>NC_135691.1:23000107-23600107 GCF_964276395.1 Gasterosteus aculeatus
TTAATCGGATCAGATCTATTTCTAACGATGAAGGGGAGCATATATATATATATAGATATATATATATATATATATATATATATATATATATATATATATATATATATATATAGATATAGATATAGATATACACACACACACACACACACACACACACACAGCATGAACTGACACGTTGGCCGACCAATCATAGGCGCCCTTAGAACCCACCAATCAGAGCCCGCCCAGAGCTTCATATATATCCCTTGGGTTTGCTTCCTCTCCCCAATTTGAGCTCAGGGACTAGAAGCGCAGCAGGAAACGCGAACACAACGAGGTCAGTTGTACAAATCTCGTGGAAGTTAATCCCGTGGACGCTTGTGGACCGGGGACACGCAAGCTCCCTCCATAGCGGGACTTATAACGTCCAGGGGCGCAGCCGTTTGTGTGGGTCTTAGAGGAAGCGCAGAGGAATGTCTGTCGTTAGGTGAGATGCGGTGACACGGTAAGTGAAGTTGGTTGCGGAAACCTAAAGACGTGTTAAATAAACGTGTTTTTCAGGTGATTAACCCGCCATATTTCTGAATGTGGGCGTGCGTATCGGAGCGGAACTGCCGCGATAGATGGATAGGGCGCGCGCGCGAGAGAGAGAATTGTATTTCCTTTAACGGAAACAACAACGTTTTTTGTTTTAAACCGACTTTTCACTTCCGTAAATTGGCTCGTGCCTACCGCAAACCAAACCGCAAGTACGAAGATTCTTCTAGTAAAAGTCATGCGATGCGAGCATATATCAGGTAACATAAGAAACAAGAAAGAGTTTATTAATTAACATCAATAAATCATTCTAGTTCGATGGGAGTGTAATGACTACACGCAGATTCATTTTCATTAATCCATGTATAGCCTACAGCGGCTATTTAATCAAAGTTTCACACTTCAATCCCGAATACAATGGTTAAAGGATGAGAAGATCAAACGCTGTGTTCCAAGGAAAGTTACTTCGGTTTTATTGCCGTCAGATTTGTTACTATTTGTTTTTGTTCAACGTTAGATCTTCTCATTCTTTGACCTCTTCGGTTTTACCACAATTATTCTTAATGTTTAATACAAAAGGTCTCTTTTGAATAGTCATTGTGTGTTTCATTGTGATCCACAAATAATCAGGCAAACTGTTCAGCCGACCGGAGGGTGCCAGTCACTCCGGTGCGAGCTCACACGGACATATGTGCGACATATTCATGTTCGTGTGGAACAGCCATGCGTGTAAAAATAACAACGAAATGTATTTAAAAAAAAAAAAGGTTATTTTCTTTTATTAATAAATTGCACACTTTTCAGTTACACTAGTGGGGGAAACGCTAAACTACATAGCATCAAACCGATTTTAGTATCGAGTGCTGCTGGGAGAGACGGGCGTCTCGGTCCGCTACCAGACGGCCGGGCGTCGCTGTGGGATAGCTGTGTTTTAGGTGAGATTTTAGGTTCGTTGTGTTGCCTCTTTTCGTTTTGTTGCCACGGTTTGTGGTTTGTGCGGATGTGCGTGTGTGCCCACTAAAGGCTGGCGCATGCTTCTGCTTCATGGTTCTAAAAGTCTTGCGTGTGTTGCAGAGCAATTCACCTCCAGAACAGATGGAGTGACGTGTTTTTGTTGAAGACGACCTAGAGAGTCACGTCTTTGTGTGGAAGTTGTTGGTTTGTTTATTTGTTTATCATAGACTTTATTTCCCCGTGCATCGCCACTGCTGCTTTCATCGTGGAAACATTTGTCCCGCATTTTCCTCCTGTCGGGATCTCTGATCCCCCCGAGTTGGTTGATGAGAAGGATCCAGCACGCTGATCAATTAAAGTTAACATTTATTTAGAAGATAAAAAGATGAGCATTTCTCCGCAGATGTCTGGCTCTAACTATTGCTTGCAAGCAGGAGGTCAAACACACGTATTCCAGCGTTCTGTGTAATGGCGTCTCCGAGCAGAGTTTTTATACACATGAAGACCGTCCTTAGTGCCAGTTACGAGAAGCCACAAATCAAGTTGAGATAAGAACTCCGGTGAAGATGAGGGTAACGCACAATGCTCCTTTGATCGACGGTCTGTGAGAGCAAGGTAACCCCCTTCTTCAGACACCGCTGCAAACCCTAAATCTTCCTGTCTCTGCACATTAGATTAGATTCAACTTTATTGTCATTGCACAGGGTACAAGTACTGGGGCAACGAAATGCAGTTTAACATCCAACCAGAGTGCAAAATAGCAAAAAGTGCAGAGTATGTGCATATGTAAAGTGTAATAAGTGAATAAATAGATATGTACAGTAAGAAATAGTTATGCAATATGAACAGTAAGAAATGGATATACAATAACAGTGCAAATGTTCAGTGGCTGGAGGAGGGTGTGGCAGTCAAGCCAGGGTGGAGGGGGGGAAGTACAGTCACTGAGGGAGGTGTGTGTGTGTGCGTGTGGGGGGGGGCAGGGCAGAGTTCAGCAGAGTGACAGCCGCAGGGATGAAGCTGTTCCTGAACCTGCTGGTCTGGGAACGGAGCACCCTGTAGCGCCTCCCAGAGGGGAGGAGGGCAAACAGTCTGTAGCTGGGGTGAGAGCTGTCCTTCCATCCCGTTGATTATGGATGGGGATGTGTGTGCCAGTTTTCTTCCGGAAGTCCACAATTCTCTTTGGTCTTCTTGGTGTTGAGGGCCAGGTTGTTGTTGGCGCACCATGCTGCCAGGTGCTGGGCCTCTTCTCTGTATGCCGACTCACATCAGGGTCAAACACTTGAGACCTGGCTTTTAGCACCAGACAAATGTTTACAGCATGTTTTACCATTACATGCATCTCACACTCCACAACTTTGTTCACCTCTCGACCGGCAAACCGACGTTTACGGAGATCTCCCTCCATGAATCAGAGGCCATTGACGGGTTGTAGAAGTGGTTATATTTACACATTTCTTCAGACAAAAGTTCTTAAATCTGATCCGTTCTCTAGTAAACATTCTTTGTTTTAATAATGGCGGTATTGGGCTATGAAAGCGGAAATGTGAGACTCCGTAAAGGACGTAGTTAGCGGACCAATCACTGCGGGAGGCTTGCGTCGCTTTCGATGCAAGCCTAGAAAAATGTGTCGACGCACGCAAGGAGGTGTGAAAAGGCACGCAAGGGACACGCGTCGCTCTGAAAGCGCAGAAGCATAAACTAGGCTTAAGCCTTGCTTCCTTTCGTCAAAGAAGGCAAATAAGAGGACTAAAATGTTTGACAGATTTAAATGTAAAAATTGATCTACTCTATCGCACCACCAAATATTATCACTCATTTTCATACATTGTACGATTGTTGGTGTAATATGGTTGTTTTGTATTTGTAAAAAGAACATTACAGAAGACTACATTTCATATAAAACTTAAGCGGCTGAAAACGTTCGTTGATTCCCTCTCCCTAAATGAACTTATGGTTTAACTTTGGCTCAAGGAGTCTCAAGCGATGAATTGTGTAGGTGTCGTTTTCTGTCGCGTTGTCATAACTCTGAAGAATTTTGGGACAAAGCAATCGTCTGCAATAATTTTACTACTTGTTGAAAAAATGCCCCATCAAAAACTTTTTTTACTTTAATCATTTTTACAAGTCAGCCCTTTAACATATCCTAACCGATGTTGTGGACCCAGGCCTGGTGTATTTTGCTTTACAGAACCAATATTGGCAGTAAGTTAATAGACTGCCTTGTGTCTAAAGGCCTACGTCTTCACTTCTGGGAGCCCCAGCTGTATGTCCAGGATGCACCTGCCCTCTTGCCCATTGTTGGCGGGGATAACTTCCAGGCCTCTGTGATCCTGCATATAATAAGCAGTTACAGATTAGAGGTTACAAATATTGGAACAAGTTGGAAGCTGGACGTTCTGCACTGCGCCGTCTAAAGTGGCGCTGAGTGTGAAAAGTGGCCGGTGGAAAGTTCCTTTTTCAGAATGGCACAAGCCGATCTCAATTGGGTATTTAGCGACATGGACCACCCTCCTCCTCATGAAAATGCAGTGTAACGCTGTTTTCTCTTTGCAGACTTTTTCCGCGTGACGGAGGAACACCCATGTTATAATGATGGGGAAACACTGAACTGGCTGCGGTCGGTTTCTAAAATATTGGCCAAAATGACCCGTTTCAGGCTTTATGAACAACTACAGAATCCCTTTTTGTTCATTTCTAAAGCCTCGCATTAAAACACTTTATCTAAGACGCTGCACTACTTGCAAGTCACTGTGTTGTGCCAGATTGTCAAAAAAAGTTAGAAAAAAACATGTACAGCAAACCCATGGTCATGAAGATACTCCTTTAACGTTGCATGGAGTTTGCATGTCGCTGAATACCCAACTGAGATTGGCTTGTGCCGTTCTGAAAAAGGATCCTACCACCGACCACTTTGCGCTACTGCCAAAAAACCGGTTGCTGCTTTATTTGCTCAGTGTTATTGGGTTTCTGCAGTGGAAAAGGACGACAATGCAGTGTGTGGATCCAACAAATTACACATGTCCCGTCTGTCTTTTTTTTCTAGATTTCAGAAACACGGATGTCATCGTTTCAAAGATTGATCTGCATGCGATGCAATCTGGATGTACACACAGCCAAGGACAATTGTATTCTACGATCCAGCACCAAAATACCGTTGGACCTCGGTCATCAGGTCAGATCATCGCAGGGCCACCCTTACCTTGGGTTCACCCTGCAATGAAATACAAAACAATATGGTAGCCACTCAATATCCCGAGGAGCTTGGAGTGGCTTACAGCCCTGCCCGGGTGCAGGTCATCTTTAAACAATCCCAAATCAATTTACAGGGACTCCACCACCAACAGGAGTCACAGGCGAGGACGGTGAGCACTGGATCTCAGCCGCCCACACTGGCCAATACAAAGACTGCCTTCAATCCATCAGCACATGTCACCGCCGGGCACAGCGGTTGTTATGGGACATCGAATCATGGTTGCTCTGTAAGACCATCTGTTAATGAAAGTGAACAACGAAGGGAATGTTCAAAGGGACAATTTAGTAGACGTTTTCTGAATGCGTCAAATTTGAACAAGACTGGACTGCAGCAAAGAAAACATTTGACTTGTGAATTTTCTGCTGGTGGCAAATCTGCAGCGCTCCAGGAAGACTGCCTTGACGTAGCAAAGACCCCTCCTAAAGTTCAAGGTTCTTCTATGACTGCACAGGAAAGGTGTCCACTGCTGTTGGAATTAAGGACGGGAAACCTGCTTGAATCCAAATCCTTTTTCACCAGCGGCTCTTGCCCAGAGGAAGCCAATGCCAACATGGAACTCAATACAGTTATTCATGATGCTGAGCGAGGACCCCATGGATGTCTTCCAGTTGAAGGTTCACTAACTGCTCTAGACTGTGGGCAGACGAGAACACAAGCCCTACATCATTTGGAGTTTCCTTCTGTGCCGGTGTCTCCTCCCTCTCACAGGCTCCAGACATCTAACCACAACAAAAAAACAAAACCGCCTACAAAGAAAGCCATACATGCCATTATTGAAAAAAAGCTTGCGTTGTATTCTGAATATTTAATGCTTAAAAAACAAAATAACTCCATGCTGCTGTCAATGCAGTCCCATCTCTACACAACGGCAGCTTCCAAGGAAGATGTGGCGAGGCAAGACAAGTGTGTCGCTACTGAAGAGCCCTCTGCTGCAGCTGGGAAAGCACTTGAAGAAGAGGAAGCTTCTAAAAGCAGCATGCCAAATGATCCTTCTACAGCTGCTTCGGAGAAACCTTCAACAGGTATACAAGTCACTGCTGTAAAATGACTAAAGTCCTAACAAAATCATATGTAGTCAAGACTGCATTGGTAGTTTTTGAATTGTTGGTAAAAAAACACGATCTTTGCCTGCTAATTACAAACCTGTTTATTCAGATGACTTAAATTGATTCATCTGTAAGTATAATGAAATGGTTTAAAAAGTACTAGAAGAATATGGCATCATCAACTGCACTGAAATAACTCCTTTCCATCCTGGAGAATATAGACTGCATTACCAAGTCTGAGAACATTTCTAAAGTCATACTGCAACAATATTGGAATGGGAATATGGATAACCTTAATCTCTTTGCATCCACAGAATATCCACAAATGCTGAAAGTTGCTGCCACTTCCACAAAGAATGAAGCTGAGAGTCTCGGGGTTCTCACAGCAGTGCCTGGAACAACCTGGAAGGACCAGAGGAAGAAGCGGCCCAGTTTCCAGCTCAACCGCAACTTGTCACAAGAAGAATCCAGGCGTTTGTGGTTAAATGTCAACACATATTCGGATGACGTGGAAATAGGGCCTGGTGTCTGTACCGAGAGGGAGAAGGGATATGCAGCCCTGAACACTGTGGAGACTGTAGGATCGGACAATACAAAGGTTATTGCTGATCATACCAAGTCAAGTTCAGAGTCCGGTCCCATGGCCTTCGGATTGTCATCACTCTCGGAATATCAAAAAGCAAAGAAAAAGATTAACCATGAGAATTCTCATCATCACATCTGTAAGGAAGGAACTGCAACTTCAAATTCTTCAGTTTGTAAAACTGCCATTCTTAATATGCTATCAATTCCTACAAACCAAAGTGAACAGCAGAGCAGCCAAACGAGGCGTGCGAGGGAGGACGCTGCTTTTGCAAGTTCACAAGCTATCTCCGGCACATCAGTACCCATTAAGGCGCTCCAAAAACCTGCTCTGCTATGTGAAGGAAAGGCTGAGAAAGCATATGAACTGTATGAAGACATTTCAGATGATGACATGCCACATTTGACCGCCAAACTACCAAACACCGATCGATGGGAATTAAGCTCTCCTGCAAGTTTTGATGACACAAGTGAAGCAGAAAGTAAGGCTGTAGAAACCGCTACGCCTACTCTTGTAACTGCAACCAGCGACAGGCACTCCCCAGGACATGGACACGTGCAGGGTCATGATTACATTGACACACTTGCTATAGCACAACATTCTCGCTCTTGCTCATTTTATTTTGAAACGGATGATGGTTTTGAAAGGAGGTTCTGTCCTAAATGTGATTGTGGGAGACAAACGGTCCCCTCTGCTTCATGCAGTCCGTCCTTTGTTTTGAACAGTGAGGATGAGACTGACGACGAAATGGATGACTATTTAGCCATACCTATAAGCGTAATCCATCTTAAATATGCACCAGAAGATGAAAACCAGGATAGCTCCGAAACAAATGTCCTAGAAGTGGTGGAAACGGGAGCCCAAGAAAGACCGAGGGGCGCAAGTCAAACTGCTTTTCCTTCGCTGCCGGTGTTTGACACGGAGGAGTGCTTCCTGCGAGCTGTGCAATGCGAGTTTACGTTGGGCAGTAGCCCCCTTGTACATGAAACGGACTCTGAGGAAGCTGTATCAACACCTCAGAAGAGAAGAGAGTCTGTAGACAGCTCTGACACTGTGGACAGTTGTGATTACTCCTCTGCATCAGAACACAACTTTTTGACTGTGCCCAGGAAGATGATGAGGAAAGGCTCAGCAACTGTGCCCTCAGCGACAGATGATTTTATGTCTGAAGAAGAGGGTAAGGACAATAGGGTCACAAATATCCTAAAAGACCAAATGAGCCCTAAAGGGGCTAAACCTAGACGGATGTCTGAAGCCAAACACAGTGGCTCCAAGCAGATTTCAACTGTAGAGAGGGAGGACATAATAGTCTTGGATTCTGACACGGAGGATGAAAGTGTTGAAATATGCAAAGCCACTCTTAAAAGAAAGCGGAAACGAGGGTGCACAGCAAGCGCAGACATTGCTGATGCCTCATGCAGTCAACAAAAGAGACATTCGCCTAGAACTGAATCTCAAAAGAACACACATGCATCTGCTTGCTCACCAACAGCACCACGCCAATCCAGAGATGATGCGGTGTATGAAGAAGAGATGCAGGACACGTTCGCTGATGTGTCACAGAGTACAGGGAAGAGGGAGCAGTTTATTCAAACCAAAGATGTTCAACACAAGACCCACATACAAAAGAGTTCCGCAGTAGAGGGGGTAATAATAATCATCGACTCTGATGCAGAGGATGACAACCCCCAAAACTGTGAAGAGTTTAGCAGGGAAATATCTGCCGTCTCAGCCAACGGCAAGGCCCCACGTGTTGGATTCGAAACTGCGTACAGAGGGTGTGGACCTGCTGAGGCAAAGCTCCAAGAAACTGGACTTTCTTTAGCAGACTCGCCACAACGCCAGTCTGACCTTCATGACACACATTTCAGAGGAGCAACAGAGGCTGCGTGCTCCTACCTGTCTCTCAGTCAGCAGCTGGTAGAAGCTAAAGGGGTCTCTGCGCAGGTACCGCACCAGGCACACAAACTATTGTCAAAAAGCGTGGTAGGTCATCATGCTTCTAAAGAAGTGGTTAAAGGCAATTCCAGCAAAAAGGCCATTCCAGAAGAAATTACCTCATCAGGATCAGATGGTAACCGTGATGTTACACAAAGCAGATCAGGTGAATCTGCCAGGATTCAGGCAGGTGAATCTGCAGACCGTCTTTGTGGAACTGCTAATGCAGAGCCTGTGATCCCTCGCTTTCTTGCACAGCCTTCTGGAAACACAGCATGCTTGACACTTTTAAGAGAACCTGTAGTTCACAAGCCGCGTAAAGATAAATCTCTGTCAGTCCAGACCCCCACTTCATCCAGCAAAAAGGTAACATTCTGTGAAAACAATAAAGTAATATATCTGCTCCCACCCGAAGCTGCAATGGTGTCAAGACGGCGCTCCTTACCTCCGCAGGAAGGCCCATCCACCTCCTTCATTAGTTCGTCCTCCGCAGGTGAACATTGTCATGTAGGCAAACAAAGGTCTGCTTACTCAAAAGGTTTGTCTCCACTAAAGGGCTTTAGTCTTCCATTTAATCCCAGAGAACAATCGTGTCCACCTAAACGGCGGTGGTCTTACAGCAGCCCTGCAACGTCATCCAAGCCCACAAAAGGCCCAGCACAGACCGTGCAGCTCAATGCCACTGGCTATGTAAAGGAACAAGTGAATGGCGCGTCTCCAAACAGTCCTTTGTCACGCGACATCAGACGCAGACCTGGTCTCCATGACAAGCCTGGTAGGGAAAGGGCTCCCAGAAAGAAGCGCCAGTCCCACAAGACTCCAACCACCATGATGAAGAAAGCCACCAATGATGCCATTCAGTGGACAAAGAACAGAAAACAGGCCTCCCAAAAAGAAAGTGTGTAATTTTAAAGTCTCTCAAATGTTGTTAATAAGCTATTAATAATAAATTTGAATATAATGACTTCATTTGAATCTGCCTAATTGGAGTGCATGTTAACCCTTATTCCTACTTTAGGAAACTCAGTGGGTGAGGGTTACAAGTGGGCAGAGAAGTCAAACGTGGCAAAGCCAACCAAAGGTGATGCTTACTATTTTCTCTAGCGTGGTCCGTCCCTGCCACACACACGATTAGAAGTTATTTTCCAGCCGACCAGCTCCAAGTGTAACAATTTGTTTCTGTTCCCAGCTATCCTCGTAGGTCCCAGCAGGGAGAGGAAGGGGAGATGACTTCCACGACTGCATCCATGAGAAAAGTTCGTCTCACTTCCAAATCGAGCGCGGTTGCTGTTTGGGTCTTTTGTTTTCCAAAACCTTTCTGTGTTTTAACTGTTAATCAACTCTTAAGTTCTTAAATGTAATTTCTCTAAATGCAATTGAAACTTGTTGGGCGTTTCGATGTTTTTTTTTTTTTTATATCTATAATTGTACATTTTACTTACTTTTTTACTTCAAAAACGATGGCAATATTCCTTTGGGCAATGTTGTGACCTTTTTTTTAAAGCGTCAATGTAAAAATGCATAAAGTGTGAAATTAACTGTCTTGTGTGCTCTTCTGCTTCACCAATTGAGGGAGACATTGTAATACATACTGCACAAACCCTTGATCCCAATTGTGTCTCAAATTTACATGCACAAATGTTTTTTTTTTTTAACCATTCAAATCAAGAATTCTACAAATGGCTCGAAACGCTGCCATTGCAGATATCCACACGTATTGATGCTGAGCGGTGCACGTCCAATGTCGTTTCATTAGCTGTGTCCCAATGCCGCTAGGCTGCATCCTTAAGGACTCATTTGTCGACCACATACGTCACTGCGACTGCTGTCCTGTTCCGTCGGCTCCTCCGAACGCGGTCGAGGGACGCAGCTCCCCAGGAGCCGGTTTGGAGGACACATTTGATAGATCCGTAGCGGCCTAGGATATCCCAGCACGGTCGGCGAGGATGTGATTTATTTAGGACGGAGGCAGGTAAGCCGACAGTGGGGCGGAGTTCACTTTCAAATGTAACGTTAAGTAATAGGATTCACCTGAATATCTAATATAAATGTCATAATATAAAACATCTTTAGTTCATGAAATTGCTTACGTGACGTTGTTGTGAATCGAAGTTGTGTTAAATACACGTAAGAACAAACTGCTCTTAGTTATAACATTAAAGCCTGATTTATGCTTCTGCGTTTTCAGAGCGACGCAGACGCAATCCCCCCTTGCGTGTCCCTTGCGTCGCTTTTCACACCTTGTACTGTAAGGAGTAATGTACTGTAATTCATCACTTTGTTACTTGTTTGTTACTTGTTTGTTAGTGCACTTTATGCTTAATATTTTTCTTTTTAACAGTTTTAATATTTAAAATTTTTAACTTTATTCCCTTGTTTTATACTAACCCATAGCCTTATTCTACTAACCCATTGCATCAGCATTTCATTTTACTTTATTACTTGTGCACTGCTGTCTTGTCTGTCTACTGTCGCGCACTAACCGCCAAGACAAATTCCTTGTATGTTTGGCATATTTTGGTAATGTTTCCTGATTCGTTGCGTCCTTGCGTGTGTCGAGCTATTTCGACGCAAGCCTCCCGCAGCGCACCAGGCTGCGATTGGTCCGCTAACTACGTCCTTTACGGAGTCTCACATTTCCGCTTTCATAGCCCAACACCGCCATTATTAAAACGAAGAATGTTTACGAGAGAACGGATCAGATTTAAGAACTTTTGTCGGAAGAAATGCGTAAATATGATGACTGCTTGTAGAAGCGGATTGGATTCACGGAGGGAGATCGCCGCAAACGCCGGTTTGCCGGTCGAGAGGTGCACAAAGTTGTGGAGGAAAATACCGGACAAATGTGTGTGCGTTGAAAAGCAGCAGTGGCGATGCACGGGGCAATAAAGACGCAGGCGCAGAAGCATGCGCCGGACACAGCTAATATGTATGGGGCGCCGTTTGTAAAATGTAGCACATTTAGCATTATCATATGGTGAAAAAAAGCACAATATTTATTACCGTCGACCGCGGTCAAACGGTGCACGTGCGCGGACGATTGCGGTCAAATCATCGGCAATGGTCCGGTCAAAGTGGGGTTGCGCGACGATCTTCGCCCGTGCACCCCCCTTCCCGCATGACATCAGTGGTGGCGGGCGTGGTTTGGCTCGGCTGCAGGGGGACGGAGAAGGGAGTGGTTCAGGGGGAGGCATAATCAGCCTCAGGTGGGACTAATCAATCTGTGTGTTGTAACTTTAAGTAGGAGAAATCCGGCGACAGCGGGGGGCTGCTGAGCGAGGGAGGAGGCTGGAGCCGGTGTTACACCCCTACTGTTCGCACGCGTAGGGCGTGTTTGTGTTCACTCTACAGATCAAGTCTGATCTGTAGAATGAACATTCTACATTTAACATTTACATGTAACATTTATATTTAACATTTGCATTCAACATTTAACATCTACGTTTATCTTAAAGATGTATATTTACACTTAACACTTATATTTAATGTTTACGTTTAACATTTATATTTACATTTAACATTTATATTATTTAACAACTTGGAATCCTTGGAAAAGTTATTGCATGAATTTACATGAATTTCTCTAAATGTTTGACAAAGTGACATGAATATTGGCGTGCTTTTTTTTTCATATGATAATGCTAAATGTACCAAAACTGCGCAGGATTTTAGAACGTGCGACAAACGGCGCCCCATAAATATGCCCATATAGCTCAATTCAGTATAACTAGTAACAGCAGGCTTGTATATCTCTGAACTAAGAATTGAGAAAATGGAAATCTCCACAAAGGTAATTCAAGAAATATTTAGCGTAATGGGGAAACAAAGATTGTAGCCTCGGAACCCAGAAGTTCCTCAAAGAAACATGCACTGTAATGAAATGATTCATGGCATCACAAAATCTACATCAAACGACATCCAGGCAAACTAATTAAGACCCTTTATTTCCCCCCTCTCACAAAGAACAACTGGAACAAGAAATGCTCCTCTCCCTCCTCGGTCCCCTTAATACCCCTGTCATAGATGTCAAAATGAATGACCTGAAGCTGGTCTGCAGAACCTTTCAGCAGGGCGGGTGATGGCCAACCAACAACCTTAAAGTCTGCCCACGTCTTTGGAGTGAGATGCTCTATCAATACAATAATGCATCAGAATCAGTACAGAGAGTTTTCAACATCATTTGTAGTTCCCAAAGGTAACCGTTGTAACATGTGGACTGAAATACTGTGTTTCTGGTCTGTCTTCTAAGGCTTTCAACCGATGGCTTGGAATTTAAAAGAATAAATGTCCCAATTCCTTGAGAAATGCATTTGTGTTGATTAGTACGGTGATTCTCAAATGCGGGTACCAAAAGGCACTTCAGTGGATATGGAAGATTTTTTAAAATTAATTTAGAAATCAACATCCATTAAAAAATCCTTTTAAAATAGTTATTTCATAAATCTTGAATAAGTGTGGCTCATGAACTAGATTTTATATTCAGTACGCTATTCAATTTTATTATCCTAAAAATCCCCCATACCAGGATGCTTTGACCCAACCTGGCACACGCCCCCTGTCATCACATATTTTATAGGGGGTTCATCATTAAACAGGTTGAGAACCACTGATATAGTAATTGTCTGACTATATGACAGAGATTGTTCCAACGTGAAAATGAATAGGATGTTTCAAAGGCAACCGGTGCAGTTTGTCCCGTTGTGCTCCTCTGTTTCACCACCAGAGGGGGACATTGGACAACATGCTGTAAAAACAGTTCATCTCCATTTTAGGTCACACACACCAGCGTCTGCATCAAATTATCTTTTGTAACCTGTCTATTGTGACATGTTCATCTTTATTTCAACATTAAATAACTAGATAAGATATACATTTCAAATGTTTGTGAATAAATTGTTTCACGTCATAATGAGCATTTCAGACATCTCACTTTTCTGAGAAAAAACATTGCCATTTATATCGGTTTGGCTTCAATTCATATTATATTTTCAGTATTGGAATGTTCAGAATTTCATTTGTGAACATTGTGGATACCTAAATTCCCATTTAGGTTCCCATTTTCAATATTCCAATTGTCATAATTCAGTAGAAAATGAAAAAGAATGGATTCATATATCTCTAATTGAAAGTCTTATACACAGGAACAGCAAATATAGGACTTAAGAAAAATGTTATGATATCTAATATTTTCTTTGTGATCATCATTTATTAATAATGACAAGTTTATACATTTCAGATATCTACATGATATATTTAGTCCATCTCTTAAATGCCAATTTATGAAGATTTAAATGTATCTTGAATATACTTGTAGATAGCTCGAAATACAATTTCTACGAGTAATATTGTAACTGTGAATGTCTGTCATTAGCATCCAGCCGAGTGAGAATACATGTTTATCCAGGAGAAATGCAATTATGGAAATCTAAAATGCTGCAGTGCTGACACTTTTGAAATGGTCACATATTAAATTGACAGCAGTACAGCTATGGCTTAAGATTGTGGCACACATTTTAACATCAAGTTGGGTCTTAACACCTTTCATTATTTCTTTTAAACACTTGATCACTAAAGATTTATGTGCACTTCATTGTTGTCTTAATAAAATTATTAATAAATAAATTGTCGGTATTTAAACACTTTTCGAAGCACATAATACATGTGAATAATATAGAAAAGATGAGTAACTGTACAAAATAAAGTTTCCGTGTTAAGATGTCAACTAAACACAAAAGAAAAGGGTTCTGAATTACACTATGCTGCATGCTTTTAATTTGTATGATGGACTCATACAGCAGAACGTAATCGTATTCAGTAGATAGAGAGACTGCAGCCCCATTTAAAACAACCACCTGTTAATGCCGAGCACAAGCGCAGCACCGTGTAACACAATAACAATAACAACAACAACAAAGAGAACTATGCTACATGATGACGTAGGCGGTGCGCAGTCACGTGCAGCCGCGGCTACTTACGGTGATGCGGTCGAAACGTGACCGACTGTGAGTTCACAGAGCGGCACGGAGGCGCCTCGTCGGTTGTTGGTCAGATCCTTCCATGTGAAATGTGCACCGGTTTAACACGCCGGCGGACTAGATTCAAAAATCCCGCCCTGCCCGCCGACTCCTCCGAGCCGCGATCCACACAACGCTCCCCCGGCCCGGCGCGGACGGCAGTGCGAGCCGTAGAGCCCCGACACGACGGCGCTGGAAGCCGAACAGCACCGCAACAACAGGTGAAACAACTTCGGTGGGCTCCCGGTCGAAGCGGAACGCGGCGTCCCGGAGCGGAGCGTTTGGTTTCCCTGAAGATGTGGGTCTTGGAGGACCAGTAGCGGACCAGCGCTGCTCACCGTGGCCGGGATGAGTGGGAGCTCCGCGGCGCCCGGCACGGCGCCCTGCCGCTTCGCGCACTACTTTGCTATCTGCGGGATAGACACCGACACCGGACTGGAACCGGACGAGTTAGCAGGTACGACCTCTCTGTTCTGGCACATGGCGTTGGCTTTGAGGAGAGAACGGAACCACAGCAGCTGCATGGCCACTGAAGGAGATCCGTCCAAGTTAGCTGCGCAATGCACATGAATACCACCGGTCCGCGCAATGCTACATGCGGGCGTCAGGGCAGCGATCCCCGCTGCTCGAACCGTCCCACGTCCCACGGGGAAGGTGGTGGCGTCTTCGTGTCTCCGTCTCCTGTGTCGGTTTGAAACGTTCTGATTGAGCCTTTCCGTGCCCGGCTGCGCTGCTCTGATAAAGAGTTTGTGTAGGAAAGGTCTCCTCTGAGCGGAGTAAATGAGAGGTGAGAAGGTGAAGCTGCCTCCACTGCTCCTGTTAACGAAGACGTGTATTTTTATAATTTCACATGTATTACATTCACTCTTTACCTTCTAACAACATAGAGGGTTGTCTCAGCTGTTGTTACATCAGTCAGATGGTCAGCTTCTGTCTGTGCCTCTCTGTACCAAAGTTCAAAATAGTAAAGAGTGTGTGTGTGTGTGTGTGTGTGTGTGTGTGTGTGTGTGGCGAAAGTGAGCTGTGATTTCATTGACCTGTTTTCTAAAATGCACTAATCGAGTGGAAAAATGTGTTTTATTTTGGTGACACATTTCCCAGATTTCTGAAGCGTTTTTGATTCCACCTGCTGTGTCCATATGCCAAACGCTGTGCAGCTCTAGTCTCTGCCACTTACTGAGCATCTGGTTTGTGCGGCTTAACTCGGTTGAAGTTAGTTGATTAGGTCTGTAAGTTGCGATTTTCTCACATCCTCCAAATGTCTTGTTTTGTCAAACCAAAAGGCAAAAATCCCCAAATATTGTGTCTCCTATTGTAGAATACAAGGGAACAAATCCAAATATTAAGAAGCAATTTGTAAAAGGTTCTGCTCTACTTTTCGTCCATCTGGTTGCAGCTCAAGGTAGAAATTACAGTTCAACATTGTTTCTTTTCACTTGCCTGGTCGAGTAAATGGGTAAGAAATCTACATGGCCATAATCTATTTCTACTTATCCCTATGTATACTTTTATTTCTTTTGCGGTTCTCAAATAACAACAAAGACCACCATTACTTCTGTTGAAGTAAACAAATCTAGAGTCCGGCCCGTATCCTCCAGCTCCACTCAACTAAACCCCTTTTTGAGGAGAGTTGAAACGCTCGGCGCGCTGCATGGCGACCTGGAGTCCTGCTGAGCTGCTTCCATCATGAGCCGGGTAGGAAGAGCTGCTGGATTCACTCGTCCGCTGTGTGAGTCTCGCCCCGATCAAGAAGGCCATCCTAACTGCTGAGTAGTCTTTTTTATGAGACAGGTTAGTCAAGTATCTACCCAACAATAGTCCTGCGCAACTCACAGTGACTATTAACCAATGGCTGACATTGTGGTTGAGATCATTGGAAGTGACATCTTTAAGAGGGCTGCACTTGATCATTGATTCATAGTTTTAGTCCTTTTTTCATGCTGAAGTAACATAACTTCGGGCTTTAAGAAATTGTGATTGTGAAATTGTTATCTACAAGCATAAGGTTTACTGTAATGTGATTGGCAGTTCCTATAATACTTATGCATCAATACCTTTCCTTTTATTTTGTTATCGTCTCGGATGAGCTGTGGATATCAGTTTGAAGCCTAGATTTTTGACATTTTGGCCGCGACCATCTTAGCTGTTTGTAACCAGTAAACAAAAATGACCATATTTTGACTGCTGAGGAGTGACTTAGAGACCTGTCAATCACAAGGTAGCCATCATTTAACCAACAGGCATTAGGCTGTATTAAAGGAGACTTGAATCTAAAGGCCGAGACCATAAACTCATGTTTACTGAAGTAGAGTTGATTTCTCATAGACATCTACACAACCAGAGGAGTCACCCCCTGGTGGACATGAAAGGGAATGCAGCTTTAAGTGGCTTAACCATTGGCTTCATGACCTGGAGGTTGCTGCCTGGTAAAAGCACCAATGAGCAACCCTAAGTTTATCAATATTTGTCTGATCTTTAGTCCAAAATATTTCTGTTTGACTTTCCCCTAATCGCCCAGCCCTAGTTGGAAGGCGGGTTCAGAATCTGTGTAAACGGCCACTACATGAAGCTACTTCTCACCCGTGTGTGTAGGAAAAAAACAGACCAGCTGATCCAGTGCTCTTTTGTCAAGTCCGTGCCCAAATCCCTGAGTTTTAGGCAGCCATCATGGCAGTGACTCACGTCAAGTAGCATTCTCTGCCTTTGCTTATTTCAGGCTGTGATTTCCCCTCCTCCCTGCTCTTTGTGTGGCACCGTGGCCTTGTTTCCATCAGCCCATTGTACTACTCAGGGGGCCAGACTTCCTGTAGACCGGCCTCGGGCTTCTCCATAGTTTGTGTTGCCTCCTCCGTCTGTCTCTGCGCTCCAAGCTGAAACCAAATACAGCTCACTTATTCCAAACCGTGCACAAATCTCCTTGTAGATACTGAGGCTTCTTAGTCCCATGCTGAAATGCTAATTAGCGGGTTTAATTCCTCCTTGTAGCGAGCCACTTTGTCAGTCCGGTCAATCACCCCTCGCCATGCCATTGGCCCTCAGCGGTATAAATACACCCTGGCTGGCATTCAGAGCCTGAAATAGTCCCTGCATTCTCCCCCCAGATGCATTTTAGTGTCAGCAGCATTGTGGAGTGGAGATGTTTGGCAGGCCAATTGTAGGGGGACATATGCCACCGCAGTGTGACGTGTGTACCACTTAGCCATCACTACCTCTATGGAAGGAAAATTGGTGGTGGAGGGGGGGGGGGTCTACAGCCTAGCTGCTGGAGAGATTGTTGCTCACCATTTTTACCAGACTTATTAATGCAGGATGATCGCGGTCAAACAACAAAGCTGATTCTAAATATCTACGGTTTCACTTCTGAGTGAAGCGATATTACTGTATTCTTAGGATTTCAACATTTTCTATAAAAAAATAACAAATCTTTGTATTATTGATTTGATATATTTTTTGATGTATTGTATCAATACAAAAGGGGACCAGTTGTTGTGCCTTTTCAGGCCAAAGATGTGTTGTTTACTGTAGGGATGCGATGAGAACAGTACTTTGGTTCTTAGTATTTATTCAATTGGGTAATTCTTAATCCTGTATTACTCCTTTTAATAAAGGATAAATTACAGTCAATTAATTTACGAGAGCAAATGGAGAACTAGTACAATCCCATTGATGAGCGGGAAAATGCTAGTTTGCATTAATCGTTGCTGACATGCATGAACACACACGTGGAGGGTTTTTTTTTATTCTCGCTTTCACTTCTCAGATGATGGTCTGTCTGGTCACCGCCTTCAATTACCACACATTTTTGGCGGCAGAAGACCATCTGCTTCTCCTCTTAATCGCCCTCCACCGTGGGCTCCCTCTGTCTCCTTCCCTGTACTCTGTCTCCTTTATTAACACCTTATTTCACCTCATCACAGCTCACACCCGAGTGTCACGCACCGCTCCGCTGCCCTACTTTGGTCGGTTCGACGGGCTCCTTTCATCACTGTGATGTGAAACGGTTATTATCGGGTCTGGGGGAAGCGTCCGGGCCAGTTAAAGCACAGGCATTCACAACCACCTTCGGTAGCTCAGTGCTGATCAACCCTCTTACAGCAGCAACGGTTTCCCCTCCACCTACAAGTTCCAACATGTCCATCTCAAGGGAATGTCTTTTATGAGAGCTAGAAGGTTCATGGATCGGCCTTTTTGATTCCATTGTCAACGTTCTACCGAGAACAGCATGAAGCACTAACCGTCCACAAACGGATGCGCTATGAAGTATCTCAAACGGTTCTCATTGGTGTTGTGTGAGAGTGAGAGAAACTAAGGCCCCAAAGCAGGAATAGCGCTTGACGTTGCGGTTGTGCGGCATGCAGTGTCACAGCTGTGGCATGTGGATGGTTGACCTTCTGCTGCCGCTCCTTTTATCTTATGTTAATTTCAACTCATTTTGAAAGTGATACAGAAATATAACTAGGCGTGATGGCTTCTATGCGAAAGCTTGTTTGGGCCACGAGGCTGACATGTTCCAACATAAACTGTCATGCAATGTCTGGGTAGGAGGACTTTCCTAAACATGACTGAACTTCGCTGATCTCATGAGGTGACTGATGAGCCGTGAAACACACCTCTGGACCCGCTCAGCTCGTTGACTGCGACATTTGATCCTCTTTAGGGTCCGCTCCATTGGACCAGTCGTATCCGCCTGTTCAGTTTGTTTTAAAGAGCTCTGGTGGCGGCGGCTCTGAATACGAGCGGAGCACAGAGGTGTGGAGGCTGGGCCGAGGTGGGGGTGTCCTCAGGCAGGACACAAAGGGATTTGGGCGGCTAAAGCTCCCCTCTGGCCTGGACCATCTGTCCACACAAAGGCTGCACACCGACACTGAGCATGCTGCATGCTGCATGCAGACGCACATCCCAGTCAACTCGTGCCAACCCACAATAGCTCCATAAAGCAAAGAGATAATCTTGCCACTCTTGGTTATAATGTTAAAGGAGGCATTTCCAGTTCATCTTACGCAACTTTAACAACTCTATGACCGATTGTTTTTATCTGTTTCTGAATCTGCTGTTTTTGCGATGGATTTTTCTCTTTTACTCTTTCTTATCTCTCGTTGCTCGTCCCTTTTAGTTCCTCCTCTGCAATACGTAATGATTACATCCATCTCTCTGATTTTTGTCCCCTGCTCATTGCTCGTATTCCTCGTGCTGTTAAGCCTGTTAGAGTAATCCATTCAGACAGCTCCTCCCGGCTACACTGAACGCATTGCTGTAATGTAACACACACACACACACACACACACACACACACCGATTAATGGTCACAACAGTGACTCTATTCCCCTCACATTGTTTGATCAAAGGGATCCTCCTCACTGTAGGTCAGCTTTATTTTGCTCTTGATAATGATTTTTGTGACTAATTTCATAATAATGAAATGGGGGGGAGTTCTGAGATTTGTAGTCTGTGTACCAGTCGTTCTGGGTTTTACCGTTAGTAACTCCTGCAGAAACAATGACAGGAAATTTGTCAGAAAAGTGCATCAATCCAGGAGCAGTGAATGTGAGTAGTTGCTTGGTGCTTCCTTAACGCCTGGGGTAGCTTTTTGCTCCAGTTATCTCCACCACTGGACGGCTCCACCACTTTGTTGTTCCCGGGCAGGATCTCGCCCAACTGTGTAGCATGATGGGAACCGACAGCTAACAATAGACTTTAGCGGCCTCAAGTGCAATCGGTAGATGTCATTTGAAGAGCCCTGAGCATGCCGTCGTTTTAAAATGTCTCTCATTCCAGAAAAGGAGAGGATTCCATGTGGTACTAGCCATGTTCAAGGGGCGGGGTCATAATGATGGATGGTCTACCTCTGGGAGTCAGCATGACCTGGCGACCTCTGAGGAGGCTGCTGCCTGTTGCTGACTTGTTGCTCTCTTTTGCCAGCGCCGCTCCGTCTCCAACGGCAAAGTGACTGTTTGACCTGGAGAAGCGTGAGGAGCCCCTCCCACAGAGCGACCTTTGGCCTTGAGCTCCATATGTTCTATCTCTATGAGACAAAAGAACTAGGGGGACGTTTGAGGGTTGTTCTTTTGGCTTTGAGCAGACCTCGCCGTTGTATGGCCCGCAGGACCTCATTGGGAATTTCAGAATAAATCGTAAATAAGTGTACGTCATACACCGACTATATCATTTTGTCGGGTTTGGGTTCATGACATCATCCATCACCGCACACTGCTTGTTGATTTCCTGCCTTTCTGCCTCTGATGAAAGGCTGTTTCATAAAGTATATTCACGCTTGAGAAGCAGGGCGCTGATTATGACGAGCGGAGCATCACAACGCTGATCGGTTTTCGCAAGACAGCGTTGGGCAAATTTTTGGGCGAAATTTTTTTGCTTCCTCCGCAACCACGCTGTGATTTGACTTTGCATTGAATCTCCCTTTTGGTGTGAACGCAGCATGAGGCTTGGCTAGCTGAGCTGCTAAAGCAACAAGGCCTTTTTACCAGGCTTCACACATCCATGGATGCAGCAGCCAAGATCAGCTTGGGGATACCCCACAAATCTGAAAAAAACGTAAACCATTATCTAATGGGGAGTTCATCAAAGGGTGTTTGGAGGACTGTTTCTGCACTACAAGGCCTCGAGGAAAAAAAGAGTCATTCGAGAATGTGCCGCTCTCCAGACGCACAGTCACGTGAAGGATTGAAGAAATTGCGGAAAATTTAAAGCTTCAGCTGCAAAAGAAAGCTGATTTTGAATTCCTCCCCGTGGCTCTAGACGAGAGCTTGGATTTCCACGACACAGCCCAGTTACTCATCTTCATACGCAGGATAATGAAAGACTTGGTGATTACAAAGGAGCTGGCATCAATGCAGCCAATGAAAGGGACGACGACGGCGGCGAGGGGTTTGTCCACGGATGGAAATGCATGCTTCAACAACCTGGAACTTAAACAAATGTCACAAACGATGGTTGTAGAAATCTCACAGGAAAAGATGTCAGACTTTTAAAGCTGATGCAAGATAAAGTGATCGAGTTCGCATTGTATTCTACATTCAAATGTGTTTCATGAATAAAATAGTTAACTTAATCAGGGCATTGAACCACAGACCGTCCGTTGCACTCCTGGAGGACCATGAGACTGAGCACTGTGACATCAGCCACCACACAACTGTCAGGTGGCTCAGCCTGGGCAAATGACTTCAAAGGGAATGGGACCTTAAAGCAGAGGAAAGGCAAGGCCATCCGAGCGCTCTCAGATGTAAACTGGATAGATGGACTCCACTTGTATAGCGCTTTTCTAGTTTTCCAACCACTCAAAGCACTTTAACCCTTTCACACCGTGATGACAGGAGCTACCATACCCAGTGCTGCATTCACATGGCATGCACTGCCTGGTGAAGGCTTTCAGGAGAAAGTTGCAGTTTCTTTAAAGCCGGATGGAGGCCAACCCTGTCCCCCACGTGCGAACCATAAATGGTAAATTCCAAGACTTTGAAACAGTTGACATGAACATGATTTCTTCTCCCTTCATGTGCAGTGTGGATAATGCTCCCAATGCTGGAACTCATTTACCTGCAGTCTGATTCGGTACTGGCAGAGCAAATTAACACTTCTGGATTCTGCTGTCACATCTGGTACGAGTATCTCTGAAAATGCACATATGAAGACATGCAGGTCCACAGTATTCAGTACTGCAATCTCCTTGGCCAACATTTTCTACATGTCATACCTTGTGGGACACACACCGGCGTCATCAGCTCTAAATACACCTAATCATTGTAACAGCGCCGTTATGCCAGGCAGCCTCTAAATCTCCTTACATAACCGTGATGGGCCACAGGACGGTAACTACGGCCCCTTATGACGGATTAGAGGCGCTGTGATACCCTCACTGAAACATGCTGCAACACACTGCCCATGCCGGATTAAAGAGGGCATTACCAAGCATGTATTATAGAATAGCTTCTCAGGCTATTTATCATGCACACATCTGTTATATCTTCATGTAAAGTCAATAGTGCTCCTTCTAGATGGGATTTCACTTGAGAACAGGAACGATGCGTATCTGTCTACGCTATGAGGACGCGTGTTTGGTCGGTCATGTTGCAGAAGAAACGACATCCGTGTGTCTCTGATTGCTGTTTAGTTGGACTTTGATCACAGTTCCAACTCATCCTGAGTGATAAGAGCGGGTAAACATAACATGACCGCTATCGGATAAGCTGCTCTGTGTCACTGCCACCGAACCAACTTTTCGTATTTGTTTTAAACCAGAGGATAGATTGATTTATCTCCATTTATTTAAACCTTAGCAACAAGCCCTTTTAGTGGAAGTCAAGTAAGAATGACGCCTGACTGTTTTAACAAACAGCCAAAGACATTATCACCGATTGGTTGACTGCGCGTGATTGAACTTCCCCTCACTGTAAAATCAGGTTATGTAATTAGTGGGCTCGTCGAGGCAGATTAGACGGGCTTTGCAGCTATTCCTGAAGCAGAGCCTTGAGTTGTTTATCACAGCGGAGGGAAGGGTACAACGGGAGAGCGCCCAGCTGATCGGTACTACTGAGCATGTGGTGAAATAAACTGTTTTAGTATCAATCTAATATGCAAATCTAGGAATTTCAATATTACCCTTCTGTAAGTCATTTTATGTGAACCACAGCAGAGGCTAGATTTTCAGACATTTAGTGTAAAACCGCTGGATCCTACATTTCCCATAATGCAACTAGTGGAATCAGTTTTGTAAGCAACTGGCAGGCAGGTTTGACAACTGATAAAGCACATTTTATCTGTATTAATAGCTGCAAGGAGCCTGCTTTGTGGCAAACGTGGAGCATGGATTTTAATTTCCCCCACGTGCCCCCACGTGCCCCCACCTGTAGTACCACCGCGACCCACTAGAGTTGCACATGACCCGGGTGACACTAATATGATGTCATTTTCAAAGCTCATCCAGAGCCCCAGAATAATTTTAGGTTTCAAGAAATATGTCTGTTCTTGTCAACAAAAACTACATTCAGATGAAGCCGTTTTGTCTTAAATTATAAAGCATAGCAGGAACGCCTTTTTTCTAGTACCAACACAACTGCTTTATCTGAGGTTTGATTTGCTGCATGAAAAGCAGGAGGTCAATAAATGAAACTCAACCGGATGTATTGTTGTATATTTCCATGGAATGCTCTAGTGAGTCGTGTCGTTAAGCCCGAGTGTAGCGCTGTAGTCTGCACACACTCACACACTCTTCTATCTACAGGTGTCAGTGCTTGTTATGTTCCACTGGGAGATGAAGGCAAGATGTGGATTAATCGATGAATTTTCAATGATTTGTAATGATATTTAATATCTTTTTATCTTACGTTTAACATTTATCTTATTTTATATTCCATCCCTTAGTTTCCTTCATTCCCTTTCCTGTCCAATTAGTAGAATGCTTTTGAATCTTCTGCAAAATATGAATATATTCATTTAGGCCCATATGTAGCTTATATCCACACTTATTTTTCATTTTTTGTGTATGAGTCTGTTTCCACATGTATTTGTCTGGCTGTGCCGTCCATGTTCCAGGCTTTGTCTCTCCCAGTATGTTGTATGTCCATGCGACTGAGAAAGTGCAGTTGTCCTTCAATCAGAAGGCTCTGTTTGATCCCCGGCTCTGCATGTCCATGTGTTCTTTGCAAAGACAACCCCAAATGTCTCCTGTAGCTGTGTTACTGATGGGCAGGTGTGTCTGTGTATGATCGCTCCGGTCATCAGAGTTTGAATGGGTGAATGATGACATGTAGTGTTACAGAGCTTTGAGAAGACCATTGACCATTTACCATACTTGGCCAATAAAGCTGATTCCCACTGTGCAATATCTAATATATTATAACAAAACTCGGTAGAGAATCCATTTGGTCCCATGGTTAAAGTGATAGAACCCTCTGTCATCTTCAGCATATCCTCACTTCTGAGTTTGTGAAATAAGAGGACATCCTCTGCTCCCGGTCCTTTCTCTTCATCTGTCCGTCCCAATCACATCAGCTTTATTGCTTGAAGGCTGCACTATGGGATGTGGGGCTGAAACTGCTTATACAACCATCTCTAAATGTCGCCCTCATCCTAAGAGCCTTTTCAACAAATGTCCTTTTAGAGACGTCGCGAGTATTATCTGCTCCTCGACCACCCTCCACCAGGTAGCACTATGTGATGAGCGAGGGGGGCTGTTCAAAATGCAATGCGCTAAACATGCGCCTGGGTTTAAATGGGGATGGCGCAACCTTTATCGACAGAGGTCCTTTGGCCACACGGTGCACACGGGTTATTGTGGAGACTGCAAGACAAATCATATCATTCGTGATTGCTCTCTGCCGGCCAAGATTTCAAGCATTCAGCCTTAAAATGACAGCACATAAACTATGGCCATTCTGCAGGATATGAAAACACCATATATTTGTTCCGTGGGTAAGTTGACCAGGACATTATACACTTTTCAAAAGTGTACAACACGGATTCTTTACCCCACCATTGTAAGGAAAAGGGAACTGAGCCAGAAGGCAAAGGTCTCGATCTTCGTTCCTACCCTCACCTATGGTCATGAAGGATGGGTCATGACCGAAAGAACTAGGTCACGGGTACAAGCGGCCGAAATGGGTTTCCTCAGGAGAGTGGCTGGCGTCTCCCTTAGGGATAGGGTGAGAAGCTCAGCCATTCGCGAGGAGCTCGGAGTAGAGCCGCTGCTCCTTTGCGTCGAAAGGAGCCAGTTTAGGTGGTTTGGGCATCTGGTGAGGATGCCCCCTGGGCGCCTCCCTAGGGAGGTGTTTCAGGCACGGCCAGCTGGGAAGAGGCCCCGGGGAAGACCCAGGACTAGGTGGAGAGATTATATCTCTGCACTGGCCTGGGAACGCCTTGGGATCCCCCAGTCAGAGCTGGTAGATGTGGCCTGGGAAAGGGAAGTTTGGGGTCCCCTGCTGGAGCTGTTGCCCCCGCGACCCGACCCCGGATAAGCTGATAAGATGAGAGGGTAAATATAACAGGGAAACTTACTTACAGGTGCTTTACCAGCCAGCCCTTATTTACAGTTTCACTGAAGTGTTCTGAGGAAAGATTAAATAAACTATGGAATTGGTTTGAATGGAGGTGTTGAACCAACAGTACTGGGGATGGAGTGTTAGTTCATCTCTGCATGTCTGTGTTTCCTTTTGATGATGTAAATCTTTAAAATCGCATTACGGGGATATGGTTTTATTATTTCATTAACATCCAATCTTTTTTCAAAAGAGCATGTCCCTGTAGTTTTTATTCTGATTTTTTTTTTCATTTCAAACGTTATATCTCTTTGGGGGGGAACTTTTTCCAGCAGCTGATTAATTCATATTTGATGCTCCACTGAGTATATTTGGACGGTGTTTATGGAATTGAGTTATTTTTGTGATTTGTTGATTGACTTCTAGTAATTATAAATATGAATTACTGTGAAAGTAAATGTTACGCACAGTTGCAACATCTTGATCCGATACAATATCCCTACATCCTCAAAAGAGGCCCTGACAGAAAAAAATTTGGAAACCGCTAATTTAAGGGTATAGTGCCATTTACAGCGGACCTACATTTATCATCCAAAGAGCTGGTTTAATAACATTTCTTTGCTTGGAGGCAACAATTAAACACGTACACTCACCGACCACTTTATTAGGTGCGCCTGGCTAGTAAAAGGTTCGACCCCCTTTAGCCCTCAGAAGTTCCTTAATTCTTACTGGCATACTTTTAACAAGGTGTTGGATTTTGGTCCATATTGACATGATAGCATCATGCAGTTGCTGCAGATTTGTCGGTCATTCGGCCTTTAGGCCATTGGAGTACAGTGAACTCATTGTCATGTTTATGAAACCAGTTTGAGAGGATATGAGCTTTGACTGCTGGAAGTAGCCATCTGAAGATGTGTATACTGTTGTCATAAAGGGATGGACATCAGCAACAATACTCCGGTATACTGCTGCATTTAAACGATGCTCACTTGATACTAAGGGGCCCAAAGTGTGCTAAGAAAATATCCCCCACACCAACACAACCAGCTTGAGCTGTTGATACAAGGCAGGATGGATCAAGTGTTCCCCGATCATTAAAACGGGGGCGCCCCACCCGCCCTGTGATTCCCTTCACCACCCTGAAAAAGTGTGGAGGAAAAAAAGTGTTAGTTTCCCGCGTGCAGCAGGTACACACTGACACGTGTGCAAATATGTTTGTGTGGCGCTCGGCGCAGCGGACTGACGGTATTTTATCATTAAACTTAATTTACTCACTACTTTGTCATCCTTTCCGTTCTTAATTACTTTAAAAAAAGTTCTACTGTCAAAGTCCCCTTTGAGCTGGGACCTGGCCGCCGTCATAATGAACGTCTATAAACATATTCTCTTTGCCCCATTATACACCTCTCGCCACCTCCTCATAGGGTTGCATCTGCTGCACCAACAGCTGTCGTATGGCTGACACACACACCCATATAATATATATATATATATATATATATATATATATATATATATATATATATATATATATATATATATATATATACCCAAGCACGCACACAGGGGCACAGGCAGTGTTTGACTTGAATACAGGTTCTTTATAATAAACTCGTTGAGATGGCACAGGCTCTTTTACTGTTCGAAAGGGATAACTGGTCAAAATATGAAGGGAAAGGAAGAGCAATATAAGCTACGTTACCCATTATATTGTCAGCACATCCCCTTAAATGAGCTTGTGTTGTAGCCACCGTCACTTGTCACTGCCTTGTTTAACCTTGTGACATCCATCAGCATGTCATAATGCTGGAGTCTGGACAAATGAGCCTCTGTTGTGTAGTCTCTTATTACAGATGCTAAATTATATATATATATATTACAGTATGTACACAGTATCACAGTATGGCAACACCAAAAACAATTTTAGTGCTAAACCAAAATGACAATGCTAGAGAGGAAAATTGTCTTTTACATTTTAATTTGCTGCATTTTAATTCAAACCAGAAAATGCTTTGTGTCCCCTAGAGACGCCCCTAACACATCATACATAAAAATTCAGTAACTTTATAAGTGGCTCAACAGTGCTTTCCTGCACAAACATGAAATAAGTAACAACTTAACAAGACAGAGTTTAAAAAATACTCAACAAGAATGAATTAATAAAGAAGAAAAAATAAAGAATTGAATGCTTTTCTACTCTGAGGTCATGCTCAATGTCCAGTGTTTCTCTGTTTAGTCTTCAGCTGAGAGGTGGTGCTGAATGGAAGGAGGGTTTCTTTCTGCTCTCGCTCATCACGTTGCTCATTACGTTGCTTACAATATTTCCCCCACAATGCAATATACCACGTAGAGCACATTGTGTTGTCCAAAACCCCCAGTTTGTAATGCAGGCTTTAAACCTGATGACGTCATGATACAATCCCTGAGATGAAGTTTCTTAGCCACAGAAGACATTATACAACTAGTATTAAAATGTTACTGATGGTCTTGTGCTAAAAAATGGTGCATTGCCCTTTTAAGACACTGTAAACCCATTTAGTGAAAACAGGCAATTATTGCCTGTATTACATCTGGACAGCAAACCAGGGACTGTTTTCAGAGGTCAGAAAACAATCACCTGCAAGGAGCCTGCGCGTGTGAATGGCGACATCGCTACGTTTGCAGAGAATTGTCGTTTGTGTTGCGACTGTCGCTTCTCAGCCTATTTCATATTTATTACAAATGCTCTTACTACTTTAATTTCCCCTTTTCATTTGAATCACAGCCGTTTTGTTCTTTACGGCTCAGTCTGCTCCACACACTCTTTCTGTTATTTTGAAATTGAACAACACAAAATGTGTCCATTCACATAATACATATCATACCTAATAGTCATTACGTGTCATTTAGCTGACGCTTTCATCCAAAGCGACCAATAGTCATGACAAAGAGCCTTCAGCAGTACGCTACATCAGTGTGCGTCCAATGTTTACGGAGTAATAACCACTTAGGCAATCTGTCTCATTGACAACAAGGACACTGAAGATGGGGTGGAGGCTGTTGTTGTCATTGTGGTGGTGGTGGTGGAGAGGAGGTAGGTAACACCTTCTGATCTCTAAATCATTATCAAGTATCCATACATGATCTGGATTTGGGTCTTTGGGACAGTGAATGAAACACTGTGTGTGTGTGTGTGTGTGTGTGTGTGTGTGTGTGTGTGTGTGTGTGTGTGTGTGTGTGTGTGTGTGTGTGTGTGTGTGTGTGTGTGTGTGTGTGTGTGTGTGTGTGTGTGTGCGTGTGCGTGTGTTACAAAGGTCCAGTGTCCCAGGGCTGAACTGCCTCTACTGGTCCTACTCAGGGCACTACTGCGGTGATGTCACCGTGCTGTCATGCTGTCAAACGGGGCTTTGTTTGATTCTCCACTTTACGGTGACGAGGAGGAAGATAAAGAGAGGAGTTTTCACTTGGGCAGATGCTGTGTTTGCTCCCCGGGTCCTTTCATCCCCAGAGGCTTAATGAACTGCTGTCACCTGACTGTATGAGCAGTTCTTCACTTCTTGTTGAGACCTCAAATAACTGGCTGCTGATGAGGGCAGATTAGATAACGTTGCCCACGCGATGGGGGCGGGTGGGGTGAGGATGTGCAAATGCAGCGATAAAGGATGATAACACTTTGATAGAGCGGGGGGGGGCTTTGGAGAGGAGGACGTGTCCCCACCAGTCTGTTTATCCCGTTAAGCTGCGGACGCCACAGAGGCAGTATCAGTATTCTCCCCCCATGACACGGTGGAGTCAGCAGGCTGTGTGTGTGGTCACATTCCAGCTGTGCTTCACACCGATTCAAGTCATGACAAGTAACAACCAGCCACAGCCCTTTGACCTGCTGCCATAAATATGGCTAAAGTTACTGGTCTGACACAATATAAATACAGGCTATACTGAGGGAAATGTTGAAACCAAACAGGCTTGTTCCTCAACATTCAATCAAATGGAAATATTTTAGATATTGTACATCGTTTTCCAAGGTTATTAATTTCCTTAAATTAGTTATTTTGGAAACATTGAGCTCTTCACTAGGCAGCATGGGTTTATAATGACAGTGGGCCGGGTCTCTAGTCTCTCTTTTTATTGAAAGTCTGATCTATAAATGACACCAGACATGTTTGTTGCTGTGCAAATGCTGCTTGGTTCCCTCACTAACACCGAACCACACGCTACATGTAGTGTTAACATGCATCTTAACATTTCCTTGAATCTTGCACACAAGAGCAAGTATTCATGAAAAAGATGTATTCTATATATATCATTTCCATACAACATGTGCTTCTGTCTGTATTTCGTGACATTCACTTTGGTTTTCTTATTAGGGAATTTCACCTCCATAATCATACTGGTCCTTGGTGGCTCAGTGTCTAATAAACCTGAAAAGTGACCTTTCATAATGCTAATACTTCAATATCATGTGTGTTAAGTTGCACTACATGTCTACATGTTCATGCTCTACTCATTATCATGCATTGATTAATCTGCTTCTTTTTGTGTACATTTGTTATGACATTGCATTCTTCTTTGTGTTTGTTTCTTGCTCCATGTGTTTCTGCATGTGACTCGTCCATAGCTTTGTACCAGTGGCTAGAAGCAGACCGCCAGGGCCAGGATCCAGGTGATGCAGCCTCAGGTAAAACCCCATCAGCAGCTCCACACCTCCATGAGCCTTCATATGCCGCGCTCTGTCTGCATGCCCGCCTGCTTCTCCTCAGTCCGCTGATGACCATCACAAGTACATGACTTCAGACACGGAGGGAAAGCCATGTGACTTGACTTGAGACGGCGTTACTCACATGACGGCCTGTTTATATGTGTCCATATTTATTTGTAACGTTAGACTTTTTATTTCATTACATTTTTTTTTTTTTTTTCAATGAACATTCTTCCAATTTTCTGTGCTAACTGATCTGCCCACAGATTCTCACACACACACACGCACATTAAAACTCCACATCGACGCATGTATGTGTAGATGGCCACAGTACATTTATTCTCATAGCTATTAAATTGTATTGGATACCCTTTGGGGTTGTTTCTATCTCCTTATTCTGAAAGAGTTGAGATATTTATTTTGCTAGCAACATCCATTAAGCCTACTCCCAGCAGGCACATTTAAAGAAATCTGATAATCTGATTGTTTAGAGTGACGAGGCACCTAAAATGAGCCGATACATTTTCCCAACACTCACACATTGAACTTGTCTGCAATACTTTGCCGGGCTTGAAGCCCTCGCAGGGCGGCATGCTAGTTTTTGCCATGATTATTCAGTTAGATTAATTTTATTTTCTATATGCGCAAAATTGCAAATCTGCCTCAAAGGATTTTAGTCTATACACATGCAACACCCTTTCTCCCGAAACTCTTACATTGAAAGGTATTTCAATTTTTTGTGTGTCAACGGGGCGAAAAAAGGGAAGAGACCTGAGGGAGAACGTGAGAGGAGGATCCGTCTCCCGAGCTGGACAGACTGTCATGTGTACAGACTGAACAACGTAAAATATGTACAATACGTTCAATTCCTACAACAGAAAAGATTCAAATATTCATATTGTGGACTTGAACTCCTCATATGCGTGCATGATTATCTCCTGCTCGTCAGCAGAGAAAAAAGACGCTTCCTTTGAGTTTATTTGCAGTTGCACTGGTAGAAAATCCTGGTTTCAAGTCAGACACCAACGGCATTTAATGGCCTCTTTGCCAGTGCAATTCTATGTGACTCACGTTGAGGTGAATCATCATTTATTAATGCACAATGCGCACAATTTATTTCCTAAAAATCCACCCTGCACCGATTCTCCAAACACACTTAATTCCAACTTGAATGAAACAAACGGATAAAAACAAATATTAAAGAAGAAGAATGAATTGTGGATTAACCCTGGTATTATATCCTATATTAAACCCAGGAAACGTTTCCATGCTCATACCGATCATATCAGTCTATTGCCTGTTGCTTTTGATGGTTTTTCAGTGTTCAGTTATGATTATGATGAAAAAAGGATATTGGACATTTTCTCTCTGGCACTTCCCTCTCTGTCACACAATTTATAACTTTTAATTAGTTTATGGAGGTTTGTCAACATAAAAAAGCGTCAGCTGAATTTGATGAAGACGTGCCAGCTGGTGCTCATGATGCCATTGTGTTGACCGATGCATCCTTGACTTTTTCTCTACGTCTTCTTGTCCATCCAGGTGAGAACCTTGAGCAGAGCCCCCTGAAGAGGACGTTCAAGTCCAAAGTTCTGGCACACTATCCGGAGAATGTGGAGTGGAACCCCTTCGACCAGGATGCTGTCAACATGGTAGGTGGATTTTGTCATTATGTTGTGTGAAATAATTAATTATAAAAGTCTGAAACCTGAAACATCATCGAGATGAACTCCGATGCTCCCATCTTGGTCTCAGTGTGTGTGTGAATAAATCACCATTTTGACTATTGAACCGAAAGAATGCTGTATGTTGCAATGCTGTATGTTCCGATAGTATGCTGTATGTTCATACACCCCAACAGCTATGATGGACTTATCCTGGCAGTGCGCGTCTCTACTCCATACAGTTTTTTTTTTTTTGGTGAAAAAAACAAAAAAGCCAGTTATGCAAGATTGAGTCAGATCTTCAGAGAAAATAACAACTTTATGTAAATTCCTTTTACATGATAAACTGATGCACCATAAGAGTCCCGTTAGCTCCTTGAAAAGGTGATTGTCTGATGAGGAACTTGAAGGTGCTAAACTGTTGCCACAATGACCTTGACAGGAAGAACAAGCGGGCGTTTGTATGCGGTCACTTCACATTTTTCCACCTGCCCGGCATCAGTGCTGCTGAATAATTTAACCTCGCTTCTCGCCTTACGTCGGCATGGAAACGGACCGCTATGCAGCAGACTCCGAAACCCAATACGCGGGTGGCTGCGAACTTTCCAGGATGACGAAACGAGAGACATTCTGCGTCTCTCTTTCAAGTCCTGTGAGAAACACGGCCCCTTTCTTTCTCCTTCCTTCCCTTTCTCCACACTTCCATCACCCTCTCATCCCATCATCCTCTCCTCTCACACCCACCAACACAAACAAACAACTATTCTTTATATTTGTCATTTTCATGAGTTTTTTTTTTTAACCAATTTCCATCCTTCCACACGGCAGGCCAATAATTTTGAACCACTAATGATGTATTTAAAAATCAGAAGCTTCCTGTTAGAATAGAGGGCTGCGGTTGCTTTGTCTGATGCTTATCGCTTTATGTACCCATCACCACCAACCACTAAAACCAGCTACTTCATCAAGAGACTTGGATTATAACAGAAATCCCTCACATGTTTTCATTATGTTAATTCATTATTTAACTTCTCTTCTCTTTGATCGTACTGAATCTGATAATTTAGCCATTGACTGACTGAATTATTGGCTAACAAACCCTAATGAAGGGGATGAGAGAGAGAAGCACTTCCAAACAATGAACATCAACAACGTGACGAGATTCTCACTCATGACTCTCGATCCTCGGTGGCAGAGTTGGATTACAAACATGTCATGATAGTAAATGTTTAAGGACGTAATGGCTCATTTGCATGTTCAACCATTTATTTTCAGAGCATCTATAATGCACATAAATGTTTATTGACCTATTGTAGGTAATTAACTGGTAAGGTTTCATAGTGTTATCCAGTAATACATTTCTTTACCCATACACCGTGGTAGGATCAAGTTTGCTTCCATATCAAATGTAGAAATTCATTCTAATGTTCCTCTGATTAGTCTAGTCTGACTTTCTATTATCAAACATAATCCAGTTGTCTGTTTGCAATACAGACAGTATAATAAGTGAAGTTGTCCTCTTAGTTAAACAGACTCATTGGTTAAATTATTTGACTAAATGAACATCATGCTGTATTGAACAAGACTTGAAACTGAAGATTGACCCTAAACTCATGTTTACAATTTTTACAATGAGGGAACAAATCAAGAGCGAAGTATTAATTTTCTCATAGACGTCTATAGCAGCAGAGGAGTTTCCCCTCTGGTGGCTTCACTCTGCAGGAGCACAGGTTGCCGTCTGGCTTCACAAAGAGTTGTTCTCAATCTTGATTACTGACAAATAAAACCTACTAGGGCTGCAACTAATGATCATTTTGATAATCTGTTGATTATTTCTTAAATTAATCGGATATTAAAACAGCAGTAAAAAACATTCATTTCAAATCAGGTCGACGTGGCGCAAGGTTGGTGGTTCAAGCCCTGGCTGCTCGATGTGCCATGTTGAGGTGTCCCTGAGCAAGACACCTATCCCCTAATTGCTCCCTGGACAAAAATGTAAAACGCCATGGGTTAAAAATGCAATGTAAGTCGCTTTGGATAAAAGTGTCAGTTAAATGACCTGTAATGTAAAACAGAACAGCAAATTCACATTGCAAAAATACCTCAGAAAGTACAGGCTGCTCCTTGAACATAATACTTTATTAAAAAAATAAAGATAAAATAAAATACCAATCAGGAAATGTAACAGCATTTGTTTTAACGTCAGAACTTGTTCTCTATACTACTCTCATCCACAAACACACATGTTCACTTTATTCATTAAATTATCACCATTATTGTAGTGCAAGTTAAGTAAATGTATACACCATCTATGTACAGCTAAAAAACAACCAAGAGCTATGAGATTAATTTAAAATGCCATTTTTGAATAAATGCATTAGAGGCTTCTTAGTCAGCCGCGCTGGTTCAATGGATCACTGTGTCGCCCTTTACAGGCATAACATCAACTACCGTAAAACCCACGGTATGTGCACAAGTGCACACTACCGTATATGACAGCATTAAACAAACTCATATATTTGTCAACAATAACCAATATGCAATATATACGACTCGCAACAACTGCTTGTTTGTTGCCAGCGCTTTTAATAATGGAATTTTATTGATTTCAATCATTACAATGTATTTTAATTTGCCAAATGAACTCTATCCCCTCAAACATTTACTCCCTCTGCTCCATGTCAAAGAAGAAATGGATTTCACTCCTTTGGACCGCATGGCTCCCTGGTTAGAATGACAAAAGAAGATTGTGCATAACTTCAGTCACCAACCGCCAAGACAAATTCCTTGTATGTTTGACATATTTTGGCAATAAATGTTTCCTGATTCCTGGTTCCTGAGCAAAGAGGTTGTGTGACATAAACGCACACACTTAACCAAACTCATGAATCGCCAGTACGGATAACAATCCAGTGTGGTTTTGTCCCTTTGTAATTACACTGTTGTTAAACGCCAAGTGTCTTTAAGATATTTGTAGTTAACAAAACAGTGTGTAGTATTTCAAAGAATAGACTGCTGTGTGGTAGACATCTGTGCATGCTTCCATGGTTCTCCCCCCACAGATCTGACCTGGTGACACGGAAGAACCTATACAAGGACTCCATAAACAAAAACCTGTCCTCATGAAAGCAAATCTTGTTTTGACCAGTAAGTGAGTGACCCCTGTCCCTCTCCTTCTCCTGCAGCTGTGCATGCCTAAAGGTCTGTCGTTCAGGACTCAGGCGGACCAGCGCGACCCGCAGTTCCACTCCTTCATCATCACGAAGGAGGACGGCTCTCGGACCTACGGCTTCGTCCACACCTTCTACGAGGAAGTGACCAGCCCGCAGATCTGCTCCGCCATGCAGACCCTCCACCTGATGCACAACGCACAGAGCGCCACGGCCAAGAATCCTTCCTCTGCTTCCTCGTCATCCTCCTCCAGCATGGACTCCTTGGCCAGCAGTTTAGACGAGGCCGAACCTCCCACCTCCTCGTCCCAACGGGCGGGCGGCTACGACTCATCACGGGACACCCTCTACGTGTCCAAGGCCATGTGCCTGATTACACCCATGCCCTTCATGCACGCCTGCCGCCGCTTCCTGTTGCAGCTGCACAGAGCCGTGACGTCGGCCACCGCCCCGCCGCTGCCGCTGGAGAGCTACGTCCACAACATCCTTTACGAGGTGCCGCTGCCGGCTCCTGGACGCTCGCTCAAGTTCCACGGTGTGTACGAGCCCATCGTGTGCCAGAGGCCCGGCCTGGGGGAGCTGCAGCTGGCAGACTTCCCTCTCGCTGAGGCCTTCAGTCTGCTGGGAGTGGAGAACCTGGTCCAGGTGTTCACCTGCACCCTGCTGGAGATGCAGATCCTGCTGTACTCTCACGGTAAGGACCCTGCTTACCCTCAAATCGCGTTTCTAAGCAGCACAAGACATTTCTGTAAACACACAGACATACACTTGCAAATGCTAGGCAAGGCAAGTATATTAAATAGTTTTATTTCAACAACAAAACAATTCACACATGAATTGAATGGCTTCACATAAAATCATTAAAAGCATTAAACAAACGGCGGAAGAATATTTAAATAGCATTTGGAAAAAATGCTGCATAAATAGTGCATAAATGCATAAACTGACTTTAATAATAACAATAAACAAGCTAAAAGTAGAATACAAGTTGCGGGGCAATTTAAGAATTGAATCCAGCAGTGAAATGCAGGAAATTGAATCTAGTTAAATTAAAAACTGCAGCAAACAACAGTCTTAATTTCGTCTCTGCGGACCTGCAGCTTTCTGTGACATTGTTCCAGATATGTGGAGCAGAAACCCGAGCATTGCTTCTCCATGTTTAGTTTTGACTGGGATGAGAAAGGGGACCCGTCCCAGACGACCTGAGGGGTCGGGATGGTTCGTAAGGTAGCAGCAGTTCAGACGATTTTGACCCTTCAGTGGCCCTTCATTTAGCGTTCCGTGGCCATTCGTTGGCTCTGTAGTGTCCAAAATAATCCGATTCTTCATTCATTTCAATCAGACTGTTCTTCCAAAAGCAATTTAAGATGGAGACAATATATAAAGGACAATTTCATTAAATATGTTCTAACCAGATAGTTGTACATTTTGTTGTTTTTTTCTATTCGAGCAATCTGGTTTACGTGAATGTTATTGCAATTTTTTTTATTCCATTATTTGAAAATACATAGCTGGAGGAGTCACAAATGTTATTTCAATAAAAATCCAAGTACAATTTTCTGCGGTGGGACGAAAACATCTGACTTCCTCTAAAGTGGGTCGGTGAGAAGAAAAGCTTGAGAAACCACTGTGAGGGCTGTGAGGCTGCAGACACTTATACCCAGAAAATGGTCCCACGTAGCCTTCAGCTACAAATGGCGAAAAACTGTGCACGGCGATCCGATTTTCCCTTCTAGGTTTCCCTTCATCCATTATTCACAGACGCTGAGGCACCGTCGTAGGAGCTCACATTAGACCTAGGTACTCTTCCGACCGCCATTCCTGCCGTCCATCCCTCCTCTCAGCGCAGAGCCCTCTGAACACGATCTCCGTTTGTTTAGCTTCGTCCCGGATGAGTCATGGAAATCGAAAATAATCGTAACCCCCAAAATAAAGGCATGCATCAAGAGTATGGTCATAGAGTTACACAATTGTGTCATAAATCTATAAACAACCGCACAGACCTTTGGCATCTGAGAAGATTCCAAACTCGTGGCCCCGGAAGACTATCAAGCAAGTCCTTTAACGTGGTGACTCAGCGGATCTGCTAGAGGAGCATAGCTAGAGCTTCTGCCGAATAGGGCGTCATGTATTATTCGGACAAAAAGACTAGTAGTCGGGCAAACGGTTCAGCCTACCGGGGGGGAGGGGGAGGGGCTCGAATATTAATATTCCTTGACAGCCGGAACTGCCGGTGGCACTAGTGTGGAACTGCCGTGCGTGAGGGGGGCCCCGTTATAATGGTAGGGGAAACACTATGGACGATCTCTAAAAAGAAATTGACTCATTCCAATAAGAAGTTATTAGTCAAAATTAAGCTTGTAGTCTGGTTTGGTATTATTATATATGGATATGGTAAATCGACTGTACCTGTGTAACATTTCTGTGTTCCATATAGACATTCCAAGCTCAGCTGTTTGCATGAATTCATGGGGAAAAAATTATGAAATGAAATTGTATTTATCCTTAAAGGGGTACGTTGGAAGGTTGAAGCGAGTTGGATGAAATACTAATCTGTAATGTGTATTTCTTACAGTAGCTGCCGGTTACGATTTTCTGTTCAGAGGGAAATTCTTGAAGAAAAATAATACTCATCAGTGTGTGAATCGGTGCGAATGATTACATGCACGTTACAGTGTGCTGAGTGGTTGGAAGACTGGAAGAAAATTCTGTACAACTACAGTCCATTTACCATTTTCCCCTTCACATTTCAGTTGAAGGCTAAAACATTTCCAACGTTAAGTTCAGAGGTGTGGTCAGCCTGGCTTCGCTAGCTTCATAGAGCTTTGAACAAAGCCAGGCCAGCTGTTTCCTCCCAGTCTTTATGCTAAGCTAGCCTTACCACATCACTGCACTTAATGGATGGACATGAAACTAGAATCAACCTCAGAAGTAAAGTGTGTGTACCTGAAAGTAAGTCCAAATACAGACCTGTAGTAGAGTGGTAAGCATCAACTGTGAATAACTAAAGAATTGGTGACCAACAAAAAGCGTACTCCGTATCAGGTGAGCATCCATCTTACTGTAGGTACCTGCACAGACAGCTTGGATGATGTCTGGACAAAGAAAAGAACACAAACTATTGAAGAAGCAGATCACTTCTTGAGTGGGGACTGAATATCTGCTTATTATTAAGTTTATGGAAATGTGATGCAAATAAGGTTCAAACTGTTAACTGAAGATGTTTTAGTGGACTTAGAAATAAAACATGCCTGCTCATCCCGTCCTGTGATCCGAAAATGGGTCTGTTTATTATTTATCACTCTGCATCAAATAAAAAAAACAGACCTTGCTCCAAAGATCCCTATCGTTCAAGCGCCATGTTTCGTCGAGGATCTCCGTGGGCATTCAGCCAGTCTCCGACGGTGAGACAAGTCTTTACGAACAAGGCCTCAGTTGTTTGTAGCAAAGGGAAAAATCTCGAAACGCAGCCGTCATTGGGCTGCAGGCAGGTGATGGAAGGGTTCAGTTCAGGGGAAAGCTGCAGAACGCTCTCTGTTGATGAGGTGCTCCCCCAACCATGTGTTCCCATGCTCCATCAAGCAGTTACACCATGACGGATTACAGAGGCTTCATCCGCCCCCACCTGTCCTCACTCGCTATCTGCTGTGCGGAGATATAAAGTGACATGGTATGTCTGGGCCCCTCGGGTCCAATGGAGGGAAGACTTTACACTAATCCAACCTTTGGTGTGTGATTGTGTCTTCCCTGTTTCAACATGACAATGCTTCTGAGCACGAAAATGAAAGGCCTTCTGAACAAAATAAGCCATAGCTTTTCTGCAGGCACCATCTGTTTGTTTTTTTTAGGTGACCAAAATGTTTGCCCTTTACGTTTCTTGTCAAGTCACTTGATAAGTGGTTGACCAAGGTTTTCACACCGTGTGAATCAGTTACTGTCTTTGATCTGTTCTGGGATAAGATGCTATTCTGGGCCGGTTTCATTTTTGATCCATTTGAAATCGTCCTCCCACAAATGCGACTCTCCGCATTATCATGGTGCAGCAGAACTAAAGTGTGTCATCTCTGCATTTGAAGAACACCTGATGTTTGCTGTTTACCACAGACCGCTCGCTTCTTCCCTTGTGAGACTGGGCTGCACCAGTCCCTGATGCGCCGTTACAGTTTCACAATGACTCAACAGGTCCCGTCCTGTTTTTAAATGCGCCTGAGCCTTGCTTTTACCGGGGATTTTTTTGCACCGCTACGCTTTGTCATATCAGATTTGTTACCTTTTTAAATGATTACATCCTTGCAGGCGCCTGCAGCTTGTCATATATCAAAGGGAGTTTCTTTGGCAACACAGCAAATGTTTTCAAAGATGAATCAGCCATTTTGAAAGGTAGAAAAACAATGAGTTAAATTTTGTCAAGAGGAGGGTGATGGTGTGGTTTTACTTTCTGTGTTGCATCAACGTAACACTTGTTGGGAGAGAAATGGAAACTCATTGGGATGTTGCTAGTTTTGCAGGCATTTGCTGCACTAGCGCATTAGGGCTGTCAACGAATATTCTCTTCGAATATAAATTCGAACAACAATTCAAATGTGAAAATTAATATTTGAATGTAAAAAAACCCAACAAAAAACAGCAGAGGCGCGACAGCACAGCTCGCTCGGAGCGTTCAATGTCGGTACCTTAAAACTTTCAGTTTCAATCACTGAATGAAGCCATATTTGGGACAAGAATCTCGACCTTAAATTGCTTGCAAAAAACTCTTGATCACTACTCTGCATTCGTTTATTGTTGTCGTTCATTTAAACCGCTTTGCGCAGAGAGAGAGACTGTGCGGGCGAGAGATTTGCGGTCTTGGCCATCAGTTAATTTACTTATTTTTGTGTAGGTAATATGTTAAAGATGTTTAAAGTTAAACAAATTACCTATACAAGTAGTTATGTCTCATTGTATTGATTTGTCCTGTTATTGACGCGTCTAATGCGCAACCAGATATTCAAATATATGTGGGGGTTTTTTAGAGCAAATGTTTGAACGTCCTCTTTGAGCTATTTTGAGAGCCCTATAGCACACGGGGGGTACTGGATCACAGCCCACTGGGGGCATGGAAGTTTGGGGCGGATTGCTCGGACCCCTGGAAGTGCTGCACTAGTGTTCTATAGAGCAGTGGTTCTCTAAGGGGGGGTACGAGCACTCCTGAGGGTACATGAAGGGACTTCAGGGGGTACATGAGATTCTTCTTAAATTACATTTTATAATAGGCATCCATTCAAGAATCCTTTTTAAATAGTTATTTAAGCTGTCACCCTAAAGTCTCAGGCCCAGTCATTAGTTTTCCCTGCGTTCTTCCACATTCACATTTACTCCGTTCTTACCCTGCTTTGAGAAGATCGCTGATTATGCTGGAGATTCAGGATCCTGCGACACTTGGTCAAATCTGTTTTGCAAGCCTGTCGGCTTGTTTGTTGTGGATGTTCTTTTCTTGTTTTCCTCTCCCATCGGCTCTGTCCTGCTGGGTGGAAGGGTAGTGGAGGAGTTCTGCCTGTGTGGTAGTACGGGCCAGTCCGTCGTGTCACTAACCTCCAAGGTTCTGCCTGTTAGTCATCCTGAGTGTGTGATATCCAAGATGGTTCCATGGAGGACTACCATTTGAAGATTCATTGTCTACACCACCAGTCAAAGTTTGGGCATACTTTCTACCGAGCCCTCCAGTTTCTGAGTAAAAGGCACGTATACAGACTCATTCTGTCATTGAGAACAAGAAGAGCAGCTGCTTCTTGTGGTTGATTTATAAATCATTGTGGTCTGGTTTAAGGAACCGGAGAGCTCAATACATTTCCAATAAACGTGCACAGATTTCATACGTTCACGTACACTGAACTAGACCGAACAAAAGGAAATGAGAAAGAGGGGAGGGAGTATAACTCAATCATGTTTTATTCTACTACTACTTTTTTAGGTCGATTAGTGGCGATCACAATCCCATCTGATGAAACTGCTGCTGAGCTCAACGCAAAAGCCGTAATCTGTTTCTCTCTCTCTCTCTCTCTCTCTCTCTCTCTGACATGAGGATGTGATTGAAGAAAATCCATCCAAATCTAATTCCCCCTCTGTTCAACCCTAAACTCATTTTCAGCTGTAGTTTGAATCGTTGATCAAAGTCTCATCATTTCTTCCTACAAACCAACAATTAATGTATTTTGCTTTAGAGAGAGTGCAGAATAGACAGAAAATAGGGGAATATTTTAATTCAATCCAGGTTTGATGAGGAGACCCATATATAGGAGACGGGTTATTGTTCACCCGTGTGTTCCCCCCCGAATTACGCTTCCAACAAGTTTAATCAGAACACAATACGTCAACCAAGAACATAAAAACAAATGGACGATTCCACACCTCAAAGTGTGCAAGCAGGTAATAAGAAAATAAAACACAGCTCTCAGGAATGGATTAAATTGAAAAAACAAGTCCTCAAATGTCCTACCACCCCCCTGTGCACAACCCATGTCCAGCGACAATTGACCCCAGATGAACTGTGATGTCTGTTTGAGATGAAAGTTCCCTCTGTTAAGGTAGACTGATGAGATGGATGAAGATGGGCTGAGTGGTGGTTCCGATGATGAAGCTATTAAAAAAACAGCCAGGATATCATATGTTCAACTTGTCTCTCGCGACACTGCAGCTCTTCGATGGTTGTGTCTTAATATTTTTTCTGTAGACAACTCCTACCATACCAACGCACAGACAACAGACAAACCATAGATCGTCTATTAAGAGATGGATGATTGCTTCTATCGATCCTTGTGCAGAGTAACAAGAATTGCGTAATAAGGTAAAAAAGGACAAAAAAAAAGGATTGACTCTCAGCACTTTTCTGTGTACAGAAATATGTGACAACTTGTTGGGTTCACTTAAGTGGACAGCAACATATTTCCAAAACCAAATAACCAAATTAAAGATAAAGCTTTATCACCATTGACACACACACTTTACTTCATTTCTACTCGACCCGACAAGCACAGTAACACTGATTTATGTCAGGTGACCAGAGGAAGTCATCAAAAGCAATAAGGATGAAAAATATTTTTAATCAATCATACTAATTACTGTGAAGCTTCAAGGTCACAGAAACCTCCATGAAATGGTAAAACCTCCTGTGATCCTTTCTCCTTGTTTCAGACTACCAGCGGTTGATGACCGTGGCCGAGGGCATCACCACCCTGCTGTTCCCCTTCCAGTGGCAGCACGTCTATGTTCCCATCCTGCCAGCCTCGCTCCTCTACTTCCTGGATGCTCCTGTTCCCTACCTGATGGGCCTCCAGTCGAAAGAGGGCGCGGACCGCTCCAAGCTGGAGCTTCCTCAGGAGGTACGCAGCCCATCTCATGCATTGTGAACCTTTCAGTTGGGCTGCCTCTGAGGTTTAGGCTCCTGTGTTATATCCTGTTACTTTGAGTAACCGTAACTACTGAATGTGTGTCCAAGGAATACACTGAACAACAGCCTGAACTACCAGTCTCCAGTTCAGACACAGGAAATTGCAAAAAAAGACAACCACTACACACACACCCACACACACACACTCACACAATAGGACAGGTTTACCAAGTGGTTTTAGTCTCATTCTTCATGGGAACCCTTGTCAGACAGCGAGAAGGTGACTGCTCTGGAGCTAAAGCATGTTGTCCCCAATCAGGGTTAGAGCAACGTGTGTGTGTGTGTTCAGATGTCGCAGCAGGATCAGGCCCTTACAAACTGTAACATGACCGTTCGGTCACTTCCCCCTCGACTCCCGGCTCGTGTTAATCTGCCACATTGCGCATGGATGCTAATTATCCCGGCCAGCGAAGGAACACACACCAGGGCGCCCCCCTCCCACCGCTCGCTCAGACTGCTGAGATCTCCCCGTGTTGCTGAACGATCCTTCCAAGTGGCGGTGACCTAGGAATGGGCTGATGATGAAAGGGAGAGGGAACTACGCCTTCACCTGCAGAATAAACGCCAGGTGGTGTTTGTCCATCTCGACCCTGTACTTCAGTCCAGGTCGTCTTCCTGGTCCTCATGTAAAGAGATAACGCTGTCATGTTTGCATGGCAGAGAAGATTATGCAGCATTGTTATCATCCCTATTTCATATTTTTATTATGCAATTGTTCCTAGTGGGCTTTAAATCCAAACTAGGGCAGCATTTCTGGAGACAAATGGCTTCAGGCTTTGCGTTAGTTACTGTTTTAATGGCTTGGTGGTTGGTGGACTTTAATTGACAGAGGACGGGCAAAGTGGATTTCAGTGTCTGACCCAAGGACACATTGACATTGCATGCGCTCTAACCCCTGACCCTAACCTCGGCTCCCAAGGCACTGCAGACGAGTTCCTGAACCTCTTTAAACACCACGTGGTGGGTGAACATCTGCTGGATGTCATTGCCTCATCAATGGCCATGTTTCATTATGAGAGGTTAGGTTATTCTCTTCTATGATATAAAACAACGCAGTTAACCCTCTGATGAATTTAAAAGCATTTAGTGTCTTTAAAAAGGCGATGGCTAACAACTATCTAAATAACACGTTGTCACTAGAACAATGGAATATTTTACTGTTGATTGCATTTACGCTTCAGAATTCATAAAACATATTGCTGAACAAAATGATTTGTCACAAGGATTTTATTTAGAAAAATCCTCCTTGCATCACATCACCTTGCTGCCCACATATGGTTATTGGAGGTGTGACCTTCGGATTTCCATCACCGCTGCTTGACGTTCTGTGTTCTCGGCCATGTCTGTGGTTTTGAGTGTAATCTAGTTTAACTTTGATCCAATATGAGGGCGAATAGTAACTCCATTATGTCAGCTTAAGGTTTATGTGCAACAATGTGCTGTTATCAATCACACACTGACCTACATCCTCTATGTCCCAGCCCCTTTCATTCCTCCTGAAACCTCCTCCGTCCGACCTGATAACACCCTCCCTGAACGGCCCCCTCTTTTCATTTTATGTCTGATGTACAGTACCAGTATAAAGTTTGGACACGCGTTCCCATTCAATTGAAATGACAGTTTCTTTAGTTATTTTTGTATCAAAGATTGGCAGTATGATCAGTTTGTATGGCTCATTGTCTGTCCCTGAGCTCTATGGTGTTAATGTTATAATCTGTCCCTGTCCCAGGCCAACCTGTGTTTTGTGGACATTGACAACCACTACATCGAGCTTCCAGAGGACTTTCCCCAGTTCCCCAACAAAGCGGAGTTCATCCAGGAGCTCAGCGAGGTGCTGCTAAGCTTCAACGTTTCCGCCAACACGGGGGCCCCGCCGCGGACCCGCACCAGTCCCGGCAGCGCTCCCTGTACCCCGGCTAGGGAGCGCAGGCCCGTGGCCCTGCGGCAGCTGGAGGACGACGGGCGCAACGGCAACCTGGCAGGGGAGGACCTGGCTTTGCTGCAGCTGCTGCAGGGGAACCCCACCCTGGAGAGGCTGCAGGCGCTCACCAAGCGCACCGGGGTGACGGTGGCCCGCGTGGACGCCTTGAGGGCCGGCGTGAGAGCCCAGGGGAGCCAGGGGCCGGCGGCCCGAACAGCAGCTGAAGAGGAGGAGCTGAGGAACGCCAAGCTGAACGTCCAGCTGAGGGAGGTGTTCGCCAGCCGCTTCACCACCATGTTTGCCGACTACGAAGCCTTCGTCATCCAGAGCGCCCCAGACCTGGAGTCCTGGCTCACCAACAGGGAGCAGATGCACAACTTTGATAAGGTGACTAGATCCAGCAGGGACCCGTAACGTGCAGAAAGACTGGACGGTGTTTGTTCGAGTGTGATCCGATCACTTTTACACTTTAGTTCTTGTGACGAACTCCACTGTCTTCTTAGTGCAAAGAAAGGCTTCTTTCAGAAGCACTCTGCTGTACCGCCAATCTGTCAAATGTCTTCTGACTCATTCTATGAGGGTTCAATTCTATTTTGTGAGAAACAAATTCTTGCAGAGATGTTATGTTTCTGTGTGATTTTCTGTGACCTGCAGTCAGAGCTGTGAAGGGATTGTAAATCACAATGTTTACATATTGCACCCAGTTTACTCCCTCATGAAAGGCCTTCCACTGCACGTTTAAACATGAATAGATTTGACCTTATAACAATAACTTGCCTCCGTTTAAGTGAAGGGAGAAGCTGTTATGTGTAAATCAACGTTTTTGCATTAGTACATTTTGTTTTGAGTTTGAGATGAACCTCTACAATAGAATTGTAGAAAAACGGCTTACTGGAAAAAAAGTAACGGGTGGTTTATGAATTTAATATAGTGTGTTTGATACTAGCAAATCTCCTGCCTTGTGTATCTTAGACTTCATCCATACTCGATAGAAATGTAAACTGCTACTTCCTGTTAACTAAGCAAACCACACAGTGTCTTCCAGGCAAAGTAAACATCCTGCCTTCTAACTACTTGGATCGAAGTTATCTCGATCCAAACCAAAATGCCATGCTGCTGTTTTAGGTTTGATCCACTATTTTGTGGGTTCCTATGGACATTGTCGAAACATTTTATTCCCCATTTTCCATGCTGTATATTTTGAAAAGTTCAAACAGATGATCACAATGTTCACATTTGTTGTGAATGTATTTATGTTTGTGCTCCAGGCCTCGTTCCTGTCCGACCAGCCGGAGCCCTACCTCCCCTTCCTCTCCCACTTCATCGAGACGCAGATGTTTGCCACCTTCGTCGACAACAAGATCATGTCCCAGTGGGAGGAGAAAGAGCCGCTGCTCCGCGTTTTCGACGGCCGCATTGACAAGGCCCGCCTCTACAACGTCCGCGCGCCCAGCCTCCGCTCCTCCAGCTACCAGAGGTGCTCCATCCTCAAGGAGTCTGGTAGGCGCAGCAGAGAGAGATAAACAGGAAATGAATGAGTCGCAACAAAGGCGTTGGGAGGGATCCATGAGGCTGTAGTGCTTTGAAGCGGCAGCAGGTGTAGAGCTCATTCATCAGTGCGCTGCACATGTCTGTCTGCCCTTCAAAGCATGCCGGTTGACCGTTAGCCTAGTTGGACAGGATGGCGCTGTGCCGTGCAATTTAAAAACACGCAAACACGCATGTCATTTCTCAACAACACAGTAAACACTCAATCAATCTCTCTCTCTCTCTCTCTCTCTCTCTCATCCACACACACAGCAAGAGCAATCACACAAAACACGTTTGCTTAGGTCTGTCTTTTCCTCGCTGTGGGGGTTTTCCTTTCAGTAAGCTTTGATTGGTGCTGAATGAGCGGAGTGAGATAGGAGGTGCAACTCAGGCCTGACTCAGAGAGTGTTCCATCCGCCTGAGGAACACGATCAAATCAATACGAAACCTCCATATAAGCTCCTACACTATGTGTTATACATATTAGACAGATGGGATGATTGAAAGACACGTATGTCTGTAGCTATACATGACTGGAGAACAGTGATCGTATCAGCTTTAAGTTTGGTTCTGTTTTGAAGCGTTTTACTTTTTCAGATAATCATCCCAATCAATCAGAATGATCATTCCCTGCATCCATGCATGCTTAAAGCTCAGCGACGCTCGAAACCTGACCTTTCCTTGGTAATGGACTACGTAATGCTGGGTTCTAATCGCAAATGGCAAGCTCCTTTGGTGGTGATGGTGCGTGCAGGTAGCCAATTACTCAGACAATAGGCAGCCGCCCCCCCCCGGTGGACAACTCACTCGCTGCTCACTGCAGGACTGAGACGATGCTGCAGCTCCTGTCTAGTTGTGTCCCAGCCACAAAACCCATTCAATGCTGAGCATGCAGGCGAGGCCCAAACGGTGATGGGAGCAGATAAAGCAGCAGAGAGGAGTCTGTGTCGTGGGGGTGGGGGGGGGTCATAGCTCATGTTTTTCAGATCTTATTCTCTATTGGTTACCCACAAAGATTTGGAAATGTGTGCTCTGTGTGTTTTCATATTTTGTTTTATAGTTCTACAATAAGGTGGTCAATCCTTTTTACAATTTTAAAGGTTTGGTGTTGATGCCTCGTCTCTGATCTCAGTAATCAGTTTGATGGGTAAAATATTATATCACCATGTATACGGATTTAAAAAAGAAATGTGAGCCAAGTTAGTGTAAATGTAAATTCCCTGAGTAAACTTTCCGTGATTACAAATTACCAGTAAACGCATTCTAATGTTCTTGTTCATATTCCATGGAATACAAATATCTGTGTTTAACATACATAAAAGGTATTGCCTACATTCAAAGTTAAAGCCACAGCACAACAAAAAATAGATTAATCTGAATAATATAAAAAGAGTTCAACAGAGCTTTTTTTTTCTTACATCTTGGCTTAAATGGAAGACTGTGTGTAGCTGTAGATCCACACAAACACAGAGGAGGTCAGAAAGTCTCATCATCTCCGCTCTCTGATGCCCGCTGTCTATGCACAGTAATTGATTTGATTGACTAAATTGGGTGGAGCTATCAACTGGATCAGCAAGATTTATGGCGGGGACCGATAGGAGGAAAACATTTAAAATTGTATTCACTAATTTATCAAACCAACGTCACGGATCCCGGTAGAACCGCCACTTAATCTGGGTGAAATTAACAAGTATGACACAAGTGTAGGCTCCAGCTTCCAAGTCTCCAACTCCTCAATGACAGGAGTATAGGCTCCTCCACAGGTCCACATTCAGCAGACTTACTTACTGACCATGATCTGAATGAACGGGTGTCTGCTTGTCTCCTCCTCCAGCTCAGGCCATCGAGCAGCGGCTGATGAAGATCGACCACACTGCCATCCACCCGCACCTGCTGGACATGAAGATCGGTCAAGGAAAGTACGAGCAGGGATTCTTCCCCAAGCTGCAGGCCGACGTGCTCAACACAGGGCCGACCAGTAACAAGTGAGTCCGCCCCTCGGGATTCAAACCCGCACACGGGAGCAGCAGGTGAAGTCAGCGACTAAGGCCAACATTTGACGTCACTTCCTATGTCGTGCTTTGGGAATTGTGTGAAAAATCGTACTTTGTTTCCCCCCCCGCCTGCACTATTTATGCTAAGCTAGGCTAACCGCGTCCTGACTTTATTTATGCATCTTAATACATAAGTGTATCTGTCGGTCTTATCCTATCTCTCTGGCAATGTGTCAATAGCTTGTATTTCCAAGGGCTTTGGGATTTTTTGGAGTGGCGTCTAATGACCCAATGTTTGAACTGCAGGTGGTCCCACAGAACGGCGACAGCTCAGCGAAGGAAGGACCGCCACAGACAGCAAACGGAGCATCTGGGCCTCGACAACGACCTGAAAGAGGTACAGAACCGGAGCCGTCCTCTAACGCTATGTAGAGTACAAGCACGTCCTTATTTTCTCTTTGTCTCATGGCCTCATATTTCTGTTGGGTTTTGTTCTACATCTTTTCTGTTGGCTTCTGTTTGGGCTTTCTTTCCCATCCTTTTTGAAAGTCTTCATGTGCATGCTGCCGTCTGCTGTTTTGTCCTTTCTGCTCTTTTGTTCCTGTCCTCCCCTGTCTGTTGGTGTGCCCTGTGCCTGTCGGTCCGTGGGGTCGGGTCGTACCCTTCTTCCTCCTCCTCAGCAGGTGGAGGGCTGTCTGGTCCTGCAGAACTCCATGGCCTTTTGGGAGTGGGACAAAGCATCCCCTCCACCTGTCAAACCGCCTAAAAAATCTGCCTCTGCGTCCTGCCTGGTATGTGGAGGAGCTATCTGTGTTGTGGACTTCCTGTCAGGACACTCCACCCCATACCAACCTCACACTCTCACTGCAGCGCCAGTGGTTAGTGGAGCAGCATAATCCAGCTGTGATGTAGTGTACTCACAGTCAACGAGATCAAATCGTTGAGGATTACATCCTGAGGTCGGCAGTCTAAATCCTGGACTCCGCCCCGAGCAACAAGAACTACAGCTAGAGAGATAATTACTGTAAAGACGTACAATGAAGAAATCGTGCCACACATAATGAGGGAGTGAAAAGTGGTTTGATTTTATGATAATAACTTTTACATCAGTTTATAAATTATTAACCTTAAAAGTTCTAAATTGAATTACCAGGTCAGGTTTAATCCAGTTCCTACAAAAAAAAATTCAATATTCATGATTGCACCATACAATAAAACTATCTGAGCTGTAAACAAAAACAATAAACCAAAAAAAGAGTAGTTGGAAAGTTCTTATTTTGAGGAACCCGTTTGAGGTAAAAAGTGGAAAATATGTGGTACTGCAGTTGTGGCTTCAGAAGTCAATCCACCACACCCCCGAACCCTCGAAGTCCTTCTGTGGGGACGCCCGCTTTCATTCATCATGTGTGTCACAACCTTTCCTCTCGACTTCTGCGTGCGTGTGTGTGTGCAATGAAAACCTCTCTCCATTTCTGTAGTACTCTGGTCTGTTCAGATCTCACTAACAAGCTCTGTTTGATCTCCAGAAATACATGCAGGAGGCCCGCAGCCTGGGGAAGAACCTCCGGCAGCCCAAACTGTCTGATCTGTCTCCCGCCGTCATCGCGCAGACCAACTGGAAGTTTGTGGAGGGGCTGCTCAAGGAATGTCGTATGAAGGTGAAACATCCGACAAAACATGTCCACCTGTGATTCACTGCTTACCTCAGTGACTCATACACACAATCACTCATTTCTCAAGAATGATCCAGGATGTCTCGTATATCAATAGGAGATTCTAAAACACCAAAAATATGTTGATATGTTTTTGATTGGAACCAATGGAAGTGTGGTGCTAAAGACCAGACTACACATTCTTTTCATTTTGGGAACACTATACGTTTGAACCATGGTGCTATGTTGTAAGAAAACACCGGCATTATTCAATAATAATAATAGTAATTCCAGATGATGATTTGTTAAACTCTTAAATCCATATAGATTTGTAATGTTCCCATCAAATACTCTAACTGTGTGCGTGTGTTCAGACCAAGCGGATGCTGGTGGAGAAGATGGGCCGGGAGGCGGTGGAGCTGGGCCACGGCGAGGCCAACATCAACGGACTGGAGGAGAATACTCTGATCGCCAGCCTGTGTGACCTTCTGGAGAGGATCTGGAGCCACGGGCTGCAAGTCAAACAGGTCAGCACGCACGCACACACACTTTAAGGGATAGATTTCACGCTTGCAAGTGTGGTTCCGTGAGGTAAGCTATATTTAGAATACTTAGTAGAGCAGGCACACGTGTCAAATCCTTCCATTCCTGTCCATCTGTCAAATTATGGCAAGAGGCCATAAAAACAGATTTTCGACAATAGCATCACCTTTTTGAGTTGCTTTCAGGCAGCCATCTCCATCCAAACTCCACCTACTAAAGTAATACACAGACTAGGGGAAAGTATCTCATCCATCCCCACTTCCAAACTGATAATAGAAAATGTGATGTCACTTTACACTGGCAGCCCCTCATGTTGCCAGTGTAAATACACTGTGGTTAATCAGGCTTGTATGATCATAATGGTTTGGAATGTTATTGTGCGTGTACAGTGTTCCTCTTCATCAGTGAACACCTTTGCTGTCTTTACGTGTGTCTTCATTGTGGTTCCCTGACCTCTCAGGGGAAGTCGGCCCTGTGGTCCCACCTGCTTCACTACCAAGCCCGAGAAGAGAAGCTGCAGCAGCAGGCAGAGTCACCGGGTAACTCTGAAACACACATCCACACACACACACACACACACACACACACACACACACACACACACACACACACACACACACACACACACACACACACACACACACCGGCATTACAAAAACATATCTCCGATTGTAATATTTTCTCATGCATTTGTCTTCGTCAGTGTCAAATGTTCCTGAGAGGAGGAAGTCCGACTGTTGCCTAGCAATGCCGTCTCTACGCGTGTCCCTCACACAGGATATGAGGTACGTCCTACTGTCCTGTACTGATGGCAGGAGGACACGGCCTGCAGAAAGAACTGCAGTAGCACACTGCTGGTTAGCCACAGACAGTAGTCTAGTTTAAAGGTCCATTTGATGACAATTGCAGAAAGAGGTAATCAAAGAGATAAACCACTTTCTGACCCCCCAGAACAGAAAGAGCTTCTCTCGCTATAACGCTGCATTTTTCCTCTAACATTTAGTAAATTACAGAAATTGTCAACTTCCATGAGTTGTTTCTTTTTTCACGTACTTTTTCTTTTGTTTTGTTGATTGTAATCTTACTAAACAAGATGTTTGAATACTTTACCATCGTCTTGCTCGCACCAAAATATCCTCACTATAACATTTCTTGATCCTACATACACATAAATGTTTTTGTGGTTGGGGATGAGCGTGGACCTTCAAGGCGTTGTGCCCGTTCTTCCGAGCCTTCATCCACCTTTCTTCTGTCTCCTCAGGCATATCCAGAGCATGTCCGAGATTAAGACAGACGTGGGACGAGCGAGGGCCTGGATCCGCCTGTCCCTGGAGAAGAAGCTGCTCTCTCAACACCTAAAACAGCTGCTGTCCCGACACGCCGTAACCAGGTGAGGACACATGTGATCAACTCGCACACAGAAACACACACACTGTGTTTTTGAGATGAGGGAGATTGATTTGCGAGCCAGCCCTTCTAATTTTATTACAGGTCCCAAAAGAGGAATTATTGTAAATTGCATTATTAGATTTAAATCTACGGTGTGAACACATCTAATCAGTTTTAGGACTTTGTATTTTTATTATTAAATCAGTTTCTTCTCCTGATTGGAGAATGGTGCTACCATTGGATGAAAGGTGTTTTTACCAAACCAGCTAATGTGACTCCTCTGGTTGTATAGAACTCTGTGTGAAAATTATTTGAGTTTATGGTCTCAATCTCTAGTTTCAAGTCTTCTTCACAGAGTTTAATGTTCATTTAGTAAATTGTGTCTGAACAGAGCACAAAGCAGGTTAGGCCTTGGAGCCGAGCTTCCTTGTATAGCGGTGAAGAGGTCGTCCATCATCAGATGGGCACTCCGATTCCCCACCTGCTCTGTCGGTGTTGATGTGTCCTTGGACAAGACACTTAACCCCAAGCTGCTCTTGGATGCTGGCTCCTGTCATCAGTGTATGAAGGGTGTGAATGGGTGAATGATATCATGTAGCGTTAAAGCGCTATGACTGTCCAAAGCACAAAGTAAAAGTGCACTCCATTTACCGTTCCATCAAGCTCCACACACTCTTCCAAATAAGTCCCCTTCTGGCTCCAAAACCCCGTCGGCCAAAATGCTAAACTTGAGGCCTTAAAATAGCATCCCTCAAACAAAGGCATCACATGCTTTTCATAGAAGACACATTCTTATTAGAAATGTGCTGATATTCTAAAGTGAGCCTGACGCGGCAGTGCTGTGTCTACAGGAAGTTGTACAAGCGCTACGCCTTCCTACGCAGTGAGGAGGAGAAGGAGCAGTTTCTCTTCCACCTGCTGTCGCTCAACACCGTCGACTACTTCTGCTTCACCAGCGTCTTCACCACCATCAGTGAGTCCTGCCTTGCATGACCTGTAATAAAATGTAGCTCTGACTCAACATCAGCACCACACCACTCCTGCTGGTTGGAACGCCATGTTAAGTCAGTGTGGAGCATCGGGGTAGGAAGGTAACGAGAGGGGGGGAGCACAGTCAATAGACTTTTGCTCCAACAAGGTGACTTTTTAAAATATCCTCACTGACTTATCTGATTATCGCCAGCTGCTCGTTGGATAAATGTCTATCAATGAGTCAGTAGTATTATTACTGCAATGACTAATGACATGTGGATGTATGTAGAGTTCTGCTACAGACCAACTGATCCCAGTCAGATAAAGGCCAGCTCGGGCCATGCAGAGTGCATGTCTGCAGCCACGTTTCCTTTCCGCTGCAGTGTGGTCGCCCTGAATCTACCATTTCATGCTTCAATTGACCTAGTTAGATACACTGAGTCGGATTAGTTTGTTAGGGCTTATTTCTCCGATCTGGTGCTGATGTGGTATGTCTGCCCACGCAGTGATCCCGTATCGAGTCATCATCATCCCCATCAAGAAGCTGAGCAACGCCATGACCACCTCCAACCCCTGGGTGTGTGTGTCAGGAGAGCTCAGAGACTCGGGCGTCATGCAGATCCCCAAGAACGTCCTGGAGATGACCTTCGACGTGAGTGATGTGACCTTTGACCTCTCACAAGCTGAGCCCACGCTGAACGCAAATAATCTGGCTATTTGGGGTGTGCGTGTTCTTAAATTGTGTATATAAACATATACTATATATGTATGTATATTATTCTTGTATTTTTATGTATGTATTGTAAAGTATAAGAAGGACATATATACGTATATAGTATATGCATATTCATACATATATACGCATAAACACCTACATTATGAATATACATAAAATTATATATATATATATTAAAATATATATATCAATTTAACTATTTAATATATTAAATAATAGTGCACTTCTGGGCCGTTGTTGTGGTGAGGACATTAATTGGAGTCTAGTGTTCAAATGAGCCCAGCTCCTACGATCCACTTCCTCCTCCCCTGCATGTGTGTTGGGGCACACGTTGCCACGGCTGGTGTCTTTGTTCTGACTGCATGTTGGTTGATGTTCTTGTTGTTGGTTGTGAAATGGCAGCATGACCATTTTGATTGCCCATCTGCTGTGTTTTAATAAGTGTTTTGGTTTCCCTCAGTCTGCTTTCAGGCCTCATACGCACATCTCTGCCTTGTTTAAGGTCAGAAGAAGCCTGCTCCACCTTTCATCCCACTCGCACCCCCCCCATCTGCCATGTTGTCTGTAGCCTTTGCTCTCACGTTAAATTTGGATATTTATAGCTGGTCTGCTCTCCTGCTAGAACGTGTTCTCAGTGTACAAAACCAAAGTGAATCTCTGTCTAAATCTAATCAAAGTTTTATATTTCATGTCGGCATTATAAGTATAAGCATGGCTCAGAACTGTTAAGCTGATTGGATGAAAGACAAATGTTTCATGAGGCTAACTGTTATGAGTTACTAAGTGTGGAAACTTCTGCCCAGTGCATTGTGGGATAGCATGTTTAAAAAGGATTATGGATTTTATTCAGCCAATTCCCATTTCCAGAGTCCATGAAGTACTCCGGGGAATGGGATAAAAAAGAAAGAAAAGTGTGTTGAAATGCGCTGTAGTCCACAGGGAACACAAAGGGGAAGCTTTCCCTTGACTTGAGTATGTGTCATATTGTCATACTGATAGTAGAACAGCGGCAGGACTCACATGGGTCCACATATAAAGGGGCTGACTTTGCAGCATTACACTCATTGCATCATCTGTGTCTAGTGTCAGAACCTGGGGAAGCTGACCACGGTGCAGCTGGGGCACGACAACGCCGGCCTGCTGGCTAAATGGCTGGTGGACTGCGTCATGGTGCGCAACGAGATCACAGGACACACGTACAGGTGAGCGCAGTGCTGTGTGTTGTGCCACCACCGTCTCAACCGTTATCTGATGAAGGTAAATTCGTGATTTGTAGATACTGATTAAACTCTCCCTCCAGCGAGGGAGGTTGATTTTAGCACGTGATGTAAGATAATGTAATAAGCAAATTATCATGAATATAAATTCCTCAGTAGTATTCCACTTAATTTAAAGCAGGAAGATATTCCCAGCATGGATTCCAGACACCTTTAAATTCCTTTTGTTTTGTATTTTTCTGAAATACATACAGACCTGTGGACCTGTGAATATGAAAGAAAGTATTGTGGTTTTGAAGTACTTCAAAAGCACAAAGAGACAAAGTCTGTCCCTCCCCTCCAGGTTTCCGTGTGGTCGGTGGCTCGGTAAGGGCGTGGACGACGGCAGCCTGGAGAGGGTCCTGATTGGCGAGCTGGCAGTGCCCAGCGGAGAGGAGGATTCTGGGAGAGGCTGTGGTACGCCGCCGCTGCAGCGCTCGCCATCCCAGGCCAGACGCATCAGCATCACGTCGCTGTCTGGACGAGGAAGCAGTGAGTATCTGTTTCGGATGTCTGCTGTTAAATCAGCCCCCAATAGCCCCACGCAAACGATGAGTCCAAATCCAAACTGCATTCATTCCCTCTCGCCTGTACTGCTGTTTAACAGATGCTGTTGGTGTCAGCCATAGAGATGTGTGGTTCCTCTAGGAACTCATGGACACTCGTAACGATACAAATCTCTTTCTAAAATGCATGACCCAGATGTTGATAACCCACAGATGTTGTGGTGAGCAGTCTCCCAGAGGTTTCTACCAACTACAACACCGTATCACTGGAAAGAAGGATGAGCGCATCTACTCACAGACGACGATTAATGCACATAAACATTAATGGTGGCCTCCTCCACTGAGCGGGGACACTGTCGTGAAGCAGTGAGGTTAAGCTCATAATGGTTGTTGAGGACATTGCCAGAGATCTTCTGCCTCCTTGACCAACGAAGCTCTTTGATTCATTTCATTGACAGATCTGTCTTTTGTCCACAAAGAATCACACAAAATCACCACTTTGAATGTTTTCATTCATTCACACTCTTCTTGGAAATGTGTCCTTTAGCATGAAAAACAGCAAAAGCAAGGATGACTAAGAGGGGGGTTTCCTATTAACAAAGACATTCTCTTGATTCCAGAACCAACTTCAGCCCAAATCCAAGAGGCCATCGGGGAGGCTGTGATCAACATCATCAAACACTTCCACAAACCCGAGAAAGAGGTTGGTTAGCCTGCTGATGTACTGACGCCTCCGCCACCGTAAACCGCTTTTTCCTCTGAGGCTTATGTTTCCACTCAGTTCACATGCCGGTTTTTCCTGTTATAATTGAAAAAAGAAAGATGTTTAAGACTCCCTGGATGAGGTAGAGCTGATTTGTGTTGTGCCTCTGGATGCAGAGAGGCAGCCTCACCGTGCTGCTGTGTGGAGAGAACAGCTTGGTAGCAGCTCTGGAACAGTTCTTCCACTTCGGCTTCAAGGCAGCGCGTCTCTTCCAGAAGACCGTGTTTGTGTGGGACTTTGTAGGTGAGTGTGGAGGGACGGCGCCATCTGCTGACAATAGCATGGCATGTTTAATTTGGCACCTTTTTTAGGGGATTTATGGGGATCAAATGTCTAAAAAAAATGTGTTTGTACCACCATTGTGTAAATGCTTGTATTTTAGGTCTGAAAACGGGCATTAAAAGGGAAAGCACTAAGTATTTTATGTAGTGATAAAATCCCCTTGCCCTCTGCAGAGAAGGCTGTTGCCTACATGGAGTCAGCTGACCAAATGGGCGACCTCCAGGAGACCGTAGAGCCTCTAGGGATGACCTGTCAGTCACTCTGTCGCTATGTCAACGCAATCAATTCCACCTCAAGGAACATCGGCAAGGACGGCAAGTTCCAGCTGCTGGTCTGCCTCGGAGCCAGGTAGTGGGAACATTATACGGTTTACACATAATAAGTCAAGTTAAAATCTTTCTGTTCTGTGGACAGATATTCGACTTGTAGATGAATAGTATGAATCGTATAAGGGTTTAGGATCCAACCACAGAACACAAACAGCGGCAAACCGAGAAGACTATAGAATCAAACCCCCGGTTCACAGGGTCAGCGTGCATCTCTGTTCTTTTAATAATTGCCAAAATGTTTGATTTCATTATACATGTCTAAGTAAGTAAGGTTGAAAATGTGTGAATAATTACGATCCACAATAAGCCCCCTTACAGAAATAATGAATGGAGCATTTTATGACTAGATTCTGCCCCTAGAAAGACGCCGCCGGTCTTTTATTTTGAAACGTAAACAGGAAGTGTTGAGTTTGACTGTTTATCCACCGATCTAGACATCAAACCGGTCCTAATGTTGCTGGTATGAAGTCCAAAGATCCTTGTTATGAATGGTGGACAGATGAAGTCGCTGAAGAAGAACCAGCAAACTGTCCGGGCTCAGTCACAGGGCGGCGTGGCAGAGAAAACACCAAGTCCTGTTCTCGGATAGCATGTGCACTACACGGGCCTTCTGCTGTCACTGGATTGCCTCAACCGTATCTCCCTGTTTCTTGTGCAGAGACCGCCTGCTGCCCCAGTGGCTCCCCCTGCTGGTGGAGTGCCCGGTGATCCCCCGGATGTACGAGGAAACGGCCCTGCTCAGAGACCGCGCCAGCGTCAACGCCCTCATCGGAGTCCTGGAGACGCTCCATGACTTCCCTGTGACACTGGAAGCCTCGCTGGTCAAAGGCATCGACCTTTAGTCCTCTGGAGAAAAGTCCCCCCCTCCCCACTGCCACCCTCCTACTTTTAGCCAACTGGCTCTGGATGAGACACATGAGGAAGAAGGAAGTGAGACTAAAAGTCCCACAGCTTCATATGAGAGGCTTTGGATGCAGTATTATTACCCCACCTGGTGGACTCTTTTAATTCAATTACACCCACTGCTTCCTCTCCATGTTTTATTTCAGGAACTACAGATCCCAATCACATTGCATTGTTGCATATCATTTTTCAGAACATAACATTTGTTCCAGTTTATTTACCTTCAAGGGAGCCACGGGGTGCTTTTTTGTTGTTGTTACTCTTAGAATTGACACATTCCATGAATAGACTCAAATAGCAACGAGTTAGTCTGTGCATACTTTCTGAGGCCCTGGAGCTCTCAGCTCCAAGTCCTCTACTTCCCTTGGAACAAAACATTTGATTTATTTTAAGCTTAATAATTCCAAAAAGAAAAAGCTTTTACCTTTTACATTTTAACAAACGTTACTGGAACAGTAGTTTGGGACAATTTTAAGCAGAGGATAAATACATATTTGCTGCTTCATTGAGTATTTATGGGAAGTGCTTGTGAATGAATATGTGCACAGACAGTGGAGCTCTATGACATGGATCTATTGGTTAAGGTCATTGGCTCATAGGCAAACATCAAATATTACTGGGGGGGTTTTTGTTGTTGTTTTTTTTGCTTTTTTCTGGAAGGTCAATTTGATATTGCACTGTGATGAACCTAAACAGTAGCTGCTTAGAGGAAAGCAAAATGAATCCCAAAAAGTGTAAGTACTACTTGGCAGATGGCAGACAGACGTAGGCTACGGGGCAGAACCATTGGTGGGTTTCTTTTAGAAGTAGCAGAAGCAAACCTTTCCTGTGTGCCAGCCCGCCCGAAGGTGTGACCTGATAAACTGTGATGGATTCACTTTCCTCACCTGCATGCGGCGTCACAGCGCCGCCCTCCCTGCACACTAGTTAGCATTAGCGTTAGTGAGCATTCTTATGGGTGTGAATAAAAGGAGGAGGCTGAGGGATCACTGCACTGGAACAAGGATGATGACCGTGTGCGTGTACTGAAGAACAACTGTTGCTGTCCGAGTGAATGGAGTCGTCTCTGAAATAAAAGTGCCAGCCGTAGAGGGTCTAGAGTTAACTTTCAGTTTGCGCCACTAATGGATCGTGATCAAATGTCAAGTGTTAAAATGCACCGCTCGAGTCCTACTTGGTGTCCCAGTAAAGCAGAAGTTGGAGAAAGTTCCGATTTACTGTGATTGTTTGTCATCAGCGCCCTTGAGTGCAGGATGAGTCCTCAAACAAATGAAAGCACAACAGAATTAACAGACGCTCCAATGTTTTTAAACAGGAGTCCGTTTTTTACCGTCTGAATAATAAAGAAAAAAATATAAATAGAACTACTGAACCTTTCATAGAATTTGTTTGCAATTATTAAGTGAAGAATATAATTTTTTTTATTTCCTTAAAGGACATGTACAATAGTTATTGGATTATGTGAGCCAGCTGTTCAAACTTAATTCCTCCACTGCTTAAATGCAAAAAGACCTGTTGGACAAAAAGGGCAGAACAGGAGCCGATGCTTTATTAATCGCATTGAAAGTATTCCATTCAAAACACATGAACTGCATCCTTTCCTTTGGTAGACTCTTTAAAAACATTTTTCTTAGGGCAATAAAACATTTATTGCTGCATGACGGATAGATGTCTGAGAATCTGTGTAAATACTGTCATTAGTACATTTAGTACGAGCCGTGTCCCACACTCAATCGTAGGGGACTTTAGAAGGGACGTACAGGGGATAACAAACTTGTCTTCCTTGTACTACTTTTGCTCTCCGGTGTCATGGTTTGTTTTGAATGTTTCAATTTCATGTGTTTGTTCTTATGTGAATCCATGACTGCAGCACTGACATTTTAAGGTTGATGAAGCCTGCATGTCTATTTATCAGTAACCACTGTTCCCCCACCCTGTGTTCCTATCATGTTCCTTCTGCTCTGCTGCTGATTTACCCACAATGCCTCACTGAGAGGACTAACCAGACTCCTCTTTCTCGTCCTGGATTTGTTTCACCAGGAACGATTTCTGGTGGAACAGATTGTGGTGGACAATCTGAGATCCGTACACACTTTGCTTAGCACCCTGAACGCGGGTTGTTGTTGACCCCGACTGGATCAGCTCAAACAGACCGTGACATCCTGCTCTTGGCATGATTCCCCACCGGACAAATGGTCTGAGACTGACTTCTATGTTCTGATATTTATTATGTCTACTTCAATAAAAACACCCAGTGTGTTAACTGTGTACGTGTTTGTTCTCGACTACACAACGTGTTTAAACAGTGTGGCCATCAGTTAGAAATGAGAAGGATAGAAGGGACTCCACTTGAGGTGGAACAAAATAAAACTTTCTTCACAACAATGGTTGCAAGAAGAATCTATAGTGTACAGCAAAAAGTGATAGAAGTTATATACGTACCGACTCAGCCCTAAAGGGTTTGTTATAAAACTAGAGGGCACAGCAGCACTCGAGCCCTCGCAGGAAAGCTCTAATGAGGACGAGTGGATGCCACTTAAGAGTTAAAGTCAGTGGACCCATTGGGTAGTAAGGTGAGGAAAGGTCACCCGGAACAGCTGGACACAGCAAGTTAGATACAGATATATACTGTATATATTTCAATATGTGTGTTGGAGTCACCAGGGATCTGGCTCCCTGAGCCCACATCCAAGTCCAGTGATCCTTGCAGTTTCCAAGACGATCAGTGGCCTAAACTGGGACATAATTCTCATTGCACTTTTTCAATTGAATTCAGAAACTCGGACTGATGGATTGCTGGGCTCGAGGTACAATGAGTGAATGTAGAGCTTGTTTATTGGGTGCGAGTTGAAGATATAACCCTTGACTCATTTTTACTGAAATGATAGGAAAGCAGTAACGGCTTCCACACCAGATATCAGATCCACCTCTTCCCTTAGATTGAAAAGCTAATGTGAGTAGAATATGCTTTCTAAGTACTGGTTGTATTGTTTCAATCTCAAACTGATGTTTACTGAAATAATAAATATAGTGATGTATTTTATATGAGAGGAGTCGCCCCCTGGTGGCCAGTGGAGAGGATGCATTAAGACACTTCAGCACTGGCTTCATTCTTTCTCTGTGAAAAGCCACAGAGCCATAACAACAGTTCAACTCTTGAGTGAGACATAATCTACTTTGACAGGACAATGGTCATTACTAATTGTTGTGGCATAATTCAGTCAACTGAGGTGACAAGTTAGTGGGTCCCCAGAATATAGTGAACACACTCATAAGTCCATACAATTTCTTACTTAATGAACACTTGGATCCTTCCAAACATATCGTATTTACACAAGATGATCAAAGTAAATTACATTTGATAAACACAGCAGGGGGCGTGCTACTGTCCGGGCCACGAGGCTCTGAGGTTGAGGAGAATGGACACGTCACAGGAAGCCAAGCAGTACACCCCCAACTCGTTGAGAGCACACTCTGGTGGGGGGTCCTCTGCACTGGCCAAGCCCGTCCCCTGCTCCTCTGACTCTTTGAGGAGATTCCTCAGCAGAATAGCAGAGCCCACGTTAAGACACAAGATGAGGCACGCCTCCTTCACACTGTGGAGAGAGGAGACAAAGCTCATACAAAGGCCCCCCTTTGGCAAAGGGCACTGTGGAAACATTGGAGTGATGATTGGACAATAAAATGAATATAGAAAATGTAAATGGCATTTATTTGTGTCCTCTACGGACATCAGACTAATTTGTTTTTTAAGTGAGGCACAAAGGTCAAAGAAGCAGAGGGCAGCTTTTGTTCTTCAATGGAGAGAGAGGAACACACCTGAACAACAGCCTTATGATGAGGCAATGAAACGCACAAACACACACACTTACTGCTTAAAGAAGTTCTCAGGTCTTTTGCAGTAGTGACCAAACAGAGGAAACAGATTTCTGGTCATGTCAAACTGAAGCTGAGCTGCTCCACCTTCACTGAAATGATTAGAGAGGATCACCTGACGGAGAAACACAAGAACACGGTCAGCCTGTTTCATGTAACTGCATGGCAAGGAAAACCACATTTTATCTCATAAATATTAGTCTGCCAAGCATGACTTTACTTTATATGCTCAATTTAAGAGAAATCTTTTCCCCTCTTCATAGATGGATTGTAGAATATTCCATGATTCTATGAATAGAATAGAACTAGCAGTGCGTTGGACCAATCAGCAAGAGTCATCCCCAGAAACTAGAAACCTCCTTGAGAGATGTAAAGTGTACTTTCAGAATGTACAAACCCCGAAGCAGGGCCTTTTGGGGGGTTGATTCACCCTAAACCCCCTTTTACACCTTCTAGTCCCTGTTCATGTCAGCCAAGGCGGACTGTGTGATGTCTACAAAAAGTCCCATGCGGTTTGGCTGTGTGTTCGTGTCTTACATCCTGGTACAGGACGTGGTCCAGTCTCTCTGCCAGACCCTGCCAGGCCAGTTGGAACAGAGAAAAACTCAGGACCTGATGGAGGTTCAACAATCTGTCCCTCACACACAGCATCATGGGACATGCTGAACTGGACAGAGTCATGGTGGACTGGTCCTGCTGGGCCGGTAGGGACAGCCACCTAAAAGAAGGTGAAATAGTCAGTTTGAATGCCATCAACATATTTGGGGCCTTTCAACATTTCCGAGAACATCTCATGCACACGTTTTGCTGGTGTACCATTGGTTAAGCCATCTTTAGCCAAGGTAACTGATACAAAAAGTGGTGAAACAAATGCATCAACCCTACTGGTGTTAAAACTTGGCAGCTCCATCTTCAACTGGCCTTTTTATCTTTTCACAGGCAGCTCCTGGACTGTGAAGATACGTACACAATAACTGTCCGGACAGACCCAGTCTGACTCCACTACTGTACAGTTTTTATACAAACAACCGTGCTGCTAACATGACGAACGTGACAGCATACCGTCTTGATTAATTGGACTGCCCTTCCAGCAGCAATGGTAAATAAGATGTGAGAAAAGAAGGTCGTCATGAAAGGTTTAAACAGCCATTGACAACAAACTTAAGTGTCCAATGACGAAGGCTACAAGTTTGTCGTTTAGGAGGAATCTCAAGGACGGATGATGCCCTCAGTAGTCCAGCATGGTAAAATGCGACCACAGCCCAGTACAATTGCTTCTTCATTCAAACTAGATCAATATGGGACTCTGAGATGTAACTCTGATTAATTCAAGAGTGACATTTTGTGTAACCATGGTAATGCATTGCCTCTCTGTGGTCAAAGGGGATGTGGTGTGGCTGCTTGTAGGTAGGTAGACAGTGGTGCGCAACCAAAAGACAGAAGTGGGCTGTATTGGTTAGGCCTGATGCTCCTCCTTAAACAAAGCAGTCCAATGATCATCATTTATCAAAACTCACCTGTCTTGGCTGTACGGTTTGGCTTTTTCCGTGATTTCTCTCATGGTCCACTCCAGAAGCCTTCCCATCATGTCTCCTTTCAGCCGATCCAGCAACGCCAACAAGCCTTCAAACAGCGAGCCCTCCAGAGAGGCCAAGCGACCCACCTCCATCACCCCCAGGCCTCCCATCACCACCTCTTCACCAAGGGAAACCGCTGCCTGCTGCAGCTGCAGAAAGAACTGAAGACGGAACAAATGAGCAGGTGAACACGGCTGCACGGCGTGTGGCGCAGCTCGCTTCTCTTATTTCACTTCTTGCTAGCTGCTCGCAATATTATTCTGTACAAATGACATCCATTGCAGTCTGTCCATCCCAGGAGAGGGATCCTCCTCTGACATTCTCCCTAAGGTTTCTTCCCTTTTTTCCCCATGGAAGGGTTTTTCACTTTTTGCGGAGTTTTTCCTGTGCCGTTGTGAGGGTTTCGGGACAGAGGATATCACATGTCTACAGACTGTAAAGCCCTCTGAGGCAAGTTTTTAATTTTGGGCTATACAAAATAAAATGAGTTGAATTGAATTGTTGTGACGCTCCAGCGCACAGAGGACAGCGGTGGTCCTGACATGGCTGCTAGTTTCCAAACTGTCAAGTGCTGAAGGCTCCCATTGAACCGTATGAGGGCGACGTGTAACAACCAAACTGTAGTGCTGTCTTTTCCAAGTGGGTTGTATCCAGTCATATGCCTGCATTCCACAGCCTTACTATTTGAAATGCTTGAAACTCTCACAAGCATGACATTGTTAATAAGAAAGGGTTTAAAATAGAAAAAACATGTGTATTAGGAAGAAGTGGGGATAAACTGGATAAACTCTAACATTGGAGAAGCGTATTTTATTAAATGAAAAAAAAACTAAAGTAACCACATACATGTATGTCCATCTTCAAAGCCTGAGGGAGCCACTCAGCGCCACTCACCACATTGTCTCCCCAGTCGCCCAGGATGGTGGAAATGTAGTTAACAGCGTTGAGGATGGCACAGTAACGGGCACCCAGCGGGAAACGGGACTCCTCCTTCATCACCTAAAACACAAAATAAATATCAACCACCTCTGACAGCCCGCTTCAAAATATCCAAACTACACAATATATTTCAAATGTACTCGCTAACAATAATATCCCCATCACATCTATGCTAGGAACAGGATAGAAACGTTCAACTTCCTGGTGCTTCGTTACATGACTGGTTTTCTTTCACTACCCTCGGGGTTCCTGTCATTGTTACCTGGGTGAGTCGTATACGGAAGTCATCCAGCAGTTCTCTCTGCAGCCCTAGGAACTTGAGTTGTGCAGAAGGACAGGGCAAGGCCCGGTACCGCTCTGCAGAATACAGCAGGGAGACAAAGAAAAATGACTCTCCCTCAGACAGTTTTATGAGCGGATTTTGCACAGGTCAATGTTTGGTGAAAAGGAAGCAGAGTACCACCAGCTGGAGCATGGACATAAAAAAGGTTATGAAATGTATTCTCCATGCTGGTCAGACCATCGTTGAGGTTTTTTTGTTCGAGGTATTTTAGCTTACAAACTAACAGTAAACTCGGCATCTAAATATAAGAAATGTATCAAAAACAGTGGATCATTTACATTATTATTATTGTTGTTGTTAAAAAGACTACAGGGCACTTATGCATGAAATATAGTTATAATATTAACCAAAGTACAACAATGCTTTACATGGTGATGTTGTTTATTTATTTATTAATTGTGAGGGCTTTTTTTAGCCTTCATTAGGTTATAAAGTGACAAACTGTGGAAACACCTTTAGTATAGTGCAATAATAATATTATGTTATTAATGGCCTTTATCACCTAATGCAATCCAATATTACTATTACCCTAAGTCTTCAAGAATTAGAGACATTAGTCAATGGATTTAGTTTGAGTGTTTTGATGAAAATCTATCTAGTTGTAATGTGTTCTCTCCTCCCAGACCAGCTAAAACATCTGCAGTTCAAAGCGGCCAGCGTTATATTGGCCCAGGTTGAGAAAACAATCAGTTTTCAAAATGATTTGAGCTGAATGAGCTTTTTCCCAAAATCTTGCCGGGACAAGGTCTTCATATATGAAATGAATCCATTTGGTTCTTCTGCCTTCTAAGCCTGGGACGCCATGTAGAGAAACGTGCAACACTGTGCAGCCGACGACAGCGCATTTTGAGGGTCCAAACAGGTTGTATTTATTAGTGTTAATTCATCACAGGAATCATACAAATCACACAGGTAGTTTTTTCTCCAGCGTTTTGGGGTTAGTAGGAATTCCACAGCTACATTGACGCGTAGATGCACGATCAAAGTGGAATTTTCATAATATGTTCCCTTGTACAACATGGTATTGGGAGCCAATGTCAGCTTGGCCACGGGTGGCAGTGTGTATTAGTGTGACTGGGAGAGACGCACTGTGATGTATTAGGGTGACGGGGAGATTGCATGTTTTTTACCACTAGTCAAGACACACAGAGGGAGATCCGGAAGCAAATGCAAATACAGTGTATTATAAAGTGTAAAAAAACGAATAAATGGGAACTTCACTTAAAGAGATGAAAGACCTGGAATCTGTGTTAGCGAGTAAGGAACAGGATCTTCTCCCGCACCCCGCCGAGTGGCTTACGAAAACCAGTCACTACAGGTGCCTTACATTAGCTGAGATGAGCGTCTTACCGGTGATGACCTGTAGAAGAGTCATGAAGGTCTCAGCACAGTCTGGAGCCTTCAGCTCGTCCATGTCGCTGATATCTTTATACTGAGAGCTCCAGGCTCCCTCGGCTGACAGCATGGCGTCCATCTTCTCCACTGCCACTGAGAACACAAATGGGTACAGGGTCACTTCGTTTAAGCACCACATGTCGAATCATGTGACTATGCCTGGGTTGACATGCTGATCTTCGTTTATTTTGACCTGTAATTTATTAAGCAACGGTGGCGTGGTGGTTAGCACTGTTGCCTCACAGCAAGAAGGTCCTGGGTTCGATTCCGCCCAGTGGCCTTTCTGTGTGGAGTCTGCATGTTCTCCCCGTGTCTGCGTGGGTTCTCTCTGGGTTCTCCGGCTTCCTCCCACAGTCCAAAGACATGCTCTGGGGATCAGGTTGATTGGGGACTTTAAATTGCCCGTAGATGTGTGAATGTGAGTGTGAACGGTTGTATGTCTCTGTGTAGCCCTGCGATTGGCTGGCGACCAATCCAGGATGTACCCTGTCTATCGCCCGAAGTTGGCTGGGATGGACTCCAGCCCCCCCGTGACCCTGTGTGCAGGATAAGCGATTTGACGATGGATATATATATTCAGTCTTATATCAGTGACTAAACGCAAAGTATCTAATAATTATTAGAGGCAGCAATTCTATTTGAATTTCAACGTACAGGTCAACAGAAGCCCAGCAGACTGAAGGAGATTTTGTCCTCAAAAGACCTGTTATGAGGGAATAACCTCCACTCTGTTATGACATTGTACCTGGAAGTGATTTTCTCCAGTGGATTCATATTCAGTTCCATTTTATCAAACCAATACATTAAGCCAAACAGAATCAGGAGCCTCAGTATTTTGATTGGACGGATGTTGAATATTAAAGGACTTCAATGGGGAGGGCCAAACTAAACTTGAATAAGTCACCCATACGTGAGCTTCAGTGAGGTAATGCTTGGTAATATATAAATATGTCAATTGAGGCAGACGCTCGGTGAGGTGGAGATTTCACTCAAGATTCTATAACAATTGGCTCATGACATACGCTGAGTGACATAACACTGTCCAGACTCTCACACTTACTCTTCTTTTCCACAGTGAGCCATTTCTGAAGGGTTGCGTCTTCGAGCAGGAGGTGGAGCAGGCCGGGAAGCGCCTGGGGATACGACTGGTTGCTCCGCAGCTCCTTCTCAAACTGCAGCACCTCCTCCACCAGGTGACAAAAGAGGACATCATCGTACAGCAGCCTGGAGGCGTCACTGGCCACCTTCTCCTGGACCAGACACAGCAGGCCTCGACACAGCTCTACCTGCACGCATCAAAACATAGATCACTTACTGGGCCAGAGGGAGAAATACACCTACCCAGATGTATAGTATCTTCTAATACTTTTTCATCTGTCCTGCGTTTATGAGATGAAGTCTGTTTTTTTGGTGAAAAAAGCTTTCACCAGGATAATTTCGCTACATTAATTATTAATAAATTCTGAGAAACAGGTGGGGATACAACTTTTGCCAGTAAAACAATAAACTTTTTTAAAGTAATTTCTTTTACCTTTTTTTTTTTTAAATTGAAATGATTTACATTACATTTAAAAACAAGTAGAAACGGGTTTGATACCCATTTGGAAAATGGGGGGCTTCAGTAGAGAGGAGATCAGTAAGTTTGTGGCTGTTACAGCATACCATGGCACTGATAGGGGCCTCAGCTCGGTCCAGGATAGGTTGAATCTTTTCCTCCATGAAGGCGGAGCTGTTCCCCATCCACATGAGAACTTGAGTGAGGTACCACTCTGGCTGAAAATTGCAAACAGATGAGGAGTTCAAGAAGTTGTAAAGCTTTGCCAAAGATGTATTTTCTCTGATACAGTTGCCTTTCCTTATAGAAGTACAAGTGACACACATGTCAGTATCTAAGGAAAAAACAAGTTATACAGTAATAAGTGAGATATCAGCATTCATAAAAACATAAAACCAAACAGTTCCTATGTCTCGCTTTCAAACCTTTCAATAGTGAATACGTTTTCTGTTTATGTCCCTGGTTAGTCTGCATTGTCGATGCATGCAACACACAAAATGGTCCATCAGACTACACTATTTAGTTTTACTGGTGTGAATCAATTGGAGTTGTCTGACATTGTTTTGACAATTACAAAGTCTTTGCAAGAGCGTGTGTACGTGTGTGTGTGTGTGTAACATGCAGCCTGTTTGGGACAGACCTTGCTGAGGGAGTTGGTCTGTCGATTCCCGTAGAAGTGGTATCTAAACCTCCTACTGAGTGGCAGCAGCATAATCTGGATGGGCAGACACAGGGGGGGGACTTGGGATGGGGCTGTGGCTAAAGAAGCAGGCTGAGTAGAGGGGGCAACATGACATGAAGCCAGAGGCCTCTGGGAAATGAGGTCATCACTGCCAGGGGGAGTTGAAGGAAACAACACTGTCAAGATTTCCAAGGTTGTTATGACTGATGTTTCACTCTGATCATTTCTGCGTTTTCTTTGAGAGTGCAATCTTCTTGCACACAAACGTTCAGACCAAAAATCACAGAACGTACCAGTAAACTATTCATACAGAAATATCCTCCACACCATCATGTAATGAGCAATTTCTGTCAATGAGCTTGTAGACAGCTTCAATTCCAAAGTAGAAAATATTATTGATGACATTGCACCCACCCAAGTCAAATCAGAGCTGAAGAAAATGACATGTGTTGTTCCCCAAGGTTCAATACTGGGGCCCCTTCTGTTCAACAGCTACATGCTTCCAATTAGCTCAGATTATGGAAAACAAAGATGTGAAGAATGATCAATGGGAAGGATACGAGGTCTGCAGGGCGAGCAGCTGCGCCACCAGCAGCTCAAGCTGGCTGTTGATTTCCTGACCGTTGGCCGTCGGCGTCAGTGACTGAGTCGGGGGGGAGATGATTGGCCAGTGAAGTTGAATCAACACTTTCTCAAAATCGCTGGAAAAGAATTGAAGACCATTTGGCAATAAGACACTGAGCACAGGATGACAACACAACCACATCATTGCGTTTCCTACCTGGCCAGTCGGTCTTTGATGATCTTGTGCCAGAAGTGAAGCGTCTCTCTGAGGTAGTCCTGGAGGTGAGAACATCCTGACTGGTTCAGCCCGGCGTCTAGTGCGGCCATGTTGTCCACTGCCCTTATAGCCTCCCACACACTGCTGGTCATCAGACACTGCTGGACGGCAGCACTGCAAGCACGGTTAGCACATTTCCATCACAACACACTATCAACTTTTAGAGTCATTGTACATTTGACTACCTTGGACCTCTACTCCACAATATTTCAACCGGTGCTTTATCTAGGTTCCCCTCCTTCTCTGTCCATTGTATGGTATGGTATGTCCATTTATCAATCTGCATTAACTGTACCTGAGCTCCTCTATATGTTGAAGGCACCGTAGGTATTTCACATTCCTCTCTATAGTGTCCACTTGGTTGAGTGTTTGGCCGAGGTTGTCCATCCAGGGCTGGGCCCCCTGCAGGTGCTACAAAACGGAATAGTGAAGAAAACAAAAGAGAAGAAACATGAAACAACGTTTGGTTATGATATAGCAATATAATGTACATTTCATGTTTAATAATTTTAATTTTACCTGCACTGGAAAACAGAAACCAAGGTCACTTCAAAAGGGTAAGTTACTTATATAATAATAATAATAATATTAGAAGAACATCTCCTTTCCAATCAATAATGGTTGACTCCAAGCATTCTATTGTTTTACAAGTTTCATTTATTTTTGCAGTTAATACATTTTCTGTCTTCCTTGTCTCCCTCATATTGATCAGATGTTACCTGATTTAAATGAAATTTAATTTTATTCCGCATTATGAAGCGCGAATGAACAGGCCTTGGGATGGGTAGTGCGGTAGTGTTTTGTTGAACTACTGTTGACAGGGTAATGAACATTCAAGCTTGTACAGCTGTATAGCTGTTAACATGACAACATAAAACACGGTCTGTTAAATATACAGCTACAGGAACTTGAATGCCACTTTTTATAGTAATTTAGTAGTTATAAGAGGGGTTTGATGTGGTGCAGGGGTAGAGAGGGTGTGCTGGGAACCACAAGTTTGGCAGTTTGAGGCCCGGCTGCCCCATATCAAAGTGTCCCTGAGCAAGACACCTAACCCCTAACTGCCAAGAGCCATGGGTTAAAAATGCAATGTAAGTCGCTTTGGATAAAAGCGTCAGCTAAATGACCTGTAATGTAATAATAAGAGCAAATGAAAGGATTTGTAGCAGACTAATAGAAGCTGGTAAATCTAGTTAGCTTAACCTGGTGCAGCTTGTTGGAGATAAGTTGCTCTTTCTGCAGCAGGTCCTTGAGGGAACATGCTGCCTCCTCGGCAGCAGACAGAGCTGCAGAAACTTTCGGAGGCACACAACTGGATACGGTTACAACCTGAAGGGGACAAAGGACAAAGGAGAAGACTTGAGGCTTACACAAGACGCAGGAGGTGCAAAGTGAAGTTGCAAGATGTAGAAACGGTGCTTCTTAAAGTATTCTCTTTGTAGCACAAGATTCCGCAGTTTGCCTTCCCATCATCATTGCATCCAGAGACACGCTCTCGCTCCTGAAAGAGCCACTAGCACAGAATTGAGGATGCTGAAAGTGTCTGAGCCGATCAAGCTTCATGAATACAGCCCATCTTAGAATGTGTATCTATGTATCTTGGATCCTCTTAACAGACAACTGTAGGTGCTGCTGCATGTGGAGGAATACAGGTCTACTATTTTGGATTGGATAATGTCCTGTGTTAGCTGAAAATAATGTTGGATACAAATTTCACAAGACCCCCATAAAAACCTAGACAACTTCATAGGACTATTTATACACCAGAAGAACACGTGTCTGTGAGTGAAACAACAAGAAGTTAAATAGGCATAATGTGTCAAGCTGTCTCGTTCAAATTCACTGTAACTTTTTCTTACTCCTCACTCTGTTAAGAGTGGTAAATACATGTATGTCTATTGGTAAATACACCGCTGTTAGCTCACCTGTTTCTCCAGTCCGCTGTTTTCCTCGCGCAGTTTTTCCAGCAGGTCACCAACATTCTTCAGGGACTTCAGGTCGCTGCCTACCTCCTTCTCCAGGAAGTCCACCAGATAGTCCCGTCCTGTCCCCGAATCTGCTGGCAAACATTCGCTACCTTTGCTGGATGTATAGACGGACTCTAACAAGCTGCCTGTCAGTTTCTTCATCATAGACTTTGCTGTTGCTGCTGTGGGTGCCGCCATCTTTGTTTCTAGTGACGTCAGCCAACCGGCATGGATGTGACAGGAGGGAAGCGCTCGTTTTATGAACGTGGTTAGGTGTCCACGCAGTATGTCGAGTTGCTGTTGTGCTGATCGTGTTGTAGACTTGTTTCACCAGCACTTTAACTCCGGGGCACACTGGGATGGAAAACAAGCACACAGTGCGCACGTCGACACCCAGATTCTATCCACACGTCACAGAGTACACGTCAACAGATCAGGCCAATATTTATTTTTTAATTGAAACAAGTCATTTATGTACAAATATGACTATTACTATATTGATTATAATACTACTTTTAGTGAGTAGTATTATGCACAATAATGACAACATATTTGATACTTGAGATTATGGTTGTTCTTATTATTAATGTGGTTATTATTATTGTTTAAAAGAGTGTAATAATAACCCCAAGATAGTATCATGGTATCTTTGAGTATTGAATAATAATGCAAATACTATTGCAATGATATATTCTCACCTAAAGTCCATTACATCAAGATGTATTCATAGTGGGCCTGGGTATCTGTTCTCCAAAAAACAATATTATTTAAAAATGCGTATCTGAACTGAATGAAGTGCAGATAAAGATGTGTAGATTGTCCCCTTTGGCAGTTGTCCCAAATAGGCCTGTTTAGTCTGTATATTTATGAATTCATCAGTAGTAATAGTAACCTACTTTTGCTCGTGCATCAGGAATCAGGAATCAGGAAACATTTATTGCCAAAATATGTCAAACATACAAGGAATTTGTCTTGGCGGTTGGTGCGTGACAGTAGACAGTGTAACAATAGACAACAAGACAGCAGTGCACAAGTAATAAAATAAAATGAAATGCTAAAGCAATGGGTTAGTAGAATAAGGCTATGAGTTAGTATAAAACAAGAGAATAAAGTTAAAATTTAAAATTTAAAGTATTTAAAAAGTTAAAAAATATTAAACATAAAGTGCACTATTGAACAAGTGACAAAGTGACGAGTGACAACAAAGTGATGAATTACAGTTAAAGTGACATGTGCAGTATGAAGCAGAGTGACCGGTGGAATGTCAGAGTCAGTCAGTGGGGGGACCGGGCTCTGTTGATGAGCCCGACTGCCGACGGGAAGAAACTGTTCGGTAGTCCGGGGGTGAGTGGGGGCGGCCACAATATTTTTAGCTCGCTTCAGAGACCTGGAAGCGAACAAGACCTGCAGGGACGGCAGATTGCAGCCGATCACCCTCCCTGCAGAGCGGATGACACGCTGCAGCCTGCCCTTGTCCTTGGCTGTGGCTGCAGCGTACCAGACGGTGATGGAGGAGCAGAGGATGGACTCCATGATGGCCGTGTAGAAGTGGATCATCATCATCTTTGGCAGGTTGAATTTCTTCAGCTGCCTCAGGAAGAATAACCTCTGCTGAGGTTGAATCAGCACACATGTGACCTTTGCCTTCGTGCACACACGTAAGTGTGTACAGGAAGTGGGCGTAACCGCCGCCATTTTGTGGGCATGCCTGGCCCAACGAGGGAAACATCTTGCGACTTAGCACAGGGATACCTACCCAAGTATTTCCCTTCCCTGACGGTGCCGGTACCCCGAGATACCAACCCTAGGAAAAATAGGGGTCTTAAGGCGACACATCTGTCACTCATTTAGCAGACAAACAATGAGCTCCAAATGTCCTGATGATGATGATGATGATGATGATGATGATGATGATGATGAGCCAATGTAGTTTGACCAGGCCACATAGGTGGCCTCCCAAGCCCCTGGGGGAAAAACAGAATTCCTTAGGTAGTCGAACAGTAAACTGATGTTAAGTTTTAACCAACGGCTGAACCCCCTGAGGGGGTATGGTTTTCCTATAGATACCGCCATGGTTCACTTCTCAACTCCTTGGCAGACCAGTGCATCCTCACATTTATTTTTATTTTCTTTTGTTTAGTTTATTTAATTTAATTTAATTCAATAATTTAATATTTTTTATCTTATTATATTGTATATAATGTGTATCTTTTAATTCTATTTTCTTCCCTGTACATGCTGCTGTGATACCAAAATTTCCCTCTTAGGGATCAATAAAGTATCAATCTATCTATCTATTTAAGACATTTCCATTGAGAGCCTGATGTACTACGGTGGGGGAGCAATGGACCAGATACATGCTAAGTACTTATTTCATTGACAAATGTACATGTTTTAGTAAAAGAGGCTATTCATTAAATGTTCGTAACTCTATACATACAGGTATAAATTAAAACCATTAAAGATTGTACTAGGTGGTGTGATACATATTTGTTTTATATATATTTTAATAGGTATTTACATTCGCGCAAATAACTTTTAGAAATAGATGACAGCCAGGAGCCTATGTATGTAAGACTTGAAGAACTGCAAAAAGAGATTGCTGCGCTTAGCTGTCTACCACCATCGGCTACGTGCACAAACCAGGGAGCTGGCTCAGGTAGGGAAAATGGTAGTATGATATAACATTTAATATTTATTTGACGAATCATTCATGGTGATTTCTCTTGAAAGTACCGCAGACCCCTCGGAAAAAACAAGCTGAAAAAAATATTTTATGTATTTTTATCTGATTGTTTTATCTGATTGTTTTTGTTAAATCTTTTTTTGTAATTTTTTTTATAAATAACAGATCTGTACATCCTTCCGGGAAAAAAAAAAGTACATGAGAGATTCTTGTTGTTTTAGGTTGTTTGGTTACCTTGCACTATGAAACATTTTAAGATCATTTTATGCATAAAGAGAAAATCTTTCCACAAAACCTGCTCACGTGCAGCGGATCAAGCTTCATCTAAGTGAAACACATCTGTGTAATGAGCTGCAATCGGTCCGATGGCCTTTGCACCTGAGACTGTTGACGCACACCAGGTGAAAGAGGTTTTCTTGATCAATTCCCCGGTGACAAGGAATAAAAACCCTCACAGTCCCAGGAGCATGTATCCAGTCATGATGGCTTTCTTTTGGCAACGGGCAGTGATGAGCGTGGCTGCTGCCGCCATGTTAATCTATGCAGGTATGGATGTAACAAAATGGTGCATGACGGTTTGATTCCTTAGAAAGAACGAGTTTGAGTTCCTTGTGTTTTCCCCTTTCCAGACATGACGCTGGACTGCAGGCCCGACTTTGTGACGGTGGTGTGGACGGAGGGCCGATCCCAGGCTGATCTCTCGCTCTTCCGTCTGGGAAGCTGCTTCCCCACCAGCTTCTCTGCCACCCAGGCTGTTTTTAGGGTGGATTTCAATGACTGTAACTTCAGGAGACTTGTGCGTTCAACCTTCTTTAATATAACCCTTCAAACCACAAATCTGTTTCTCGCCGTTCATTGATATTCGTCTCTCTCTAAGGTAACTGGTCATCACTTGATGTACAGCAATGACTTGACCTACGGTTCTTCTTCTGGCTCTCAATCGCTGTCCTTCACTCATCCTGTTGTCTGTGCATTTGCAAGGTGGGTGTTTATTCTACAACATTGACTGTTTGGTCAAATGGCAGCAGTTGCTTTATTGGTTTTCTTTTTTGTTGCAGGCCTAAAGACTGGTACCCCATGATTTATGACCCTATGTTCAGTACACACGGTGTGGGACATCTAGTGTTTCACATTGCCCTCATGAATGGTGGGTTTAAAGTAAGACCTTACTGTATATGGTGTCTCTTAAGGTGATGTGTAACATGATGACTCTTTACTGCTGTAGATGACTTCTCAGGCCCAGCTGAGTCCACTACCTTCGCTCTGGGCTCCTTTATCCCGATCATGGCCAGCGTGTCACAGAAAACCCATCAGCCCTTGCTTTTGTTTCTCGAGGAATGCGTAGCGGCGACCACACCGGAGCTGCAGCCTGAAAGCCCTGTGTACCCGATAATCGCCAATAAGGGGTAATCGTGTTTCACCCGATCATTCTTTGCATGTCGCCCAGAACTTGAAATGTGAAACCTCACTTTATTTCCAGATGTCTTGTGGACAGCAGGATATCTGGCTCCAAATTTGAACCAAGGCAGCAGTCCTCAGAGCTCCAACTATCCCTCCAGGCCTTTAGGTTTGGTCTTGGTCAAGAGGTAACTAAATTGGGCAGGTTTTAGTTTCAGTGCTTTATTGTCACAACTGGAAGCCAACTCTGCCTCACAACTTCCGTCCTCTACATAACAGGTGTTCATCCACTGTAAACTTGTGGCTTGGGACCCCAACGATCTTGACCTCACCAAGAAGGCCTGCCACTATGTCAAAGAGCATGGGTAACAATGTCTTAACCATTTGTGTAGTCTGACTTCCATGATGGTAAATAATTGTCTGCCTCTTCTCAATCATGAACTCAGCTGGGAGCTGCTGGACAACTATGCATACAGCACTCTCTGTGACTGCTGTGACTCCGACTGCAAGTCCAGGAAGACCAGGAGTATAGAATCAGGTATTTGACTCTGCTGCTTTAACTTTTCTAGTTTTGATGTGAACTTGACCGGTGTTTTCAAACAGGGACTCATGGAGTGGCACAAAAAGCAGTCTTTGGTCCGCTTACCATTACTGATGAGACTTCTTGAATTTTTCTAAGGGTAACTTCCTTTTTATTTTGTAATGTTTATACTTTACTACAACCTAATCTTCTCTTGTGTTCTCCAACAGGATTGAATTATGTCGCACCTTCAATTACAATTTTATTAGGTTGTTTTAAGCTTCTAAAAGCCTGTCCATTGGACTTCAGATTGTAATGACTCATTAAAGATGTAATGTGTCATATTAAGCTTGTGTAATTGTCTTTAATGGCGTTTCATTCAAGGCTGTTTTTGTAATCGTAGCTTGTTGTCAACAAATGACATGTTCGTCTAATTAGCACTTGATACAACAGTGCTTTGCTCATAGCAATTTTCAAGACTGAATCTAACTCTTTCAGAATGATTATACGTGACCTGTAGGAGTTTGTGCCTGAGCTGGTAAAATAAGCAATGCCTTGATACACGAGATGACTTTCTTTTAGCGAATATTTCTAACAAGTGTAAAATTCTATATTTTTATTAAATGGCCTTCCAGTCTTTACTTTCATATGCTTTAGCATGTAACCCTATGCCCAGGTGAACAAAACTTCTTTCTGGCTGATCTCTAGATGGATCAGGCAACAATGTCTTGACAAATATATATATAAATTCTCCTGGTGTTCTCTGATGTTGCCTAAAGCAGGGATGCTCGATAGGTGGTTGGTTGTTTGCCCGACATTAGGAAAATGAATCACGACAGGTCACTGTGAATGCATGGCAAACTGTGGGCTTAATGGAAAACTTAACTACAAAAGCCAGATTATCATGGCTTTGTTGAGTAGCTTGTGAGGCAGTGTAGTGAGCATTTATGCTCTGCATGAGATTGATACAAGCACCATCTTATACTGAAGTTTGTGGCAGTTTATTTTCCAAACTTGTATCACACTGATAAATAGGACTACGCTTTGGTTTCTTTAACGTAATTATCAATTGTGTTGAAAGCAGCTCCGGGGCCCAGAAGTCCTATTTAATGCAATTAGGTAATTTTCACCAGGGCTGTCGATCCTCAATAAAAACACTTTATGTAGAAATTCACACAACTGATTTGTGACTGTTCTCAAGGATCTGTGGGGAAGGTATGTGGTTGCTCTATAGTTAGCACTATAACGCCTGCAGATCAAGAGTGGGTTTCTGAAGTTACAGCCACTTGGACCCACTGTGAAACATTGCCTATCAAAGGCAGTTTCATAATATGCAGTAAAGACTTGCTGACTGGTAAAACTAAGTGGACATTTGGGATGGGCTCTATAAGCGAAATTTAAGTTCATTGGTCAAAGTCGATTAGAGAAAAACCTAAATATACAGTATATTAGGGTTGACTGCTGCTTATACCAAGGAGTGAAGTGGAGCACAATTGAAAATACTGCCTAAAAGAGTACATTCTGGTAGTATACATTTAAAAGTTCAGATAATGGTCCATAATAATGGCCCGAAAAAAAAATTCTGTGGAAAGTGCATAATCTCTCACTGCCATCAACCAGATAACACTGTCAAAAGTGTGATTGAAACAGTGTATGGTCTCTGTACATTACCAGTGTTGGGAGTAATGCAATACATACATACTATTGCTTGATTTTTAATTTAATTTAATTCTAAAATGTTCGATGGTCCTAATTTGACTTTTGTTTTTTTCTGTTTTAAGATATTAGATTTGATTGTTTTATTGATGCATAATTGAATAATTCCTATATTGTTACAAAAAACATATTTGCTTTAAAAAAAGACAAGTCAAATTCCTTTTTCATGACAGAAAATTCACTCATCAGTTTGATATGTAGTTTTGGAGAAGTTTGAGGAGGGCAGTATCTGCGGTTCATTTACTGGTCAGTCGTCACAGAAAGGTTCTTGTTCCGTCAAAATGGAAAGAAAGGCCAAAGCCTGTGATGGCGCTGGCCTGTGGGCAAGTCCGGCTGTTACATTCACCCTGTTACCCTGCAGGTCAGTCTGAACATGACGCAAGACCATCTGCCCGACAATACTGTGCTCCTGTGTGCGTGTGTGTGTACGTACGTTCAGCAGAGTCACGTGGACCTCCAGCCATCGCAGGATCCAACCATCCACTGAGTGAAACGTGCACGTGCGCCTAAGTCACGGTCACCTTTAACGAACCTGCTCAGTTTTGCATTATCGAACAAATGTGTAATAAACATGTATTTACTATAACAAGATTGTATGTACAGTAGGCTTGTATTTAGTGTCATTATTATCAACTTAAATGTCCATATATTGTGTTAAACATTACACAGTTAATTTAAGCTGAGATACTGAAACATATTTGGGCTATTTTGCTCTTGGATTGGTTGTTGTCTAGGTGGGTGCTTCTGGTGTCACTGAGCAGGAGACCGAGGACCCACTTCAACAGTACGCATGTAGGTTCTTGCATTGTAACTAATGTTGTAGACTTACAGCCACACCGTTCAGACAAGACGTACAGAACCTTCTCAGCCACTTTTTCCACACCTTTGGGGAGCTTTTGTACCATGTCGTTCCTCTTCTTCAAGAATCGGGGTAAGAAAACACATATGAAATACACTGTACATTTAGCTACTTATTTTTCTACTTTATTTTGTTACCACTGCATTTATTTGCATCTTTGGAGTTTTGCTAAATTCATAGAGGGCTTCCATTCAAAAATCCTCATTTTAAATGTGAACGTCGTATTTCAGAAAACATTTAGAAGAAATATAATTGAGCTGGGATTTTGTTGAGTATTTAGCTCTCTGTGAGGAAGCAACAAGCTGAATGGCAGATTCAAAGCGGAGTGAGCGGACAGGGACGTAAGGTCTGACCACGTCCTGGATGTAGACTGGATGTAGACAAAAAAAAGGCAAAAAGGCAAAAAATCATTATGTTGAAGCACCTCTGTGAGATGCTCAGAGCATTAAAACAGTATCAAACAGCTGAAGGTTTGGTGGACGGTTGTTTTCAGTTCATGTCAGTGGTTACCACGTTGACTACTAGCATCAATACAGGCGCTGCCACCGCTGCCAATCATAATTGATGATAATAAACTACTATTAATCATTTCAGAAATAGATTAACAGGCCTTAGATGTTTTTAAAGAACATTCGATACCTGGAGTATTACACTGACTAAGGGAAACATAACCTTTTCTAGTTTCTTACTACATTCAGCCGACTCATACTGGCTGACCGACGTGTAAAAAGACAACTTCTGACAACTGAGAGAATTTGATCCTGGCTACAACCACTTGACGTCATTCATAAGGCTATTAAACAACGTGACATTCACTTAATGCTGCCCAGTGTCATTGCGAGCTCCCATGAGGCACGCTCATCAGCTGATTCTGACTCTTCGCATTAGCGCCCCACAGCGCTCTAAGTGACCTTATATCCGTATAGCTGGAGGGCATGCGGACATTAATGAAATGTACTGGAGAGGCCTGCTAAATGGACCCAGAGAGTCAACGTCAAATGTGTCCGACAGACCATCCAGTGCTGGGATGACGTCCCAGGTTGATGCTTTCATCACTCTCATACGCACACAGATACACTCTCTCTCTCTCTCTCTCTCTCTCTCTCTCTCTCTCTCTCTCTCTCTCTCTTTCTCTCTCTCTCTCACTCTCTTTATCTGTTTGATATGAAAGTGTAAAAGGGGAATGATCAGTGAGGGACCCTCACATGAAGCAGCAGGGGTAGAAAAGATCTGTACCATCTGCTCTGAGACAGGAGTTCTTCCACGCCCAGCATGATGCATGGAACCATCAGATCAGGTAACTATTTCAGGAATAGAACTTAATAATAATAATAATAATAATAAGGAATATCCGTCTGTCTTTGTCTCTCTCTGCTTGTCATCCCCTGTTCTCTTCCTGTTCACTTGTCCCTTTCCCCAAACCTACTGCTCTGCTTCCGTCTCTTGTTTCATCTTGGGCTTGATTTTTTATCCTGATTCAAACATATTGCAAAGAAAGATCACACATGCACACTTTCCACATCAGGATCAGGAATCAGGAATCAGGAAACATTTATTGCCAAAATATGTCAAACATACAAGGAATTTGTCTTGGCGGTTGATGCGTGACAGTAGACAGTGTGACAATAGACAACAAGACAGCAGTGCACAAGTAAGAAAATAAAATGCTAATGCAATGGGTTTGTAGAATAAGGCTATGGGTTAGTATAAAACAAGAGAAGTTAAAGTTAAAAATTTGAAGTATTTAAAAAGTTAAAAAATATTAAACATAAAGTGCACTATCGAACAAGTGACAAAGTGACGACAAATTGACGATTGAGAAATGACAGTTAAAGTGACATGTGCAGTATGAAGCAGAGTGACCGGTGGAATGTCAGAGTCAGTCAGTGGGGGACCGGGCTCTGCTGATGAGCCCGACTGCCGACGGGAAGAAACTGTGCCAAACCGTGTGGCGGGAGGTCTTAGTCCTGATGGACCATTCTTCGGTCCATTTTGTTTCATTTGTTATCTTTGTTTTCCCTCTGCTCTTCGCCCAGTATCTTGTGTCTGGGTGGTGTGGGTCTGTCTGTTCTTCTGCAGCAGTGTGACCATGGTAGGTGCAGCGCCCATCTGTGCCAATGCCCAGGGTGGGTGCCACGTTCTCTCCTTGGCAAACTTGTTTGACCGGGTCATCCAACACTCAGCCAGGACGCACGGCATTTCAAACAACCTTCACACCGAGTTTGTAAGTCTCCCGAGTTTGTCTGACAATGCTTTTCTAACAACATTCAATACATTTGTTTAATTTTGTAAAGTGAGCATTTGGGATGAAGTAAATGTATATATTTATACTTCAGCTACTCTCCTTAAAGGTAATGGGATCAATAAAGTAATTCATCATATACTGGCAAATCAGTTTACACACACACACACACAGATTCATGTACAAATAGCCATTCAGAATCATATCTGCAGGTCATTCTCTACTATTTCCTTCGCTACTTCTTTAGCCTCACTTGACGTTTAGTCAACATCCGACCTCTGACATTCCCACCTTGCATTCATGTTCATCCCTTCAGGAGCAGTACTTCATGCCCAGTAAGAATCACATCGGTCGGGTCAGTCGAAACTGTCACACCTCCAGCATCCTCACCCCAAATGGAAAGGACAACGCTCAGAGAATGGCGGTGAATCAACCTTTAACAAAGCTCTTTCTTGTCAGATGCATGCGCTGGCCACATTAAAATAACCCCAAACCTGTAATGAATGCTAGTAATATCCCTTGACGTCAAGCGTGACTGGAGTTGGCACTGACCATTAAATGGTGGGTCCTCTATTGTCACTGTAGAGGGAGGAGCTGACCGAGGTGATCCTGAAGCTGTTGGTGGCATGGAGGGATCCCCTGTGGCATTTCCATCAGAGCATGGCGCACCACCACGACTTCAACAACTTCAGCTCCAATAAAGCCCTTGAGATGAGCAACATGGTGCACGAGCTCCACAAAGGTGTGGAGAAAGTGGCTGAGAAGGTACTGCAGCCTTATGTCTATTTGGCTGGTTAGTCTATGATATTAGTTAGAGGATTTGCTTAAAAGGGGCTAAAATGCAGACACTTAAAAGCGTACTGTTAAAAGTAGCACCTCGGTCACCTGCTCGATGACCCCAGAAGCACTGGATGCAGGCTTGCGCAGACACAAGTCCCCAAAAGCGGACACCCAGAAACAGTCAAATGGAAGAATCAGAAGGCCCGCTGCAGATAAAGATACTGTCACACACTTCTAGTGGATCTTTAGTGATGGCTGCATATCTTGAGTACTTCATTCCAGTATTTTCTAACAAAAAATGTGACAATATGCATGATCGAGGATCTGCGCTGCTGTGTAATGAAGGGCTGTAGTCTCAGGTTGGTTAATCGCAGTGACACAGATGACAAAGTCCTGACGTCACATGGCAAATCTAAAGTGCTCTGCTCACCCTTAGGTGACCCAATGTTCCATTCAGCCACAATGTAGCAAGAAATGCAGAGGTATTCCTTTGGAGTCCCTGAATATTAACCATTTGTAATGTTTTGGAACATATTCATAATAGATAAGACTATATCGCATCACTCATTCTTTGTATTACTGTCCTTTACTGTGTTTTCTAGGTTTTTTTATGTTTGAAAAGGCTGTGCAAACAGTGTATCCATAATAGGGCAGTAATGTTTTCATCCTGATATTGTTCCTTCATTGTTAATGTCACCCATCTTAGGAATCATTTCCACAACATACAGTAGTTCACACAAAATACACATTCAGGGCAGATTGTATCATTTAAAATATGGAAGCCCTGAGAGTCAAATGCAAAAAGTGACAGAGACATTATTCATTCCACCATAGATTTTGCTTAAATCATTAATCATCATTACTTTGGCAAGTAACTGGCAAAGTTAACTTTGCCAGTTTTGCCAGTTACTTTCGTTTTTTTCAGTTATTTTGGTTTACTGTAATACTAGAGGAACAGAGGATAAAGTACACCACGAATCCCGTGTTTGAAGAGGGAAAACCTCTTTTAACAAATGAGATTAGACTTATAAATAGATGCATCACATGTCTCCTGATACTGACAGGATCTATAATGTATTGTTCCCAATGAGATGGTAGCTGTTCATCTTCTGGATTTGCTTAGAAATCCCTTGTGTGTCCTCTCCTCTCCAGATGCAGGTGCTGGGGATAATAAGCAACACCGTCAGCAGCCTGGCTTCTCCTGAGGCTTTGCGGGCCTCCGACAGCAGTGAGTGGCGCCCGATGAGAGACTATGACCTCCTCTACTGCTTTCGCCGAGACTCCAACAAGGTGCAGAACTACCTGAAGATCCTCAAGTGTCGCATCGTCCCAGAGCACGGATGCTAAAGGCCGGAACAAGACGGAGGCTTCCTCTGTCTTGATGGAATGTTAGGACTTTGGAACGAAATGCACTTGAGACTGCACGGATGAAGCTGTACGGAAGTTAACTGATCTGCACTAATCTTTACTGCCATCATGACTGGAGTTCTACTGGAAACTAAAGACTATGCCCCCAACCTCTCTTTTAATGCCTGATATGGTGTGGAGTGTGGACAAACGTCAGTAAAGAGTGGAGAGAATGGAATGAGTGTAATGTAATGATATACTCCTAAACACCACATTTAAATATTATATCATATGAAACATTAAAAAAGAAAACCCTAGGGAAATGGGTTCTTTGTTTCTACTTTGAGTGTACGGTATGTCTCACTTAAGTAGGATATGCAAGTGTTGCTGGTTCAAAATAATGTACAAATAGATGAGAAGATTTATAACCCAGGTGTGGGAGGGCAAAGTGATGCTTAATATCCATTACCATTTAGGTTTAAATAGGTTAGGTTATAGGTAGAGAAAACAATTTTATGCCTGCTAATTTCCCCTCAAATGAAGTGGCCCAACTTTGTTTAAAGGAAAGGTTACGGGGGAGACAACCCTGTGACAGTAACCGCTCCAAACTGCACAGTGAGGAAATATAAACCAAAATACGGTTAATTTCAACCACAAACGAAAGTTGCCAGTGGGATAAGCAGTAAGATGCACTACATGCATCCCATTGCTTATTTAGACAAGTGCTTATAAATAATACACTAGATGGCTCATGAGCATATTTATTGTCAAGTGATGTAAGTGATGTGATGTGATTATATGCATATACTGCTTCAGCTATAGCTACGGAACAGTTCAACATTCTACATTATTCCATGATTGCAATAACATCCAAAAGGTTTGAAACAAAATCTTGAGCATGTAGTTTGAGTTGAATTATATTTATTTGGTGATAAAAAACAACAACAAAACATCTGCAGTGACGGTGTGTGTGCGGTTTGTACTCCAGCGGATTCAGGATGCAGCTGCTATGGTGACGACCTCTGGCCTTCCACAGCTCTGTTCTACGCAGGACACGTGAACGGAACCGTCCCTGCAACACACACACACACACACACACACACACACACACACACACACACACACACACACACACACACACACACACACACACACACACACACACACACACACACACACACACACACACACACACACACACACACACGATAAACAGGCAGTCACGTCAAGTGGACGCGGGCTGTGCACTGGAAGGGTGGATACCTTTTCATGGTCACCACGGTGTCGATGTTGTGGTTCTCCGTTCCCGGTTGTAGGTCCCTCAGGACAATCTATGCATGGCACACAAAAACAGATAAATGGTCCTTTGAAATGAAGAAATATGTATACATCCATTTTTAAACACTGATCTACTTTATCTGTCCTTTTGCACATTGCAACTATATGAATTAGAATGTCAGTGTATCATTGTTCATTGTACATGACACGTTTGTCCTACTTGTGTTGTTTACTTTTACTAAAGTTTAGGTAACAGTTGTTATTATAGCAAAGACCATTGTTTTTGTTGAATCCTCATTGATAACCAGTGTGTAGGCATGCGCCTGGGTAACACGCCTGGCTAGGGCTGCACGGTACGGTCAAAACCCCACATCACGGTATTTAGAAAGATTCTGACGGTATCCCGGTATGTGACCGTATTGCTTTTTCAAGTAAACACATGAATTCATTGACCTAGAAAAGGACCACCGGCTACCCGAACAGCTGTTCGCCGCTTGTTGGCCAACTCGCTCGCAACTGGCCGCTTTGTTAGCTTGTGGTGGCTGCTAGTGTTGCCACCAGAGGCTCGACAGACACAGCTCCTCTCTTGGGCACGAGTTGTGTTGGTGCATCTCTGGTCTCTCGTTGTTCCTCCTGTAGCGCTCTTTTGTGCAGCTGTATGTAGCAACAGAGTTACTTCTTGTTGTGAGCTGTACCCAGCATGCAGTTTGGCGGGGTCATTTTTATAAATGTATATTATTAGTGTTACAAATAGTTTTGTGTCACAAGCTGTTGTGTCGTGGTGTTTCACCCTGTTAAAGAGTGTTTGTTGTTTGTAGTTATTTATTGTTGTTATAAAGTTATAACCATGACTCAATCTCAACACACGTAAGACAAATAGCTCTGGCTGCTGAGCGCTCCTCGATGAGTAGAAATAATATAAAATAATTCTGCCGCCTGCCGAAGAGCAACGTGAGTTGTTATGGCGTAACACCGGTATGAACGCTACATGAGAAATTCATACCGTACGGAAATCTTATACCGGTATACCGTTTGAACCGATATATAAGGCCCAGCCCTACGCCTGGCTAACACACTGGGTTACATGATTGACATTTTTAAATGCACGGATGTCCATAGTAAGGAACAAAGCCTGGATTGGGTGCAGCTACATACCTTAGCTAGCTTCTCTGGCTGCTCCGCAACAAATCTCTGGTATATCTCCAGGCAGAGGGAGGACAGCCCCCCTTGAGCACTGAGGACGTGGTGCCTGCGGGCTGGGAGGGGCGTGCCAGACGGAAAGAGAACGGTGAACGCCTCGGCTCCCGATTCATCCACCTCCTGCAATGCCCACACACCACCCAGCGACAGTGAAGATTAGAACTGACCGGATTAAACTCATTCCATTTACCTGCCCTAAAGAAAAATGGGTCACAAACACCACTTGTTTGTTGTGTTTTAATGTGACCAGCGTACCTTCACTAGTATGTCGGTGGCAGAGACATCCACTGTGATGGAGTCTTCCTCGGGGGCCAGACTGTCCTTACCAACCAGTAAGCCTGCCTCTAAGGCTGCTCCCACAGCAATGACTTCATCAGGAGGGGATGAGCTCAGCAGCTCCACATCCGGAAACATCTCACGGATCATCTGCTGGAGACGAGGGATCCTGGCTGAGCCTCCGCAGAGAACCACCTAGAAACGCACACATTACACACAAAACGCTTCCTCACCGATCGAGCCGAGGCTTATTTTCATGAAATCAAATCACCGTCAAAAATAAAGGTCGCTCTGATCCAAATCTATAGTTGCAGAGACATCATTTCAAACAATGGTGCATAAAGAAAAGCACAAACAGCTGTAAGAAAAACACAAACCGCACCTTGTTAATGTCGGCAGTAGAGAGCCCCGCCGCCTCCAGCAGGGGTCTGATTGGCTGGATGCTCTTGTTGAAGAGAGAAGAGCAGAGCAGCTCAAAGCGAGCTCTGAGGAAACACGACAATGAGGTCATCATGTTGGTTACCACTGCTCATTCTAAGAGGAGGAGGACGGCATGAAATGTTCTTTTTGCTCTGAGACTGAGGCACTGGCTGTGAAGATTTTTTTTATAGAAAGAATCAATAACGATCAATAACCTTTTTAACACAAAGCGTTTTTAAGGCCTTTGTTTAAAAATGCATTTGCACACTAAAACTGACATATTTATGAAGCCAAAAAGCTTTATTTAAAATATTCTTGGTGGTGTCACATCAAAAAGGAACACTTGCAAGTGTTCAGCGTAAATCAGCAAATTCTGAGTTTGTTTACGAATTTGGATACAGTATTTTATAACTCTGTAATAACAGGGTTCTTGCACCATTTCAAAAGTCAAATGTAATGCTTTTTAAGACCTTTTTAAGACTGCAACAAATATAATTTAAGACCCAAAAATGTCACAATTTCTTTGGAATACGCAATTTATTGCCTCCTACAATGGAAATCAAAACTTTTTTTCAAATTAGGAGACAGTATAATAACTGACAATAACCCTTCCAACACTGTTTGGCCAATATAGATGTAAACAATCAAAGTGATTCCTTTGTGATGCAGAACAGAGCCAACATAACAACATAAATTTGGATTACACTAAACAACACAATGCATTGCGAATCGGGGAACATGGCAGCAAAGACGCCACGTATGTCATCGTTAGATTTAAATGAATTGTGCCTCGTCACAGTATGGAGAACCCACAGTACCTCTGCCTTTTGGGTGTCTGGTGTTGAAATGAAACCTGTTACAGCCGACTGAGAGGTGGCGTCTGAACTTGTAACATCGTTGCAGGGATTAACCTGGCCCCGCTATGGCTAGCTGCTGCAACGTATCACTGGTGCTTTCCTCCTTTCATGTGCGACTCGACTGCTTTGAGCCCCATGGTCCCTAATGAAAAGGTCTTCTTGCATAGTTGCCATTGCCTCATTGTTGTTTTCAATCGGCGCCAACCACCTGCTAAATACATCCTCTTCCATCCACTTGTGGTTAAATGTGCACTTCCCCATCTTCTTTGCATTTTCAACCTCACATCGACAACCGCGTAATGGCGACACGCAGCCGGACGTCGGCGTCTGTAGCCGACGTACCGTAAACAGCTATTCAATTGTAGAGACTCATTTCGCACAATACTAAATTAATCAACGGTTAGATGTTTTACGATGCGCCACTGTGCTTTCTCGTCGCCATTAAGCGCACTGGCAAAAAAATTTATACCTACAGCAACTTTACGTGAAATTTTAGACAATTTAAGACCTTAATTACCCAAATTTTAATTTAGACATTTTAAGACTTTTTAAGGACCCGCGGGAATCCTAAATAACTGTTGGAGTTGTGTTTAAATTTAAACTGATTTTTGGGGCTTTCGCAGACGACCGCGTTCGGAATAGGGGGGTTAATGCATGCACTATATGCATTTGTAAAGGTAAAACATTACAATGAAAGTGTCAACCAAGCAGTGTGTGTTTCTGGCACATTTGCTCAGTTTCGGCGCTTCACAGTGCCGTCGTCTTCAGTAGGCTTTGGCTTTCTTCTATGATGAACATTTCACTTAAAGTGTGTGCTTTCATAAAAGGATAGACAGATTAGCTACCGGTTAAAAATGTCAGTAACTCAAACGTATCACGATATTAAGAGTAATTTCATGTCTTATGAACGTACAGATGCTCTGAACACAGCCATTAGCTGTGTTATAAGAATAGATTCTTTGCCATAAATTACAGCTCACCTGGAGACGTTGCATTCAAAGTCGATGCCGTCGTGAAGCGAGTCTACAAAGCAGTTGGCCGACTCCAGCGAGGACAGAGAGTGTTTGGCCATGTCCGCTCCGTTCATCAGCTTCAGCATGGCCCTGACGTTGGTGCTCACGTCGTACTTATAGGTGCTGCACAACAAACACAGACACACAGCCTTCATGAAGGGAGGATGGACGCATACTGAATCATTTAGGTTACCTATGCACACTTAGTGGTAAACAGGAGTAAAGACGTGTACTGATGTGGCCGTATTTTATATGTTTAGAACATTTTCACCTTGCTGTCTGCCTCTCTGACGGGGAACTGAAGCCGTTATCTCTGCTCTCTTCAACGTAAACATTTGACCTTACTCTTAACATTGGCGCTGCCAGTCTACCACATTTAGTTAGTGTTATGGGTGTTATTGTGTGACCTTGATGAATCCCAACTAACACAAACCAACGGATCAGGGCAGCAGTATTCCAGCTAATTCTGTGGTTAAATAGCTGGTTTTGTCAATTGAGACTTCAGAGCGAGCAGCAATAACTGCTTCAGTTGTGAGGACGAGGCGAAGCAGCTTCCCCGTCCAGCAGTACATGCTTTAGTGCTGTTCTCATGTCTGTTTCTCCAATCTTCATCTACTCTATTGATGTACTGACTAGATCCACATACATTGATACTTCACAGCATGGATGTCAAAGGCCGGATCGCCCGGCGGTCTAGTTCAGCCCGCTGTATGATTTTGCTATTGTGAGAATTACAGAGGAGAAAAGACAGTAGCTACCGTTTGAATTCGGCGTTGAGGTGCTGAGCCAAAGCCTGGGTGAAGCTCTCTCCTCCGGTGCTGTGGTCGGTGTGTGTGTTGAGCACCCGGAACACTCCCCCATTGACCTGCAACACCGTCACACTCAGGGACGTCCCGCCCAGCTTGTACACGAGGACGTGGCTGTTAAAGCAGGGCAGGCGCACATTGTTAGGAGTCGATACGTTTAGACATCGCAATGAATCCACAGTAATAAGAGCTCATCAGCTGCAGAAGCAGCGTACCTCTTTCCTGAAGAACAATCCTGTCCTATGTTATAGGCCAACAGAGCAGCAGCAGGCTCGTGGATCAGCCTCAGTACATGGAAGCCTGCAGCTTCAGCTGCCTCCCTGCACAGAGCAGTGGTGAGACTTTGCCCAACGGTTTCACAAATAAACGGGACCGATGTAATGGGTTGTGATGTGGCCTACCTCAAAGCACGCTTCTGAGCATGTGCAAACTCAAATGGGACAGTGATAACCGCCTCGGTGACGTCAGAGCCGAGAGCCGACTGAGCCGTTTCTGTGAAAGTAGTAGATAATCAATCGGCTTGCGGTTTCTCTGCAACACACTAATCTTTGTGTGTGTGTGTGTGTGTGTGTGTGTCACAAAATACCTTTCATTTTGTGGAAGATGAGTTTTGCAACATCCTCCGGCGCGACATACTCTGGGTGATCTCCTGCTGTGATCTCATAATAAGGCTTCTCCTGTCTGTTGACGACCTGAACACAGAAACCAATTATTTCATCATGACAGCCGGTCCATGTTGGCTCAACAAGAGAAAGAGACAAAACAAACGAGCCAGCTGACTTCTGACTGGAGATGACTGTGGTGCAACATGAAGAGCATCAGATGAGTCAATGTCAATGCAGGGAACTAAATCTATGTTGTAAGCAGTCAAACTCACCTGACACTTGGTTTGTGTTTTGTGACTTTGGGTCTCTGGATCGTCGAAGCTGCCCGTTGAGACAGGGAAAGAGAACATCTTTAAGTCGGTCTTACACCTTGCAAACATACCAATACCGTCATATTATAACAATGAAGGCCCTCTTAATAAGCATTCAGGCTACTAAATGTAATGTGAAAGCACAAATTAAATTAATCCAAACAAAGCTGTTAAACACTACCGCCCAATGATGACACAAAGTTACTGATAGGATACGGTCTATTGCTGCATCTAACATTGTAAGTGTAGCGTACCCGTAAACCTTTTTTTGCTTTGCACTAGTGCCATTGGTGCCAGTGAGGCAAGCTATTAACCTTCGGTGTTCCTCGTAGTTTAAGATTAGTAAAAAAGACAGTATGAAGTACGTCACCTTCTCCCAAGCACTTGTTTCACTTTGACAATTGTGTTGGCAGCGTTGCGGATCCTCCCTTGCTTGGCGGCGATGCCAACAATCTACAAAAAAAAGAAATCAAGCAATAAGCAGACTGGCATATAAACAGTTATAACCTATAGTGGATGCGACGATGACATCCACTCAGGCAGAAAACAATATTAATCATAAAGTCTAACAAGAGCACAAAGCTTTTACTGCTATTACCGCAAAGACTATGACAGCTAGGATAACGGAGATAAAGTTCACATTGTACCTTCTCAGTGTCTCTGTAGCCCACCACAGCTGGAGTCACCCGGTCTCCTGCATCGTTAGCCACCACCTCAGCCCGTCCATCCTGGGAAGCACACACAACGGTCATTTAAGTTGCACACATTTGTCTTTTTATTGATTTTCCTGTGGTGTTTCAGCAACTGGCAGGAATGGCCTCCCAATGAAGCTTTTCTGGGACATTGGACAGGCTTCTGGTAACCAGGAAACATTAGATGAAGCATTGGCGGTTCCGAGTAGCTGTTACAGGCCAAATTCATTCATCCATTCAGAGCCAAGTCACCAGCAACACAGAGCTCTTTGGAGCGAGTACAGTTGAGGAAGAGATGCATCAAACGTACATCAGGTCAGGCTGCTCTTCGGTTCGTCACATTCAATGTGCTGTTAATGCTGATCTAAAGCATCAATGAGGCCCAGAAAAAGGATTGGGAAAAGGAAGCATTAAAAGGGAAAGCTTTAACGTTATTGTGGGGTCTACTTTTTTAATTGCTTTACAATAGTATGGTAAAACGTTAGGCCTAATTCTGTTGTGATATTAAGGACATAGAGGTTCATTACTGGCGAACTTGTTAACTGTTAACGTTACGCCTCCCCCGCATCTTATAACTATTTAGACTACCGAAATAGAAGGTAGACTATTGTCTTCATTCATCGTAACGTTAGTTTGCTAGCATCTTAGCAACTAATGTGAGTGATATTTAATGAAGCAGGATTTTAGAGCTGAAGCCCAACATTTGACTCATGGAGCAGAAGGAGGGCGGGAAAGGCCGCTGGAACTCAAATGAGCCTCACTCACCTTAAATATCGCAGCACAAGCACAAGTATATCCGAAGTGGACTCCTATGGCCGCCATGCTGGAAAGAACTCAGAGGGCTGTGCACCGCGCGCATGTGGCCTCTGTTCCGGTTTGAGGAATAACTTCCGGCAGCCCTTTCAAAACAAGAGCGTGTCATTTTTATGTGCTACAATCATTTTTATATTTCTGTGCAAATTCATTTACTTTCATATTATCTTGCGCAGGCTTTTATTTCTACATTTCAAATATGATAGTACTTATTGATTAATGTTTAATTATGTAGTAGAGTAAAACAATGTTAATATATACTTAATATAGAATGATACTAGTTGTATTTATAAAGTATTATTGATTGATTTTAAATGAAGTGTGTATTCTTATATATACATACATTATATATATGTGTAAATCTTCCCCTTAATACCAGACTAAATTGCCATTCTTGTCTAGAAGGACCACTGTATTTTATAGTCTAACAACAGGTGGAAGACTTTTTCAGACCTTTAGGTGAATAATGGACTACCTATCGAGTAAAATACCTGGATTCAGAATCTTACTTACTTCAAAGTATGGGAGTAGTTCATATAATTACATGTATGTACTTCACTATCCAACATAATGTGAGTGCTGCATTATTATTACATTATTTCGTTATGCCCTTTGAATCGCGCATCTTAATGATATAACTGGTGACAATTGCAATTTCCCGCTGATATAATCTGCAAAAAACACTGTCTTTTAGTTAGTATTAAATCAAGTTTCAAACCAATTGAATCTGTAAGCACTGGGTGGGTGACGTCTGCACCAAAGTCTCTGCTGCTTCTCCAACAGCCGGTCTGCTGGCTGGGACACCGTGGAGCTAATAATAACGACCACCGCTAACATGTCTGTGTTGTCCCTCACCATTCTGCTGCTCTTCAGGGGGTTCACTTTTTCTGCTGCAGGCAACTGTGAAGGTTAGACCGCATGTTGTGAGTGGAAGTTATACACAACTTGTTTACCAACTCTAAACTGTGCGGATATTAGCAGGTTCTTATTTGACAAGTCAAAATCCGCTGTGCATGCATGTGCACACACACATATCACCTAACATTATCTGCTCAGCATGTGTGCACAAAACTGGTGGTGCAACCCAACACATCAGAAAATAGCTGCAAATGTATGAACATGTGGAAAATTATATACAATTACGCACAGCATACAGGACAACGCTTAGAGATTGTCAAAACAAATGAAATATACATAAATGCATTTCTTCATTGCTTTATATTTAATTGATACTTTGTATTTGATTGTAATGCCCTGCAGATTTTATCTAATTTGCATTTCATCATTAAGTCACAATGTCAGGTAGTTACAGAGCAGCGCACCCACTGTGGATTTAGCCCAGACACTATATGACCCTGTCAAGAAATGATTACACCTGCATCATACGATGTTCAAATGAATACACTGAATACATTTACTATAAAAGATTTGATATTACTTGTAACGAAGAATGCTAACTGTGAAACTCACAAATTAAAAAAACAATATTGTTTTCATTAAAATACAAATATGTCTCAAAGATCATGTTTAATCCTTTAACTGTCTGCTCTACAATTTTGTACATTTTGTGTCACTACATCTTATTGCAAAATGTATTAACTTAACTTGACCATACTAACTTAACCTGATTTAGCCATCTCTACCACTTGGCCTATACGTTATTTCAAAGAAATCAACTAGATGCCACTGTGTCTTTATTGTTAGTTAGCTGCAGTAAATTAGAGATTAGCAGTTGGCCTTCTAACAAAATACTGGTGTGCAGTGTGTGTGGACTTTCTCAACAGACTATATGGCAGTCTGACCTCAGCCCACAAAGAACTCACTCCGTCCCTGGTGGAGGAAGAGCTAATCCAGGCCTGCACTGCCACTCAGGGGAAGGAGGCACGGCTGGTGAGAACACAGCAACAAAGACAAAGACTCAGATCATTTCTACTATGTAACATGTTAGCAGAGAAATGTATTACAATATGGATACCAACTTGTCCATTATTATCAATCATTGACAATCAAGGCACAAAATAGCCATTGCTCTATGGTCAAGGAACTGTGAGAAACTTTATGACATGACACCATAAAATGACTTCTAAGATTAACTGTTGTGTTACTTATCAACACCATGATCTTTTTTCATAAACCTTTTCATGCCTAAACCTAACCAAGTAGTTGCGTAGTGTACGTTAAGCAATTCTTTTTTTCTTTCTGTTTTGGATTGAAATGTATTTAATGATTTAAAAAGTGTTTAAAAGTATGTTTATGTGCTGTCCTAGTGTTACTACCTAGGAGCCAGTAGTGATGCAGCAACCCGTGTCACAGCATCAGTGGCTCAACCTCTGGCCTTCCACGTCCCAATAGAGAAGATCTGCCAGCGCCTCAGTAGCAGAGACACTCAGATCTGTCAGATTAGATATGGTAAAGTGTGCTGAAATCCATAATAAACACTCATCCATAATAAACACTTATCATCATAAGCATGTGGACATAATATAAAGCCTATCTTTGGTGGTTGTTTGCAGAGCCTCAGCTGAAGGATCTGAGTAGCGATGGACTCAAAAGGATGAGAGTCTTGGAGCTGAAGAACATTTTAGCTTCGTGGGGAGAAGAGTGTCAAGGCTGTCTGGAGAAACATGAGTTTGTCAGCCTCATCCAAGAGAAAGCCGCCCTGCACGTTCCTGGTATGGAATTATGAATAGTGATTGATTTGTCTCCACCCTTTTATACCCCCCAAAAACAGTCAACTCACTCTTGCATGGTTTTAGCCACACTTAAGTCATTTAATTTCATCTAAATAAAAAATACTAAAATGTAAATTGCAATCCTGCACTTCGATTGACATCCAGTTGGTACATTTTCCTTCAAGGCACATTTTTCAGCCTTTATACCTCATGCAATTGGGTGTAGAAAACCTGTACAGTTAAATTTCTCCAGCAGTGGTCTGGGAAATTGTTCCAAAGGATTAAAGGTTTATGCAAATGTTCACTTCTAATATATACAGCATTCTTTTCTGTTGAATTAGGCCAAATCCAGTTTACAAATTTGACACTACTAAAGGCTTGTTCTAGTCCTACATGAGGAATGTATTGATTTGCTTGTGAAGATTTATGAAATGGGATAAACATAGAACAAGTACTCAACAGGTTTTTAGCTGTAGGCTACATTATTTAAACATCTGGGTTAGTTTGTACAGCACGGTTTGACAATTAATATTCTTAGGACATGCATATTTAGTTTTTTGAATAATTACAAAGAGGTGCCCAAAATACAGTCTGTTGTTAACACAAGCTTAAGAGATTCTTATGTTTGGATCGAAGACATTAAATATAAAAATAATATATCTGCATTTTAAAGCTTTTACGCATGTCATTAAAGTTTAGCGCGGCTAAATGAAACCTCCTAAATTCTTCTCACCTTCACGGATCCCATTGTGTTTGCTTGCTCTCATGTTACTTTGTTGGAGTTCGTTCACAGCCAGAAGCAGTTTTGACGATGACATTTCCCATATCATAAAAGTGGTTTTATTTGTGAAAAATATGTTATTGAACATGACTCTTTGGCATCATAAACCTGTGCTGGTTACTGATCTTATTTTCTGGAATAATGCACAATCCAATGAGAAATCCTATTGACATTTTGTACAGGTGCGGTGCTTTTAGGATTCGCCAGAAAAAACAAACATCTGGCAGCACTCTATACGCCACCACTTTTTTCTACTTACCTTTTAGTCGACCACAGTCTTTTAAAGGGTGTTTAAAGGTGCATCATTTTATACTGAATGAATTATTACATTCGGTGACCGTACATTACCGTGACTAAAGCTAACATAGGAATAAAGGTATATATTTTTTCATTTTGACACCAGTTGGGATTGAATATGGCACTATCAGGAATCAGGAATCAGGAAACATTTATTGCCAAAATATGTCAAACATTCAAGGAATTTGTCTTGGCAGTTGGTGCGTGACAGTAGACAGTGTAACAATAGACAACAAGACAGCAGTGCACAAGTAATAAAATAAATGAAATGCTAATGCAATGAGTTAGTAGAATAGATATAACATTCTTTTTCTTTAAAAAAAAATATAATAAAATAATAAATATAATATCTAAGATAAGTTGTAGTCTATATGTGATAACTTGAGTTGCAAATATGAAAAGTATTCTGCAGCCTGACAGTGTCAGACAGGAGTGTTAGGGAGGCATATTGCTGAGCATGTGAGAATGTTAGCGGACTGAAGCCGAACGCTTACCATCAAATTCAGTTATCACACCTTTTCCCCACAAACAGGCAACTTCACCTCTGACGACGTCGCGTTTTACTTTACGCTGACAACCCATTTAAGAAGCAAAATGACAGATATCTTACACAGAGATTAAGAAAATGTAACCTTTCTTCTATAAAATATTTGTCTAAACTCAAAATGATTGATATGCCCTCTGATCACCTTGGTTTTATGAAACCCACACTGTTAGCAGGAAGTCTGTTCCCTACTGTAGGTTTATTTCAGAGAACAGTTCCTGTGTGTGAATCAGCCCTTTGTCGTAAAGACTCAGTTTGTTCCTCAGTCTCTCCTTGGCTGCATTTTCCATCCCAAGGGATTCAGCTGAAACAAACCAAACGCAGTCTTTGATTACTTCTAGGAGGTTAACACACACACACACACACACTGCATATTTTATACGTGTGACATTGAATCTCCACAGCACTCACTCTGAGGGCCGTCTGTGCTGTCGCTGGTGAAGCCGTTGGCTCTGCAGTCCTCGCAGGCCAGACCGCCGCTCTCAGCGGGGCAGCTGCACTGCACGGGCCAGCTGCTGTACAGGTCAAAAGCCCCCCCGGCGTCGCTCAGATACGTCAACTCCGACTGGCTGCATTCACCGATCCGCGCCCGTGTTGGAGAAGCGTGGGGGCTGAGCTGCTCGTCGTGCTCCACAGGAATGGAAAGTGGGGGGCTTGGCTTGGAATCACAAGGGTCGTCTAAGCTGTGGGGTTGGTCGGCGATGAGGCAGCTAGGAGGAGGAAGCAGCTTGCTCAATGCAAGAAGTACCTGAAGACAGTTGAGATTTATAGTTTTTATTGTATTAGGGTTTTTGTGGGGAAAAGGAAAAAAGAAAAATAACAGAACAGGGTGGGGATTGGGAATACTAGGACAAAAAATAGATATATTATGGGGAACAAAACAAGTTACACATATTGTATGTAATATGAGGAAAAAGAGTCACCATTATATTCAACATGAATGTAAAAGTAAACCACAATTGGCATCAAGGTCAGAATTGAAATGGTGTTGCTCACCTTCTGCATGCTTGGTCTGCTACGGTGGCGGCTGGCCGTGCAATCCAAGGCCAGACGCAAAAGGTCGAGGGCCACGGCGGTGGGCCAACAGCCGGCCGTCTCATCTAAAAACTGCAGACAAGAGTCCACGCCGCCACTGTCCTCCACCTCGGTTACAAGCAGATCTCTCTGACAGAGCAGAGCAGAGCAGACAGTGGTCACAATCATACACGATTGCTGTAGCAATATATTACATGCATTTTAGATGAAAGGCTTCATAAAAAAACATAAACCATCCGTGTTACTATTCCAGCTTCAGTGTAGACTCACCAGAGGTGTTTTTTTCGATACCTCCCCTGTGACCTTGCGTCCTGTTACCGTTTCCATTATTACCTGGGAACAAGCAAACTGTAATCAATGGCAATCCATGATGTTTAAAACAGAATTGATAAGATGTACTTCCTCTTATACATAATATAACTCAAATCAATGTCACCCATTGATTTGTTGATTGCAGCTTTGCCTTTTGATTTGACTTTTGGACTTAAAGTGATGTAGACCCCATACATGGTCTGTCAATCACAAGGTAGCCCCGGACTAAAGCCTACTCTGCTTCATAGTTTATTTGACTAAATAAACCATATTTTACTAAATTGACATCCTGCTGAACTATTTTCTTTGGTAAAGTAAATTGTAGAATATTGTACTTGAGATAGAGAGTTTCTCTACAACGACAGGAGCTTTCCTGAACTTTCATTTCCCTTGTGTTCTTTGTGTCGTTGTTACAAATACCATTCCGAAGCCGTAAACATCCAGGCTAAAGGACAGCTTGCCGTCTCGGATGTACTCCTCAGAGAGGTATCCCAGGTTGCTGTGGGACCTTGTGTCCAGAGTGACAGTGCTGTTCTGATTGGCTGAATGAGGACGAAGACGAGCAATCCCAAAGCTGGACAGCTTGGGCTGCAGGTTGCTGCCCAGGAGTATGTTAGCACTGTGCAAAGAGACACAGGACGATGAAAGGGAGCCATATTTGGACCATCGCATCGCTTATAACTTCATTCTTTCTAATGTTGAGGGGGGTGGGGATGTCCCCTTTCCCTCTTTTTGGTACCTGGAGATGCTGCCACAAATCACCGGGCAGGGCTGTGCTGTGTGGAGGTGATGCAAGGCCTTCGCAGTTCCCTTGATGATGGTAAGGCGCTGCTGCCAGGACAGAGGCTCTCTATCCTATATGGTGACAACACAACCTTTTAGATATGACACCAGAGATTAAATAGAGGTCGTCCTCTGATCGGAAGACCAGCGGTTCAATTACCGACATGTTCATATGTGTAAGTGTCCTGGGGCAAGATACTGAACCCAAATTGAGCGTGATTATTTTTACATCCTGATGTGGCCCTTGTATGGCCATCAGTGCTAAAATAGTTTAAAAAAAAAATATATATATATATATATATATATATATTTAACCAGACCTAGCTGTTGGTAGTAACAAGGTTGCATTGTCACATGCACACTACAAAAACATTAGTACAGTGGTGAATACATATAGTACTTTGTGACCGAAATAACTACAAGCTAATAATTTTGGAGGATATCTATACTGACAGATTAATGTCTTAGCGCATCTTTTGATGGAAATAAAATGTTCAGCCCACAGGGGGCTTCATTTAGACACCTCAAAAATCTAAGTGATTAAAAAGATGTGGCAGGCTAGTCCATTTTGCCAAAATTCATTATCTGCAACTCAAAATGCTTCTCAATATCTTTTGTGGCCCCCACTTGCTTATATTCATGCTTGACATTGCGGCATGCTCCAAATGAGACAAAGTATGGTGTTGTGTGATGTCCTCCCAGATTTGTCTAATGACATAAGTGAGCTCCTGTAAAGTCTGAGGAGCACCCTGGCAGTGTCTGATGGATCGAACCATTAAGTCCCAGATGTGTCCTATCGGGTTTAGTCCAGGTGATCGTGAGGGCCACTGTACTGATTCCTTCATCCTCCAGGTACCGCATGCATACTCTTGCCAGATGAGGCTGAGCATTGTCGTGCATCAGGAGGAACCCAGGACCTACTGTACCAGAGTAGAGTCTAGGGACATGCCAATTCTGGTGTTTTAGAGCTGTGGAGCTCCCCAGTGATGGGCAGTGAGCACATGGCATACAAAAGAACGTTGCGCCCTAAGGCCACCCTCAAGAACTGTTTCTGATTGTTTGGGACGAGACGTTCGCACCAGCTGAAGGTCACTCTGTAGGCTCAGGCAGTGCTCAACCTGTTCCTCCTTGCACAAAGCAGCAGATATCGGTCCTGCTGATGGATTGAGGACCTTCCACGGTGCCTGTCTCCTGGAATATCCTCCATGTTCTGGAGATTGTGCTGGGAGACACATCAAATTTCGTTGCAACAGCAAGCGCGGATGTGCCATCCTGGAGGAGTTGGACAACGTGTGCAACTTCTGTAGGGTTAGGAAATGGCGTCATTATCCCAAGGGGTGATAATGACTCTATTTAAAGCCAATGAATTGGCCTCCAAGTGCAAAACCACTCCCGTTTTGGGGGTTGCCTCATTGTTGACCCTCTAGTGCACCTGTTGTTAATTTCCTCAACACCAATGCGGCTGAAACTGACCTATTGTCCCAGGACATAGAAAGAACACTGCTACTTTTTTCATTGTGAAATTGTTAGTCATTGTTATTTGTCAACCATATATTGTTTCAAGTCCTGCGAAAGCAGAAGTAGTATCCCATATGTTTAGTTCCTGTTTTCTGAAATAAAAAATGTGTCATCGAGCAACTATTTGGCTCGGGCTTGGAAAAGTCACCCAGAATCACCCTTTCATATCCACGTACTACGGAGGGTAGGGAGATATACCTGATGATGGAGTCGGTGGAAGAGCGACCCATCGGCGAGGTAAGGATAGACCAGACAGTAGCGGCCCGCATCGGTAAAACAGCACAACAAGTCCAAGATGTTTGGATGTTGGTACCTGTAACACATAACCCCATTGTATATTCAACAGACTCCATGACACAAATAAAGAAAGTTGTTTTGAGAGCAAGAGTTGACACCTACATATGATGAATTTCCATTTCTTTCCTGAAGACGTCCCACAGCTTCTTCCATGATGCCATGTTTGTCTTGAAAGGATGATGAATGCATTTCAGTTGGATGGTCTTTGTCGCAGTCAATATCCGGTTGTTAAAGGGATGGTTTGGATGTTTTAAATATAGTAGTTGGCTAAATATATTTCCGACACCCCAAAAAAATCGATAATAGTTTCTGTCTATGCTGTATTTAGAATATGTTCAAAGTCAGACAGCTTTTCTGATGGGAAACTGAAGCCGATATCAATGCTCTCTTTAAAGTGACAAGACTGATTTGACAATAGCAGTCAGTTCACTCAAGTACCGCTGGTTACTAGTCTACTGCTACCTCCAAACTCCTCCAAACTCCATCCACTGTGGAGGATCCTCTGACTGTGGAGAAGTACCTCATACCATCCCACATCCTTTTAGTTGCCTTTACAATCACACTTTCCAAATATCACACCCTGAATTGTGTGAAAATCAAAACTCACCTGTTTAAAAAGCTTCACCGCCACCTTTTCACTTCCTATCTGTGCTCTGTAGACATCACAGAAGTGTCCCTCTGAAATTCTCATTTCAAGGTGAAAATTTCTCGTTCCATCTATGATGTCTTGGAAGGTAATTACGGGTGGCTTATTTTCTTCAGCGGAGGTCACTGGAAGACAGAGACGGATCAGTATCAACCCCAAACTGCTTCTTTTACCCGAATTTCCCACGACAAGTTAAAATTCTGCATAATTAATGTACAACTTGACATATCATGCTGATTTTCAGGTTCATATTTTTTTTTCATACAATTTGTTTTAATAGAACAGGTTAACATGCTACATTTTTGGAATAAATCTGTATGCAGCCTGCGTTGGAAAAACTCTGTATTAACGCATGTCTCTTTTCAAGTCCCCAACCCCCCCAAATAAGCCAAGTCTGATCTGATTGGTCTGCGTCTGTGCTCTTGCTGTCTTCGTAGCAACATCGGAGCTTGTGAAGTCATAGTGAGCATCAACAATGATTAAGTCATGACATCACAGAAGTCCCTTTGGCTCTTTTAAAAACGCAGTCTCTTAATACGGGTTTGACTGTGATGATACATTCACAGTATTTATACACAGTAACTGGGCAGGCTTTATAATAATAAGAATACAAGGAAAATCCCCCCTTTATACAATACAGGGTCGTTAAAATATATTTGATTTGATTATAATATTCACTTTGTCACATTAGAACATTTGCCACTTGGGACTACAATTGAAAAATAGGCTTTTGGCCAACTCTGGTGCATTTACAGAAATGTTTCTTATTAATGTCAACCATCCCATATCAAATAAACCATTAAAATAATCTTACCATGGCATGATGCCTGACTTGCAGGACTCTCTTCTCGTTGGAAGGATCCCTTATTGGACAAAACACAGGACAGGGTGGTCATTTATTTGTACTGCACACTGCTTCCAGTCAATGGAATAATAATTCTACCTTCTCTTCATCCGCGTCCATGTGTCCTCTGTAGTCGGCGTGTGGACTGCTGGTTGGCACTGGCAACTCTGTAAATAAACAGATGGCCAAAACATGAAGTGAAAGTAATTGCCTTGATAACTGCATCCCCATGGTGGCTGACATTGGATGGGAGAGGAACAAAGAAGGGCTTTTACAAATCCCTTTTGTATATTAACTTCCCTTGACAGTCTGCAGTTTATTTCAAATTAGTAATGCAAAGAGACGCCTGATCTGCTTAAACCTTATACTCCAATCAGGACTCTTCCCTTAGAGTACAGGGCTCTAGTCGGTCCCTGGGCTAGATTGAAATAGTAAAAAAAATAGATGTACATGTTCGTGACGTCAGTCTGCAGCGGCAAAACTACAATTTCTCCAAAGATGGACTCCAAAGAAGCACATCTTAGATACATGTGTGTTGTTACAGGGTCATGCAGGCAACATAAAACAACTAGGTTCAAAGTATTACTTTATTAACAAGGTTAACAATATAAGTGAGTTGTGCTAATGCTTACTCGCATGATCTGTGTTTCTCGGTCGTTATTTCTCGACGGCTGAATGATACGTGACTATTTAAATACTGCCGCCGCAAGGAATTGTGGGACGGAATTATCTCCTTTCCTTTGGTAAAGGATGGTCCAGTGATTCCTAGGCTAAAGGAGCTAAGTAGGGAAGGATTGAAGCTCCTTTCCCTTAGCATTTGAACGTCTCCTATCATGGCAGCCGCTTACACTACTTCTGAGTCATTTCACTCATTTAGGAACCTTCCTATGCAATTTGACAATAATGGAGTTAACAAGAGGTCAACACAGTGGCAAAATGACTTTAACTCTCAGCTAGTCTGTCTCAGTCCCGTTAATCATTAATCCTGGTACTCATAGTTCTTGTTTGATTTGCTGACAAAGATACTGTAAACTTTGTGGATACCGTAGCGTCTCTCCAACCCTATCTGTGTGAATACCGTGCCTTCTCTCTAAGTCCATGAAGGAGAGGAGGAGGATCTATAACCGCTATAAGTGCCATCGTAAGTGCTAATAAAGTGCTAACTAGTTCAGGTATAGTGGGTACGTGTGTTTTCAGTAAGCTTTCGGCTGTCCTGATGTTATTGGGGAGCTCCTTCCACCATTTACGAGACAGGACAGCAATCAGCGATGTTGTTGAGTGTTTAGCTCTGGGGGAGGAAGCAACAACCTGATTGGCAGATGCAGAGCAGAGTGAGCAGGCAGGGACGTACTGTTTGACCATGTCCTGATGGGGTGACTGTGAGTGGGGAGCACGGTCGTCCTCCAATCAGAGGGTTGTCGGTTCGATCCCAGGCCCGGCTAACCCGCATGTCGTTGTGTCCTTGGGCAAGACACTTAACCCAACATTGCTCCTGTAGCTGTGACTACAGTGTGTGAATGTTAGTTACTGATGGCAGGTGTCACTGTGTATGGTTCTCCTGTCATCAGTGTATGAATGGGTGTGAATGGGTGAATGATGTCATGTAGTGTTAAAGCGCTTTGAGTGGTCAGAAGGCTAGAAAAGCGCTATACAAGTACAGGTCATTTACCATTTACCATTTAGACTGGACCTGATGTCTGCAGCACAGCATGCAGGTACCAATGTTTTGAAATGGATGCGGGTAGCCACTGGCGACTAAAGCGGAGGAGCAGAGTAGTGTGGGTGAATTTAAGTTAAAGACCAGTCGAGCTGTGCATTATGGATGAGCTGCATTATGAGCTAGAAGACGAGGATCCTGGATTGACTCATAAGACAGAATCTTGTTGGATACATGATCCGCTGCCAAATTGGGTATTATGAAACCACATAGCCAACTATAAATGTTATTGTTGAGGTAAAAAGAACATTTCAAGCTTAATTTCGGTTCATTCGGTTCATCAGCTAACTTGACTTAGCACCAAAAAACGGCAAGTCCCGAAATGCACCAGCAGCAGTGCAGGCTGCTCATTACATGTTGACAAATTTTAAAGACTCCGCTACACAAAATCCACTCAACCTGGAGCAGCCAACAGAAAGTTGTGCAGCAATTCAGTTTACTAGATTAGAAAACCAAGTCTTGATTGCTAGAGGTTTTTTTATGTGCTATGCAGAATCATGAGTAAACGATGTATAATTTGTTTGTAACTGACTTGGACCCTGGAGGAGCTGCAGGGCCCTCTGATGGCCCATCTCCTGCAGCAGCTTAACAAGGTCCAGCAGCCTTGGATTCTCCTGAGCCCAGGACCAAAGAAGCTCCGAAGCGGGACTCCGACCAGCTGCCTCCACGCGTTCCAACATTCGGACCTCTAACGAGCTGGGAACTACTCGGACAGCTGGAGGTGGAGACACAAGATGCACACGGAGACAATCAGTGTATGCTAAGAAATACTAAGAACCCAGGTTCATCCAAACCTTTATCCTCATCTCCGGTGATTGAAGTGGGGAGAAAAAAGGTGCCGGTACGGGGGGTGGGCGCGGACGATACGGGGGGATACGGATTATTATTATTTATACACATGGACATTTCAGCACCTTCACCGTCCCACTTAATTAGCACCGACAGGGCATTGGAAATCCGGACGGTCCAGACCGACATCTGGTGAGCACCGGCCGCACTGCTCATCTCACATTACAAATTGATCATATGGATGACTTGAAGTTGCTCGAGTCTTTCAACCAATGCATGAAGAAAGCATTGTGTAGCCTACACAACATACGAACACTCACATGTGAACAGTCTGAAGTGGCATTTGTTATGATAGTAAACTTAACTTGGTAAATTTAAGAGCGTTGGACCTCCGATCAGATCACAATCTGTGTGTTATGCGGCTGCGGTAGACCCGTATCTCCCTTAAACTCAGATCTCTGACAAGATAACCACTTTTACTCACCTAGTGCGCGCCACCCTAACCTGTCAACCCCACTGTCCAGGATTTGGCACAGTCTCTCGATGACAACCGGCGGGACATCGTAGAGGAACGTGTTCGGGTCCATCTGCAGCGCAGAGCGTAGATCCACTGAGCCGTGAGAGAGCGTAGCGGTAGTAATTCACTGTGTCAAATGCGGAAATTCCCCCGACCGCTGCGCAATGGTGGTGGAGTTAATGTTCAGTGAGTCAACAGGAAAGCTCATACTTTACCCCACTACTTTGTTCCACGGAACTGAACTTGCCTTGCTCCTTTTGTTTTGTCGTGTGATTATAAACTAACTTTACATTTAGTTTTGTTTTATGGAGAAAATAATAAAAAGTCCTTGTTAATAAATGTGTTTGCTGTTGTGGTTTTTATTGAAAGTATTGATGGAATCTCCTCTGCCTTGAGATTGCATTCTTCCTCTTAGCTTAAATATTTAATATTAATTTAAATATAACCTAAACGTCTTGGGTTCTGTCAGCTTCTTTATCTGTACTTCGTAATTTTCTTCCATTTCAATGCTTTTACTGTCAAGCGCAGCAGGGTGCGAGGCAACGGGACCAGTGGAGGTAAAGCTGATGACGCGGGCAGGAAGTCCCCTCGTAGGCCAGACCGTCCTATTTCAGAGACCGCTCGGTTGTCTACCAGGTCTATTGCGAAGGCGGGTGGAGGCTGGAGGCTACAAGGATGCAGCCTAGCGACATTAAGACACAGCTACAGCTAGCGGCTCGGGAGGCGGACATGGGAGTCCCGACTCACGGGTACGGGAGAACAGTCAAGCCTAGTTTATGCTTCTGCGTTTTCGGAGCGACGCAAGGAAACGCAGACGCAAGACCCCCTTGCGTGTTCCTTGCGTGCCCTTTCACACCTCCTTGCGTGATTGCGTGCGTCGACCCATTTTTATAGGCTTGCGTCGAAAGCGACCGCCATTATTAAAACGAAGGCTGTTTACGAGATAATATATCAGATTGAAGTTTTGTCGGAAGAAATGCGCAAATAAGCCGTCATTGACGGAATATAAGGACGCGCGGATGGCCTCTGATTCATGGAGGGAGATCTCCGCAAACGCCGATTTGTCGGTCGAGGTGCACAAAGTTGTGGAGGAAAATACGCGATGAAAAGCAGCAGTGGCGATGCACGGGGCAATAAAGTCTATGATAAATAAATAAACAAACCAACAACTTCCACACACAAAGACGTGACTCTCTAGCTCGTTATTCCACCTGTTGTTCTGGCGGTGAATTGCTCTGCAACACACGCAAGCCTTTTTGAAGCTGAAACGAGTGCGTCGACACAACGCGTAAATACGCAGAAGCATGCGCCAGTCTTCATTTCCGCTATTGGAACAGCAGCTGACTTGATGACGTCACCGCGTCAGCTGGTCTTGCGAATACATTTTAATAGTTCTTGACTGTTAAGTATTTTACTATGATGAGTTTGTTTCGTCGTATAATAATAACAAAAGAATTAGGATATATCTAAATGGATCAGAGTTGTACGGTGGCCCTGAAGTGCTTCCTCTTTGCTTCGAACAGGCTGACATTTTGAAACTGCAGTGGACAGAAAAAAAGTGTTATGAAAACCTTTTACTAAATCAACCATATTGTGTAGAATACAAATACAGAGCCAAGCCAAGCCAAATATGTCCCACTGATATATATATATATAGTACAAACACCATAGACAGCATCAACAAGGTTTTTAAGTCATTCTGGAGTATGAATGGAAAATACAAAGATTAATCCTCGATTTCATGTGTGTTCATAATTAGAGAGCACTTGTAAATGTAAATCTTACATTGAAAATAATAATAAGAAAAGTTTAAATGACAGATCAACCATCAACATATCATTTTCCCATTACAAAAGGCACACAGAAGAGCAAACTAAACATATCTACTCACCAGTGTTAATAGTCATAATCATATAGGTTTTTAGCCGCTTTCTGGATTCCAAGCCGCAAGGCCAGAATCATCATTCAATGTATTAAAATGGCTTATACATTTCCTCAATGCCGACTATTTTGGAGACCTCAACCGAGGATCTTTTAACCATGTGACAACATGGATTTGTTCCTTACGTGAACTTCAAAGAGTCACTAAACCCCAGAGCCTCTACATTAGAAATAAAAATAAAATCCCTCTAGAAAGCAAAAAAGACCAAACTTATTAATTTAGCAGTTGGCTGGTTAGTAAGATGCTAACTTACAGAACATAAAACTCCCAGGCTTAAAACAATATGTAGAATGTAAGTTCGGAAATATCTATCCATTGACAACAAGGCCAATTTAAACTGCTTTAATCAAGCTATATTATCCATTGGTATTTCTGAGACAAAGGAAGATTTAGAAGTGCAAAGTGTAGAATGAAAACAAATCCAGGCAAATTCTTTAAAGCTTCATCTCCTGACTGAGCAGACCTGTGGTAATGAAACAAAGGACGGAAACTGTGTCAATGAAACACAAGGACCAGGAATAGAACTAGGAATAGAATAAATTACATTGAAAATGAAGGTGATAGACACCTGGAGCAAGGCGAAGAGCACAGCTTACATGTCCGGTTCTGTGGAGAGAAATAGAAACATGCTGTGAAGCCTCTCGTGTTTAAAAACTGAGATAACAAAACAAACACAAGGCTGGGAAACAGTGTTTGTCGTTCATTTCAATTCTCAGGTAAATATGTATTGATTAAGAGTGACAGGTTCTATATGTGTGTGTCTCTGTGGGGATTGAAGGGGTTATAATTTGCACTGTGCAAGCCTGTGTTATAAAATTTCAATGAGAATGAACCTTGGCAGTCAGAGACAGTCGTGAGAGACAGGAAATGTGGGGGAGACAGAAACTTCGAAGACGGCCCAGATTATAAATTGTGGTTATGCTTAAGTATCTTCATTTTAACTCATGACAAAGTTCATTTTCATTTTCATTCATTTCCAGTGAAAACATGTATATCCTGCTAGGACCATCATTTATAAACATTTAGAAATACATCAATCTGCAGCCTGAACAGAAAAGGGGGTTAGATCTATAAAGAACATTCAACAATCAGAAACAAATGGTTGTGCAGATATGAAGTCATGAAACTACATAAAATACATACATAGTAATAAACGAGTCAGGTTCTGTATGGGTGGGTCAAATAAGACCACCAAAGCCAGGCTAAGCACAGAAACGCACTGTGTTTTGTCTTCTTCTCTTATATAAAGATTAGATAAGTCTAACCGCAACTCACCCAACTGCATGACCTGGGCGGTAAATTATGATTATTATTATGATGTTGTGTTATGTTGTTATTACTGCAATCGGTTGAATAGTCATAACATGGGACTACTGGGTGAGACCGAACAAGAATAAGATATGTTCAACTGTTTTATCATAGTCAACACGTAGGTGCGTGGGTACGCAACACCGACTAACATTCAAACACTGTGGTCACAGCTGCGGGAACTATGTTGGGAATAAGTGTTTTTCCCAAGGACTAATCTAACTGCACATCTTGTGGTTGAAGGACGACCGCGCTCAACACTGGCCCACAGTCGCCCAGTTATCTTCATAAATGTTACTTTTTAATCTATATTGTGTCAGATTTGTAGTTTTGTTTTTACGGGAAATATAAACTATACAGTATTGTTGAAAGGAAAAGCATGTTATAATTTAGTAATGTGTAAATCTCTGGTTGTCCTTTTGGTTCTTATTCTAAATTATAATACTTACACTGTAAACCTAATACAGATATCAAGTGTGGGACAGACAAGCAGAGACACAGACACGTACCCCAGGTATATATCTTGGAGATCCCCACATGAGTCACATTGCAGCTGAACGTGTCTCCTGGTTGCGGGGTGAAAGGGACGTGTTTGGTGAGGTGGTAGTGCCAGCTCGCCTCGAAGGCCAGGTCTGTCTGCATGGCCCCGGGGATGGCCTGACGGTTCCTGAGCAGCTCAATTTTGATTTCTGGTGGGTGGAAGTCTGTCACGTGACAGATTAAGGTGTTCACCTTCCCATACTCTCCCGGTAGTTTGCTGTACACCTCAACCTTGGGTGAAGCTACAGAGAAACAAAATAAGAAGAAAATGTGCATATTTGTAATAACACAATTAGATTATAAGAATTTAAAGAATTATATAGATTTAATTCACTTAAACCTGTGTTGGTATTAGGGGCGTCTTTCTTCGGCGCCCTAAAATAATTTGGTTTTATTGGCTTGAAAAAAAAAAGGCTTCTTTTCAAAAAAAAAAAAAAAAGCCATCACAAGTAAAAGTGACCCTCCTGCTTTCTGGCGTGTATGTTTCTCCCTCCAAGGCATAGCCAAAACTAGATTATTTGATGATATGTTCATGTTAAAGTCAAATTTCACCATGACCCTGTCTCTTCTGTTATCATATACTGAATTCAAGCAAAACTACAGAGCAAAATGAAGCTTTTCCTGATTGAACCAGTCTACGAGCATATTGCTGTGCACTGTGAGCGCAGCTTTTGTGAGTTTAATTATGAGATCAAGAAGTCAGCTTGCAAACTGAGGCCCTTTCTCTCGACGGTCTTCTGTGAAATGCTCCGCTGGTTTTCACGTCTCCGGAGCGGTTATACATGAGATATAACTATACTATAACTAGACTTCATAACTTTTCATGTGGTGACTGATGTTGTTCACCGGTAACGTTACGTCTGTTTGAGGACAGAGTTTAGGTTCATAACTTCATGTTTAAATTTAACTTTAACGTTGTGTGCAGGCTTGTTATTGTCTATCATTGTACATTTAAACTAACAGTGTTTTAAAGGACATGAAGAGACCGTCATCAAGGTGACTTTTAACCGGCAGCAGGACGTCAGCTTCAAAGAAACTCTGAAGCTCTGAATTGTAATAATAATAAATAAATATTTTCCACATATGAATTATTGTATATTTCTCTGTAAGACATTTAATGTCTGGTCAGCTGCTTGTATATGCTTGAAAATGTCTATTTATTTAATTGTTTGAAAATGTAAATCTAACTGTAGCACCATTGATCCCTGCATCATAGATATTAAATACTATGTTAATCACTAATGATGTCTCCTATCTAACTGTAGCCTCCACGATCACTGTATCATAGGTATTAAATACTATAACGTTAATCACTATTAATGTAGAGCCACAGAAGAGATTCGGGTACATCGCCAATTTAATTTATAGTGATGTTTGTGCATTTAACTGTACAAGGACTACCACACGGGTTATTGGCCTATTGCTGTTTGAGTAACAAGGTGACAAACAGTAGGTGTGTATTTTGAACGTGGTCCTATACAGTAAAATATTAACTATTTAATTAAGATTCTGACGGTATCCCGGTATATCCCGGTATTGCTTTTTCAAGTAAACACATTTATTCATTGACCCCAAAAAGGACCGCGGCTACCCCTTTCCATGTTTTCATGTAGCAACAGAGTTACTTCTTGTTGTGAGCTATACCCAGCATGCAGTTCGGCGGGTAATTTTTATAAATGTACAATTATTAGTGTTACAAATTGTTTATGTGTCACAAGCTGTTGTGTTTTACCCTGTTAAAGAGTGTTTGTTGTGGGTTACTCATTGTTGCTCAGAGTTATAACCATGACTCAATCTCAACACACGTAAGACACGTAGCTCCGACTGCTATGTGCTCCTCGATGACGTGTAAAAATAAAATCTGCCGCCTGCCGAAAAGAAACGCCGGTTGTTATGGCGTAACTCCAATATGAATGGTACGTGAGAAATTCATACCGTATAGAAATCTTATACCGGTATACCGTGCAGCCCTACGAGGACCACTGCATGGATTATCGGACTCTTGATGTTTGAGTAACAAGAAGACAAACAGTAGGTGTGTGTATGTGGAATGTAGCCCTATCCAGTAAAATATTAACTGTTTCTATTGGTTATTACTGTATGCAACCTTTATGAAACCATTATAAAGCTAATGCAGCGTGATGTTCCTGATCCTTGATGTAATACAAAAGCCCTGAATTAAACATTCACCTCAGTAACGTTTTGCGTTTCTTCCATTCAATAAGAATACAAATTAGATATACACCTGACAGTGTAATCCAGTTCAGCAGCACTACAAACTACAGCTGCTCCTCTTCATCTGTTTTAAAAAGACAACTCTGATCCATTGAGATATTTTACCTGATTATTTTATGACTGATATGAATATATTTACTCTGGTGCTCCATTTTATACCATTTACACCCCCAACGAGATGGTCAATAGGATGAGGGCAATATAGAAAAGAAGAAGAAAATAGATAGAATAGAATATACTTAAGTGTGTCTTCTTTTGGATTTTCCTTTCTTTGTTTCGTGACTTTAAGGATGCTTATATAATAAAATACACTTTTTCTACTACTTTTTCAGTTTCGTGTTAGGTTACTTGAATATGTGTACGAAACTATTTCAAAAGTTTCCATAACATTGGAAAAACAATCATCAATCGTCCGCTCCGATGACAAAACACACAATAGACTGAGTTAAGTTACTTTGTTGTTGCCGTGGACCTGTCACTGCTTTATCATGTTTGCATTTACGACGTCTTCGAGGACATTAAGCTGACAATAAAACTCGTGAACGTTTCTGAAACACCGCATAACGTTTTTATTTTAAGCTTACTGTTCTTTGGTCTCCATTTGTTCTCATTTAAACAACATGTCTACGGCGAGATCCGATCGCTGTGGTCGAACCTGCCATTTCGAGGCCTTGCCTTCCTAACACGGCGCCATTTGCAACCCTGGTAGTCGCGTTACATACGGTTTAGAATACTTACACGTTTTGTCTTGTGAAGAGGCGAGGGAGAGCAGACCTACAACGAAAGCGCACACGAGTATCTTCATCGTTCTCACTTCACTTCGTCTCAGTAAAGATAAAGTTCGTGTATATACACACGTAACGTTATATTCGTCAAAACTGCCCCGCGAGACAAATCGAAAGTGAGAATGTCTTCCTGTTGACGTTGGACTCACGAGCGCAGTCACATCTCCGCCACTAAGCCCGCCCAATGCAGGAAGACCACAGCATCCGGGTGTCCACGCTCTCCGCCAATAGAATAATCAGTAGGAAGTGTCGCTAGGTAGAGTGTATCACGACACGTTGCTGTCTGTGACGCACTTCTATGTTCATTTTGAGTATTAGTAGTTTATTATTGGATTAGATTAGATTTAAGTTCATTCTCATTGCACAGTACAAGTACGAGTATGAGTACAGGTACTGAGACAACAAAATGCAGTTTAGCATCAAACCAGATGAAATGCAGAGTATATATAGTATATTTGGTATATATACTCTTTCCAGTATATATATATATATATATATATATATATATATATATATATATATATATATATATATATATATATATATTATAATCATAAATATACTTAAACCCCACAAACAACAATGACATGATAATACTTGGATGTCTGGAGACATCATGTCACTGTGAGACACTTGAGCTCAATACTTTCCCATTTCCCAGCAATTGCAATCTATGTACTGTTTGTATAATAAAACAACATTTAAAGGGTTACTCATTTTTTCCAATTCTTCTACCAAGAAGGTTGGACGGAGGAGGGAGACTTAGGGGGATCAAGGAGGTTGGAAAAGATGGGGTTTCTTTGGGGTTAGGGAATGAGGATTACATTCTGGTTTGTTAATAAAAGCTTTTGGTTAGCTATAAAAAAACAGTACAGTGGCACACTGAAACTGATCATTGATTGAAGCCAATGATATGAAGTCTATATGAAATAATTCAGAAAAAAACAGCAATGTCTGTGACGTTACGTCAATGTTGTAACACAGAGTTCTGCATTATTAAGCCACTTGTTTCTCGTGATATTTAAAGCTAGTATGACATGTAGTGTACATTTATCGACAACTTTTCTACAGTGGAATAGTTATTTTACATTGACATTTATGCAATCCGTACTGCTAAACGTATAGGAGATATATGCGTCTCAGGTAATGCCCTACACTGAGAGGAAAAAAATGTAAAAACCTTAAAAAAAGAGAAGCCATCTGGGGGATTTAAAGAGGCGTTTATTTAGTGCAGGGCTTTGACATTACCGTAAATAACAAATCAAGATTGTAGAGCACACACTTTATACTCATTACACCCATTGTATATTTTCTATGCGACCAAGCAGAATTTGAATCTCATCTAGAAAGAGAAAAATCATTAAATCTCAACGAACAAACATTTCATTTTCAGTTACACACAATTGAGCATCAAAGGCCAAAAAATAAAAATTCAAAGCAAAACTTTAAATTACGAACGCCCCGCAGCCCATACATTCTACTTGGTTCAGATAGTTGATGTTATTATTTTTGTGTGATATTGATAATTATGCTTTGTGGAAGGAAGAAGTTGAAAGCAATTGGGATCATGTTTATTGAAGATGTGTTGAATAGAAGCTGGTTTAGATGGGAGCCAAAACATCTGGCATCATTCTGGACAGAGACTGGAACATCACAGCGCCAATACAGCCAACGGAGACACGGCGACTTCAGCTAAACATCACGCTGTGGTTTCACTGACAGCAATGACATAAGGGCCTGAACTCAATGACCATGGCGTCCGGTGACATGTGCTTTACATGTTTGATTCTGTGGAGAAAAAAAAAGCATAAAGAAGATTGTTTTCAACTATGCAATAAAACCAGGTGAAGCAACATTTGTACAACCAAATATGTATCCACATATGCTTTACGTTGCATTTAGTTTTCGCATTCTTTATTTATCGAGAGCAAATTACTCAATTTGTGATGTCCATTATGTCTACTACAGTATTTTGCCACAGACCTGCATTAAGATTCAAATAATTTTTCTATTCTCACCATATATAAATAACCCTGAAGTGCTCTTTGACCTTAGAGAAAATTCCAGCCAAGGCAAAATATTACTTTATTTGTTTCAATCTAATGATAGGCAGTAAAGAAGATGACTGACTGATTGCTGGCTGTGTCATGTTTTATTTTTCTGTCCCTCGGTTATCTTTGATTGATCCATCATCCAGTAAGCAGGGTATGCAAGGTTTTGACCCCAACTCACCCCAGGCGTAGTCTCGAACGGTCGTCCCGTGTGTGACTTTGCAGGTGTACTTCTCCCCATGCCCTGGGGTGAAGGTCACGTGCTTGGTCAGGACGAAGCGCCAGCCCTGTTTGAAGGCCAGGTCGGTCTGCTTGGCATTGGGGAGCTCCACGCCGTCCTTCATCAGCTGGATGGTGATGTCAGGGGGGTGGAAACCACTCACATGGCAGATGAGGGTGTTTTCTTTGTCAAACTCTCCTGGGTTGTGACTGTACACCTGGACCTTGGGTGGGGCTAAAGGCGACACAGAGAAGGACATTATGCCAAACTATCATTGTAGAACAGGCTGATGCCTGAAATAAAATTATATTCCAGAAATGCATGTATTTGTAATAAAAGGACCAATAGGCTGTAAAACTTGTTTGTCTTAATATAAATATAAGCTGATTCAACCAAAAAAGTGGGATATTAATCACAATAGCTGTTCTGCGTTTCCACTAAACCCTCCTTTGTCCACTCCCAGCAGGAGCTGGAGCCATTACAAACGCACTCATCGAGATGCGGATGTACCGTACAGGGGCCAGTGGAGGGTGCTGTGATAGCACAGTTGGTATTACAGGAAATCGAAACTCAATTTGAAATGATGAGGGGAATTCCACGGTACTAAAAACATTGGTGTGTTGTAATCCTCTGCTACATTTGACACTTGCATTCGGTATGCTGGCTATCAAAAACATACAGCCTGATTCATTAGTATTTAGCATGCTTGTAGACCTTAAGGACGTTTTTATCTAAGATACAAGTCAGAAATGGTAAAGTATAAATAGCAGCATAAAATAGTACGGACGTTTTTATCTAAGATACAAGTCAGAAATGGTAAAGTATAAATAGCAGCATAAAATAGTACTCACTGTGATTAGGGTCCTGCGCAAACGAGATGGCCAGCAGAGCTGCCAGAGTAAAAAAAACCTTCATGTTTGTAAGCCTTCGTCCTTTCGTCGCCTTAGAAGAAAGAGTCCGTTGTCCTCTCACTCGCTCAACTAAAGTGAAAGTGTAGGGACAGAGCAGATAATATTCCCTAGGACTGCCCATTGCATGACGCCACCCAATCATACATTTCCATCCCACTGTTGTTAGGTAAACTGTACCCAGACAGGTTCAGTTCATTGTGGACAGGGAAGGTTCATGGAAACGTCCTAAAAAAACAAATTTACCATGGCGAAAAGCAGAAAAACTGCTGCCTAGAGCAGAAAAACTGCGACCTAGAAGTAATGAATGTCACAAGCGTGACAAGAGGGATATATTTTATTCCATTACATGCCAAAGGCCGCAACTATATCTCCAATTTAACCAATGAATGGACTTTACAGTTGCTCAACCTCTTCTTTTGGTGGTCGTTAGTCTCAATGTGTTTTTATTGTCTCTTTGTTGTTCTTCTCTCTCTCTCTATATATATATATATATATATATATATATATATATATATATATATATATATATATATTGTATAGAAATAAATAAAAATATGTTTAATTGTCTTGTTTACTTATTATGGTTTAATATTTAATTAATGTTTTAATTGATATGTTTAAACAAGCAAGCTATTTCTAAGCCAATTACCGGTGAGCCTATGTTGTGTGAAGTTAGTAAAAGTTATTGTATAGGGACTAACTTAACTACTAACCATACCATGGGGTAACCTAGGGGGTGAGGGGAGATGTGTGCTCATGTGATTGATTTAAAATGAGGCTGATATGTAGATAGATAGGTCTATGTGGAAAAAAACGTCAGGGGAGTGTCAAAAAACACACACAGAAATTTGTTGGTGCCAAAGCGTGACACTCGAGATGAGCCCACCTCTTGTTGGTACCACTCTGCAGCTACTGATGTATCCAGCTTTGCTGGTAGTGTAACTGGGGATACTCGGCCTTAAAATAAGTATGTAATGTTTCAATGGTTTTCTCTTGGAAATAGAATTCTTCTAAATCTGTGGGGCCTCTTTACAACCGAGAAGCTGTCCCAAAATCTGGCTTTGAGGTGCAACTAAAATTAATGCAATCAGTGATAACTGAAGGTTGACAACTTTAAACATAATAACAAATCTGAGGCATTAAACCTGAAGTCGTTTTCTTTTGACCAACATTAGATCTTCCTTTCTTTTTCCGACGGCCGACACGAATCGATATAAAAGAAGCAGAGGCGACCGCGCATGTGTGAGGATCTTCTGTAATTGTCACAATAGCAAAGTCATCTGGACCGCACTGGATGGCCAGTCGGCCGGATGTGGCCCGCGGGGCGCGAGTTTGACATGTGTGACCTACATTAATAACAAAAATACAGTTAAATATGATTAAATCTACCAGCTGGTAGAGATGTGAACCTGTTTATTCTGCGTCTCCTTGAACCGCCTCTGCTCTACTCAGCTCAATATGTGGAAAGTGCCGACAGCAACGAGTCTGCGAATACAAACCACTTTGATTAAACTATATTATTAACTATATTCCATCCAATTGTGAACCATTTTAATAAGTATCGATCGCTATCTACATGGATGAATGAAAATACATATGCGTGTATTCAACTAATAACGTTACTGTTGCTAACACACTTATCGGACTAGGATTATTTAATTATATTAATTATTTTTTTTCTTTTAATATTACCCTGGTATATGTTTGCATCACAGACGAATTTCTAGCATACAGACTTTGCCTTAACTTTCACTGTACTTACGGTTTAGCTGCTACATTTCGTATTTCGTTAAACGCCAAAAGGGTCCTAACTCCTTGACGTCACTTCCTGCCTCTGGTCACTAGTGCAGCCTCTCAAACACCAGTGTTTCCGTATTCTGTTGAAGCACAATTACAACATTTCTCCTTTGAGTTTAGAACCCGCTGAATAAACACGATGAGTACTGAAAAGTACCCCAGATCTTCCATAGAAGACGACTTTAACTATGGCACCAATGTCGCAACTGCCAGTATACAGATACGTATGGGTGAGTACAATAATATTTGGCTCGTACCTAGCCACGTCCGCTAACACAAATAACCACCTTTTATTACTAAATTAATGAAACGTTACTGTCATTTCAGCTATCAAACATCCATTAATAACATGTCAGCACAGTGTTATCTTCACAGCACTGGTTGAAACAACGTCAGTTAGTAGCTAACGTTAGCATTAACAGTTAGCTCAACCATTCCAGCGTCTGTGTTGTTAGCGCAGCTATAACGTCACCCTTTATGGGTTAAACATAACGTAACTAATGTTGTTGTTGGACTGAATTACCGCCTGTACCGCTTACTGTTCAGCCTCATGACTAAACACGTCCCGCTCCTCATACTGGCTCACGCATTTCAAGCAAGAAGAGGCTGGTATGTAGTCGCACTTAAGTGCAAAGGTGTAGCTGCTGGTTAAAAATGAAGTGTACCATCCAGCTACTGGATCCGTGACTCCCTTGTTGTCTCTGTTGATCAGACTTCCTCAGGAAGGTGTACACACTCCTGAGCTTACAGATCATCCTGACCACAGCCACCTCAGCCCTCTTCATGTTCTCTCAAACCATCAAGGAGTTTGTCCACGCCAGGTGAGGATGACCGTTTAGGGAACCATGGATTTTCCCTTTAAGTGTGTGAATCCATAATATGTGATACAACAACATACAACATCTTCATATCGGCATACCCCCCCCACCAAAAAACCTTCAGCAGGGAGAAAAACAGAAGAAACCTGATGGAGAACGACAGAGGAGAATGGCCAGAGAGCAATAGATGTTACAATACGTTCAACGCAGAAATGATTAAAATATTGACTGTTGTAGGCAGAATAATGATGGGATGAATTACTACTAATGACAACAGCGGTAGCGGGTGTAGTGGATTAACGATAATAACAAACGTAAGACTGGGATCACCAATTCCTATGTGACTACTGGGTTGGATGTATAATGGATGTCACTACCATTATACCCCTTCTGTATGTATATCTGTTTAAATAATCCTTTTTTTTGTATATTAATAATATCATCCTGTATTTACAATAATCTTTTTAACACAGACCTTTTTATGAATGTTGTCCTTGAAGCTTGTGTTGGCCACGCTATCTGAATGTGACCCACTCTGCTCCCCAGTCCTGCTGTGGTGTTGGTTTCGGCTCTGGGCTCTCTGGTTGTTCTGGTGGCCTTGGCTGTGTACAGACACCAGCATCCAGTCAACCTCTACCTGCTGCTCGTATTTGTAAGCTTTTCCATTTGGATCTTTGAGAAATCGCGTTATCTCACTGGTTCAGTGTTGGACAACATAACATAATAATCCAGTAGAAATGTCACTAATTGTATCTTGTTTTCAGACTCTGCTGGAAGCAATTTCTGTGGCCACAGCTTGTAAGTTGTCTTTATGCTGTTGGTGTCAGTTTCCTTCCTTTGAGCCTGTCTGCAGACTAACAGCACTGTTTTTTTTCTCTGTGCAGTGACCTTCTATGAATACTCCACTGTACTGCAAGCCCTGTTCCTGACCTGTGCTGTGTTTACTGGACTAACGGTCTACACCTTCCAGTCAAAGAGAGACTTCAGCAAATTGGGAGCGGGGTGAGTGTCTCATGGTAGTCGCTTAGTGTCTTTTTTTTTGCCATCTCCCTCCTCCAGAGAGTGGCACTGTGAGGCTCACTGATTTGTTCTGTCTACAGATTGTTTGCCTGCCTGTGGATCCTCCTCATTGCAAGCTTCATGAGGGTAAGAGACATTAAAATGCCCCTTTTCATGTCCCAGAATATGAAAGGGAAAGTAACATGCCAACTCTGGAAAGTTACTGTATTGGATGTTTAATCCTCCATCTTGTTTAACCGGCAGAGTTCATGGTATTATACCAGAAGTGCCACACATATTTTACCGATTCCTCTTTTACTTTTTTGACCCTATGGCTTTGTGTCATTTGCCAGATCCCTCTGCGTTGTTATACATAGGGCATCAATGAGAAGGGCCTCATTTAAATGCATGAGGAAGATGTGTGTGTTTTTTGTAGTTGTTATAAATGAGCAAATTGAAAAAAAACAGGCGCAAAGAGAGCATGAATGAGGCTTTTATTGTAGTGCCACACTACTCTACCTCATGTCCTGTGAGGAAAGCTGAGTCACTCTGTTTTACTGTTAAAATCAGTACTTCTATTCAGCTCTGCTTTGTCTGCATGGTGTGGACTAAAGCACATGCGACCAAATTCATTTCTTGTTCCATCTGCTGCATTTATACAACCTTCTGTGAGTATCTGATTAGTAGTCTGATTGAGATTCTTGAACTGCAGTTCTTTCCTGTACTTCAGAGGCAGCCAGAAGCCTGTATGAAGCAATAGATTAATAGCTTGCCCAACCCAAATGTGGAAGCTGTGAAACACGTTTGTCCAAATACTCTGGCATTCCATCTCTTAAAATAGATGCTAAAGGAAGCAAGCACTGTTCCTCCGCTCTGCTCCCATCTCACATCACCCTCCATACGGAGACGCCTTCAATCTTATTATGCTGACGGCTGTTCTCCCCGCAGTTCTTCTTCCACAGCGACACCACCGAGCTGGTCATGTCTGGAGCGGGGGCTCTGATCTTCTGTGGCTTCATCATCTACGACACCCACCTGCTGATGAAGCAGCTCTCGCCCGAGGAGCACATCCTGGCCTCCATCAACCTCTACCTGGACATTGTCAACCTCTTCCTGCACATCCTGCGTCTACTGGACTCTATGAAGAAACACTGAAAGCCTATTCACTTAGCTCACTTGAGAGCCCCAAAGAGGGGCCTGTGTTTGATTACCCAGAGTTCCCTTGGGCTTGGTGTCTGCATTACATTCTTCTGTCCATCTCACCAAATTACAGTTTCTTTATAATTGACCTTTTGTATTTAGTTGTTCAGCTTTATAGCAGTGCTGTTTTGTGTGGTGTAAAACCAGAATGTACTCATGACTTTGGGAAATGGCTCAGGGACTTGAAGATACACCACAGGGTTTGATAAAAAGCCCAGTAGTGCCCTCAGCTGGCCTATTTACCACTGCATCACTTTTAGCTCATTTTAGGAAGAGTGAGCTAAAGCTAATGCAGTCTAACACACAACTCCTGCAGTAAATCTGAATGCTGTTTTTAAAGTAGGTTTCTCCAACAGTGTCTCTCATTGGGATTTCACATCTATCTATCATTCCACTAATTTATTCCCTAACTGAATTTATTGTTAAATGTCTTCAAACAATAGTAATCAGAATCACTGCACCCCTCTTATGATGCACAACCGCAAGAAGATGACACAAGGTACATGATGTTTAATGAAGCGCATGCCTGGGTTCATTGATCTGTGTGATTGTACATATTTTGATGTTGTAAATGTATAAGTGTACAGTTTAGTACTGCAATTAATTGAGAGTCATATGTTGAGATAATACTGTGACTCTGAACTAATCTGAAGCATTGGGATATGGTTGAATGTTATTCCTATTCCCATTGAATGATTCAATAAATGGAACATATGGAATGTGTTTCAGCTTCAGACTACAGTCATGCATGTGTTAATTTTAGTGTTGGTTTTGTAGTGGACTAACAGGTCGATCGACCCTTTAACTGCTTTGAACTTTTTTGTTAAATATTCTTTTATGGAGCTGTCAATGGGAAAATAAATATTTACCGAATGGAAAATTCTACCAAGCACTTTTAGATATATGGCTTTTTTTCTTTTTGTTTTCAGCTGTCAAATCAAATTAGAAGATGAGCTGCAACATGTTGGGATTTTGTGTGTCATTAGAAGTGTTGGAGTGAATACCTGTCACTACATTAATGCCAACAGACATCTTCTGACTGGCTGTTGGTGTTGAGTGACGAGCAGAGGTACCTCAAAAGTGCTGCCCGCACACCTACGGGTGTGTACATCTGTGAAGTAAAATGTACAACAGGTACACTTTGATAGAAAGGAAGACAGGACCTTTCTAAAAAGTACAAACTCAGAAAGGAGGGTAAATATGACTACCACTACTGCAAAATAATATATGGCTGAATAAATACAAATATAGAGAAAACTACAAATACAAACCAATTACAACTATCCACATATGATTAATATGCTCCACAAACTCAAAATTTCGAAATACAATATTGAATAACTTAATAGATGGGAGTGATTCAGAGCAGTTGGAATTATGGATATGAAATATTTTTCAGTTTATTGTCTGTTGTATTGTGTAGTTCTTGCTATCATGAATTAATATATATTTGGCTTCTAAACGTCACAGGTTTTCTACAGAATAGTAATAAATTAAATACATAATACTAAAATACGTACAATACATTGTACATAAGACACTAAATGTGTAACTGAGTTCCACACGTATACATATATATTCGTGGAATTGTTGTTCATTTACTGACCAGTCGTAAACTGTAGAATCTTTCTAGGACTAACATCCTTTACGTGTAATGGGAACGGTTATCTATCTGAGAAACTCCTTCAAACCATTTAAGCATTCTAACAAACGGCTTGCTGATGATTCTGAACGCAGCTCACAGTTTGTCTACTTCCACTCCACCGCTACGTCATTTCCGTTATGCTACCATCTGCGAGAGTTTTGTCCAAGATGGCGTCAACGCAGTTAACGGATGAGGAGCTTTTCTCAGAATTAAAGCGATTTGGTTTCACTCCAGGCCCGGTTACCGAAAACACTCGCCCGGTATATTTGAAGAAATTGAAGAAGCTCCGCGAAGAGCAACAGCAGCGAGGATCCAGGTCCGGTAAAACCCGGAGCGGCGGGGCCATCAACAGCACCAGTGGCGGAGGCAACACGGCGGGATCCAGGCCAGCCAGCCATGACGTCACGCACCTGAGCTCTAGCAGGAGACCGGGCAGGAAGTCCTCCGTCCTCGGGTTCAGCTCCGACGAATCTGACGCCGAAGCTCCACTGAAAAGAGAAGGCCTAAACCACAGCAGTAAGTCCGACCGAAACTCCAGTTTGCTACAGCAAACGAAGGTACGGCCCGTTACAACATCAAGAATGGCCACCAAGATTCAGTTTGGCGCTACCAGTACGCTGAATAGCAACAATTCTTCCCCCGGTCCGGGTGGACAGAGAAGCGTCTCGTTGGGCTGGGGGGTTCGTGCCAGATCCAGACCCAGCCCCGAGGCCGAGGGGAGGGATTACGACGAATCGGGGGACGAGGACGACCATGAGGGGGGAATGGAGCCGAACTCTCGATCTTTAAATGGCTGCGGGGCTCCTCATTTAAACGCTAGCAAGCTAGCTGGGGATTACTCGGACTCTGACGAGGAGGAGGTTATGGGCCGGAGTGCCGGGGACCAGCTTAGACGCAGCCCCCCAAAAGCTGGGTTTCATTCCCACAAAGCGGGCCAAAGGTCCCAGACGGGAGTGGCCGCCAGACAGGTTAACCCGCCCGATAGTCTAAATATGGTGGCGAGCCGGGGGGAGGAAGAGGAGGTTAACAGACGGGACCCGTCGCCAGCCTCGCGCTGCCACAACTTTGCCAGGAAACCCATCTACGTGTCGCTCGCCGAGAACCGCGCAGGAGAAGCCGGCGAGAACAACCACGTCGACGGCGAGGACGAAGCATCCAGAAGCGGCAGCAGAAGTCGATTAGCCATCGGGTTGAGACCGCGCTTCTCCAACTACAGCAGTCTGTCTCAGACGTACAGGGGCGGCCACCCCAACCACACCGCGCCCAACCACGCGCACAGCCCGACGGTGCTGAAGCAGAGGCTCTCCGTGCCGGAGGATGATTTGCTCCAGCAGTTCAAAAGGGACGAGGTGGCCTCCTCGAGTAGCTTCAGCGCTCACTACCTGTCCATGTTCCTGCTCACGGCAGCCTGCCTTTTCTTTCTGCTGCTGGGCCTCATGTACCTCAGGATGAGGGGCTCTGGGTCCTCGGAGGTCGATGGAGTTAGTAAGTGTCTCACGAATGTGCAAGCTGCAATTCAATTGTTTATCCTGCAGGGCAAATGGTGCCTAGTGGTCTAACAACAATTTAGCATCACCTCTAAAGGGGATATAAGGGGATATTTGTGATATGTTCCAAGACGTGTGAACAGAGCTGCTAGTTGAACATCACCCCTCCCCCCCCCCCAATCATTATGGCAACAGTCAAAAGTCATCGGCAACTATTGGGTATAAAAGTCTTGCATATGCATACATATTCAGAGATGTCTTCAGACACATCTTTGATTATTTTTTTTAAACTCAACCGTGTCAGGATATCTGGATTGCAGAGGAATACCCCAGTGGAGGGATCTCCTGCCAGTGTCTTAATTGGACCACTGTCTTTGCTCATGTCTGAGTACATGGCGTATGCTGAAATTTGTTATTATTCTATCTATGAAATTTCTCTTAAAACCTCCTGTGCATTTTGCACTAAAGTTCTAGCGCTAATTTTATCATTGTAAAAGTAAATATACCTAACAAATATATCAGACATTTCATCCGGATTAAACACCCACACAGTATTTATTGGATTGCCTTGGAAGAAAAAAATAACAACGGCCTGAAGTGGGGTGGGATAGTTTTCCCATACAGGTAGCCGGCTGGCTAGTGATTGTGTCTGACCAGCTATATTCTAGGAACACCTCACCCCTATGCTTCAACCTCTTGTAAACCAGTGGGACAATAACTTGTCAAGTAACCCAAAACAGGACCAGTGTGCAAGTCTTGTTAAAGTCCATTCCTCGTCCATCACCCGCAAAGAAGTTTAGTGGCTAAATGAAAGACCGTTAAATTAATTCCTCCCCACCTGGTTCACACAATGCGCATTACGCCTGCCAAGTAAAGCTCCCCCCAGTGTTTCTACTTACACCCCACATGTGATGACTGGTGACAGGGGAAGACGCCAGTCATCACACTCTTTGTGGTGCTGTTTCCTATGTGATCAGGTGATTTACTTTTCTTAGCAGTGGCCCTTTGCTGGTTCCAACTTTTACTCTACCTGCGTGGTGCATGCTGGGATTGATACAAATGTCCAGACTTCAAGGGGCGTTCCCAGGAAGTATGCGAGTACCATGGGCAGGAGGGCTCCTCATGCCTGCTCCCGAGAGTATGCTCAGACAATTATGGACAACATAAAGCCATATTAACAAACAAATGAAGGAATAATAATAATACTCACGTAATTAAAAAAATTAATTCACAGAAAGATCTTTCTGAATGTCAGGTAAAGTGCAATCAGTAAAGAACCAGATTAGAGTATAAACCTGGATGCAAACAAAGAATCCCTCCTTAACCTTTAAGAACATTTGAAATGGAGGGGATTTTCGTGCTCAATGTGTACATTTTATATGAATAAACCGTATGCATAATGCTTCATGAAAATATCTTTACCTAGAGAGAAAGCGTTCCCTCCTTTTCAGTAGAACTCAGCCCAGAATGAATTTAGTGACCGATATGGTCAGTGCAGAGGTGGCGATGGTCCAAGGGCCTTGCTGGTGTGTGTGTGTGTGTGTGTGTGTGTGTGGGTCTCATGTACAGACACTGACTCACCCACTAAGTGATGTCTGAACTCCACTCACATTCCAGTCTTCAAAACGCCCCGTCTTATTGTAGAAGACCATTTTCCCTCTGCTGATTGTGTGGGTGTGGGGGGGTTCTGGTGATCCGGAATGTCTCCCTTAATGCATCTCTCTCCTCCGCTGCAGTTAAAAGCCACCCGTTTGGCGGGGACTTTGACGCTTATGTAAGTAAACATTTCTTCAGCCCTTCTGTTTGTATGGCAATGTAGTGTAAGTGTTTTTGTTTAATATAACGGGTCTCTCTAAAAACAACCTAAATTCATTTAATGTTTACTAAGGAGAAATAAGTTGAATTGGAGAGATGTCAATGCACAAATCTGCTGGGACATTTTTGAATGGGACACTACTGTTTATCCATACTGCATACTGCTCAGTTCCTTATTGTTACCCTTAATGTTCAGGGTTTCCCCCAGGTGTACAGCTTTTGGGGAAGGGGGGGGAGCGTATGCAACACTTTGATATCCGATGCATGCTCTCTGTCCGCTGGTGGGAGCGTTCTCATGTGTGCATGTTTGTGCCCATCGGGACGGAACTCTCCCGCGCACAGATCGGATAGTTGTAAACGTAAAAAAAAACTGGGCCGGGGTTAGGGTCCCCAATGTATCCCTCTCTCTGCCATGATGTGAGTCTCATTGCTGTACTGTGACAGTGAGCGGACATGTGAGGGGGCGTCTGGTACAGAGGCCAGCTCGTAGCAGGTTGTGACCCTTTTTTTTGTAATGATCAAAGTACCGTGCCAAAGCTCTGCAAATGAACTAAATAGCAGCAGTTATGTTGGTTGCGTGTGAACACTGAGTATATATTGTCTGCAGGACAAGGCGACGAAGGACCTGATCCTAAAGCTGCTGCTCAATCTACACGACCACCTGGCCATCGTCGCAGGTAGCTACTAACTGCACTACACTCTGACAGTCATTATTAGGACCATGTAGTGCATATAGGAGGCATAGGGAATGGTGTCATTTAGCAAACTTGGAAAGAAAATGTATGAAACCTCTTTCCAGATGTTCTCAGACATTGAGACACATCATTACTTTTGAAAAAAAGATGCATTGTCAGATAGAGTAGTGCTAGCAGAAGTACTACCCAGCCTGTGAAGACCTATTGTGTTGATGCTTGCAGTGATTGGTTGATGTTGTGATTCAGGCCAGCATGACTGTGGAGACCAGCAGTATCACAACAGGAGTCTGTCCTTGGAAGAGGCCTCGGCGTATCTAGTGGTGAGTCTACACGTTAACGTCCCGGTTTCTGTAGTGTACGCTTGTGAGGCTGACTAGCAGTTTGAACAATGTAAGCTGCTTTCACAGATGTTAATAAGTCCATAACTCCCTCTCTAACATCTATTATATCTTGCTTTGAAAACATAATTGTCAAACAACTTTATTTGTGATTACCAAAACGTTTTATATTGTATAAAGATTGCATTTTAAAACATGATGAAGATGGGATTTACCTTCTCCCAATACAGTTTTTATTTTTACTGAATAGAGCTACAAGGCCTTACAATGTAACCAAATGCAATGTTAGCTGTTGGCGCCAATCATTCAGCCAAGCGGGACTTAACTAGCCGTCCCTCTCATAGGCAGGATGCAGCACGCCGTTGTTCAGGGCTGCTGTGGCAGACAGGACCACGCTCTCCTTCTCTTTTAAAGTGCTTTACCTGCCACCACAAAACAGCATTAGTATGAGTGAAATGTCCATCAATGTGCTGATGCTGCCAGACATCATTGAATTCACACACAACGATTCCGCAAATATCTCACTTAAGTTCCTTTACTTCCTGGAATTAATCTGAGTCTTAAGTGTTAGGCATCGCAAACACGTGTGTGTGTGTGTGTGTGTATACAGCATCTGCATACGCGGCACCACCTCATTGTGTTCGTAAACTTGACCAGCAAAAAAACCCTGATATATGACCATGTGGTCAGCTGACGCGTGAGCCCTTTCGACCGGTGGCCCGTTCATCAGCAAATAACTACATTTAAAATAAACCACATGTTCAGGTCGGACAATTATGAACTGTAGTGGATTTGAGCTTATTAGCATGAGTTTGCTCTGCTAAAGCTCGGTCGCAGCGTTCGCCACATTCACAACGGAGCAAACTGAAGTCAGTGAAAGCAGATCCATAGAATAGACTCAGTATGGAACAGTCCTTAAAAGCAGTATTTATAACGCACCTCACATGGAGGGGGAGCTCAGGGAAGTTGTGGTGATAGCCACAGTGGTAAACTGATCGCTACTGATCCGTTCACCAGTACCTTGTGTCCTTTGTTCAGGTTCAGAATCCAGAGTTTGATGGATTCATTGAAACGGCTCTGGAGTGGATCATCCGGACAGGCCAGGATGTTGGCATAAGGTAACACGAGACCTACATATTCATGCTGATCACAAGCCTTGCACGTAACAGCCTTACTTAGTGTGTGTGTGTGTGTGTGTGTGTGTGTGTGTGTGTGTGTGTGTGGTGTGTGTGTGTGTGTGTGTGTGTGTGTGTGTGTGTGTGTGTGTGTGTGTGTGTGTGTGTGTGTGTGTGTGTGTTTTTTTGGCAGGCTGACTGGGCAGGTAGCTGATGATCCGCTGATCGATGTGTCCGAGATCTCTCGGCTGGAGTCCACGCATCCCAAGATGCCCTTCATGTGCCGCTTCCGCAGAGCCTTCCTCACTGTCATCAGCCGAGTCTTCCTCATTGCAGTCGGTGAGAATCGCCTGAAACATAAGAACTGTTAGATCGTTGCTAATGAAACAGTTCCCTAAGTAAGGTGACCCTTTGCTTAGACACAACCCCCTGCTTCTACTGCAGCTTTGTAGTTATTGAGGAGCCCCAATTCTCACTAACTGCACTCCTATCGTTAAAATGTCATCAAATTCTTGTAAAATGATGAAGAGTATTCACAGAGAAGCAGACACAAGGTTTTGTTATCGAAGTTTACCGGCATATCAGAATGAAAAACGGTTAAAATTTTGAAGATAAAAGGTAAAGTTGCAGATCATAGCGTCAAAAGTAAACTGTGTTTTTAGACAACGAAGGAAATGTCTTCATTCACTGTTACAATCAGTAAAGAGTTTTTGTCTCCCAATTATTTGTGAGGCCCTATCAATGGAGCTAGCAGCCCAGAACAGAGAGAGTTCTGTGAGGAAGGCTGGCTGGGCACCATTGTGAATCTGCAGCAGCAAAAGGACTCTTTCAGTGTCTGTGTGTGTTTCCATGTGTGCAGTGGCGGGCTGTGCGTGGAGTGTGGTCTACTACGTAAAGTATCGCTGGAGGAAAGAGGAGGAGCAGACCCGGCAGATGTACGACATGGTAGAAAGGATCATTGGTAAGAAACTGCATGCTTATTCTCTCACTCACAGATTAAGAAACCGCCATGGCTCCATTATCATCACAATGCCACCTAACCGGTTTTATCATAATGTCTGGAAGCAGTGGGATACTATAGAACCGTAGTCTTAAACCCATGGCACTTATTCTCGTCATTAATTTATAATTCAATTAATTTTATTTTGTATAGCCCAAAATCACAAATTACACCTTTTTGAGGGCTTAAGTCGAACAGCCTTCTCTGCCTGCACCATGTGACTCACAACAAGTGCCGGCGCTGCTGTCTGCTCTTTCCTCTACGTCAGCTCTGCTCTTTTTTTCCTCTTTGTTTTGCTCCGCGTGCATCTCGGCAACTCATTGAGTGACGTAACAATAGTGTGACACTACGAATCGATAATGAAATTTTATATAAGCATTATGAAAGGCGGAAAGTCCTTATCTTTAATGACACACCTCTTCGGACTATACCTTGACTTAAATTGTACTTAAGTTGTAAATCGGCTTATTTGATGACATTGCACTTCCTTGTTCTTTTGTGTCTGTATCCTTATGGTTGAAGTGCACTTATTGTAAGTCACTTTGGATAAAAGCGTCAGCTAAATGACATGTAATGTAAAATGAGGTGACTGTGTCTGCCGTCCTGGCTGAAGTCATTTCCTCGTCACGCTGTGTTTCAGATGTGTTAAGGAGCCACAGTGAGGCCTGCCAGGAGAACCTGGACCTGAAACCCTACCTGCCCATTCCCCATGTCAGAGACTCCCTGGTTCAGCCTCAGGACCGGTCAGTACCAATACGGCCAAGGCTTGCTCTTTGCTATCCGATTCCACATAGTAAAGTGCATGAGGGCCTGAGATGAAAAACCTGCCGTACAGGAAATGTGATACAAATATCTTTTGAGCTTTTTTACCAGCCACACGCCAGGTTTCGAAAACCCCTCTTTCTTCAGTTAGCTGGATGGTCCTGATTTATTTAAGTAATAATAGCAGACCTGTTGGTGATGTGGGTCTGATTGTTGATAAAAAGCCTGCAGCTTTGGATCAGCCAGGTGAGATAGATGTGTTTCTAATACCTTACAGGAAGAAGATGATGAAGGTTTGGGAGCGGGCAGAGAGGTTCCTTTCAGCCAACGAATCCAGGATTCGAAAAGAGTCTCAGAGAATCGATGGAGGCGACTTCCTGGTGTGGAGATGGATCCAGCCTTCGCTCAGTTGTGACAAGACCTTGATGCCCTCCAAAGTGTGGCAGGGAAAAGGTAACGCAAGATCTTATTATTTCAAATTCTAGCAATGGGTGTTTCTCAAAGCAAGCTGTTACCTCGCAAAGGCAAAACCCCTTACTACCATCCTAGGCGCACACAGGGCAACAGTTTAGTCAGTGTACTGAAGGACACATCAGTGTACCCGCTGATCTCATTTAAACTTTGAACTGGCCTTTTTTTCCCTGGCTGTTACTGACCTTCATCGGTAAACACGGCTATCGGGGAGAAGATTTTCACTGCAACAATACCATACTGCTGGTGAACCAGGCCGTACTACTTAGCCCGTTGGAGGGAAGGGAGGCACTGGAGAGGCAGAAATAAGCAGTACAGCCTGCTGCATTAAAACGCAAGGTTTTCTAAAGAGTCTCTGGTGCAAACACAAATAACTTATGAACAGAGCCTCCCCCCTAAATATTTCATAATTCTATAATCTGTTAAACTGATAGCAATAATCTGTCAAAGTTCTTATCATTGGTTAACGGTTAATTATTACCCTCTGTACTGAACCATCTGTGTGCTCATTGGCATTTCTCAGCTTTTCCTCTGGACCGGAGGAACTCACCCCCCAACAGCCTAACTCCGTGTCTGAAGATCAGAAACATGTTTGACCCGGTCATGTGAGTAGCGCTCCCTGCTGCCCGTTGGATGTCTGTCCTTTCGCCGGTGACTCTCTGCATCATAACCTGCTTTTGAATCGATGTGTTCAGGGAGGTCGGGGAGAGCTGGGACCTGGCCATCCACGAGGCCATTCTGGAGAAGTGCCACGACAATGACGGTATTGTCCACATCGCAGTGGACAAGAACTCCCGAGAGGTACCCCGTCCTGTGAGTGATGTCACAGCTCCACGCTGTCGGCCGCGGTGATGTCACACTGTTCTTGTGCTCTATCCACAGGGCTGTGTCTACGTCAAGTGTCTCTCTGCGGAACACTCGGGGAGAGCCTTCAAGGCACTTCACGGCTCCTGGTTTGATGGTAAGTCACACTCTTGTATTTCAAGAAAAAAGGCCCTGCGTGGATGGTAGTATAAGTATAACGTTGCTACGGGGACAGATGACAAGATTACATACCACCCATAGTACATACTACTGTCTGATGTAATGCATCATCCGCCATGTTAAATTCCTTGTCTAACATACTTTGGCAATGAATCTTGACGTATTTGCGATACAACCGCACCCTCACAGCTCCTAGTCATTGTTTACGGGGTGATTTCAGTCTGACTTGCATGGAAGAAAACAATATTGTCACAAATGCATATGAGAAAATTGGTGCAGTTTTGTTTGTCAGTGTATTGAAGGGCACTGCTTCTGGTCCTGTCAGGTAAGCTGGTGACCGTTAAGTATCTGCGTCTGGACCGGTACCACCAGCGCTTCCCACAAGCCCAGGGCTCCAGCACTCCCTTGATGGCCTCCAGCCTCCACGGCAACGCCCCGGGCCCCACTACAAACCGTCTGCAGCACCGCGGGGCGGCCCACTCCTCGGGCTTCTCGTGAAGGCGCCGCCAGCTGTTGGATTTGTCCTCTGTGCCCTCCCAGCATGACAGCACCAATCTGCTGCTGCTGCTTCACAATGGGGAACACTTCAGCCTGTGTCTCGGGAGATGGCTTTTTTTTCCTTTTGTTTGTTTCCTTTTGTTGTTGTTTTTCCGCAAGAGAAGCTGTTCAGCTGCGTGGTGTTTGTTTTTAAATAATCTTTGTATTAAAATGTTCTGGATTTAAGGGTTCAGGAAGCAGGAACAGTTCTTCTGGACTATTGACGCGTGCACCGACTCCAAACCTCACTTCTACAGTATGACTGTTCGACGGAGGTCGTTTGGGTGCCGTGTGAAAACTGGGTGCATGCGTCAATACAACATGGCGCTGATTTCCCCAGAAGATGTGCGATGTACTCCCTGTTATTAGTCAAGAGAAGACGGCGTGAACAGCCTGTCGAGACTGCGCTGTAAATACATGCGAATGGTGGCACAAGCTTTATTACATCATCCGTATTCAAAGCTAAACTATAAGCTCCCTTCCCTTTTTTTTTTTTTTCTTTGTTGCTGCTGCTCGGTTCCCATGGCAGAGCACATGTGCATCCAGAGGCTCCCCGGGAACAGCCTCCGTGATTGTCGGCTTCTTCATGTATCTCGTGCACAACTTTTTCTGTCCCCTTTTTGTTATTTGTAATCCAGACTCTGAGCGATATACCAGAATCAGGGAGCATACACGCCACCTGGCACTTCCTCCTCTACTTGTAAGCCAATATATTCCCCAAATTATTCCTATTTTTACTTATGTTTCCCTCCCTCGAGTCACGTAATTTTCTTTATGCACGCATAGCAACTAACTTCAGGGTGTTTCATGTCCAGTTTACAAGTTGAGGGAACCAGATGCTGTCGCTACTGGTCTCTGAGCATTCGGCCTCTCGCAGTGACGCTACCACTCTTTTATTGCCATATGGAGTACTGTGAGGATATAGACAATCCCTGTAAGGAGACTATTGAACCTAAGGATTTCCTGATTGCTCGTGCTTTTTTCGATAGCACCTGTGTATTTAAAAAAACACTAAATATCCAGGCATTGGGTGGATGTGATTCGATTTTTTTAAATGCAGTGAATTGGAAGTTAGATTCAGTATTTGCAGTGTGTGAATTGTACAAGTGATGCACATTTCAAAATGTTTTCAAAAACCTGTTGCAACGGTTTGCAGCAAGCAACCCAAGTGTGCCTTAAATTTGTGCTTTAGTTTTTTATACTGTCACTAGACAATGTGCTGGATTTAAGAAAGTTTTAAAGGATGAGGAAGGTCTGCCATGGGTGGAGTTTTGGAGGTTGACATCTTCATATTTGGTATTTTGTAGCAGTTTTCTTGATATTGAACCAAATGCTTCTCCTTATTTATTAATATTGTTTATAAATCAGCTTTGGTGATGTACTATTTTAATGTCATGACCTATTAAATGTTTCATAACTTTTTCTTTTCAATGAGGATACATTACATCCGCTTCCAAACATGTCAGGATGTGTCCAATGACAAAATAAAGTGAACTCTTTGCAAAATAAACAAGCTGATCTATGCATCACTGCAGTCTATTTTTGTAAGGCTCGGCATGAGCGGTGCAGCGTCTCAAGCCTGGATGGAGGTGTTGGTTTGATGTGATGGCCCCGTGCTTCACCTCTTCCCTCTGTATTTTAATGTAAAGACTACATTGATATAACTAATATGTACTATTATATGCAGCTTTATTTCACATGCGTTGTATGTTTGGAGTTACCAGTATCCCCAACCTGCTAGCCAGCAAGGGGTGGAGGGTTACAATACTCCAGACATATAAGGTACAGATGTACAAACAGCTCAAATTAAAGGTTTATAAGGAGTTTTTAAATTGTGCTTGTTTGGCTATTTTATATGGATGAGTTTCTTCCAGGAAAAAAACTGCAGTTCTACTTTTGGCACTTAGTGTTGAAGCCCAGTTCTGCAGAAGTGATGTCAAATAAAAGTATTTTGAGTATTAGAGAATGTAGAGAAAATACTGAGCTATTTCGAGATACTAATTTTTCTTTCACTGTTTTTGTCTTTCACGATATTTATTGTCATATGTACAGTAACAATAGAATTATTGTATTTCCACATAATTGAAATAACGCACTAAAAATATCCATATGCATTATGCGTACAGCTAAAGTGAACACTTTAGTAACTTTCCTAAACTTTCCTCTGGTGGATTAGCGCAGTGACCGCTGTCACATAGTTGAGGAAACGGAAAGCAGCAGCGTTGTTGGAGTTCATGTGGTTGAGAAACGGGTGGTTTGTTTTGGCGAAGGCTATGGCCCACTGTAATAATAAAAACATAGGAAGAACGTGTTGTCCAGCGCTTCATTAGCGAAAGTCGCTACAATATATTCATACACACACAGTTCTATAAATGGATGTCATGTACATAACGAACAGTAAGTAAAATATTTGAAATACGTTCAATGCATATAACAGAAAAGATGAATATGTCGAGACGAACACGACTTTTACGGGACAAACGGAACGACCGTGAGCCGTCTGTCTGGTTTCTAGTCCCGTCCCATCGTGACGGGCCGAGGCGGCGGTTCTGGCCATAATAGGACATGTGCGGGCTCCCTGCCGGTCTACCAGCACGCACGGAGCGCTCCAGCCTGTCCCGTCACAGTCCGCTTTACCTGGTTTACATTCCGCCCCGTCACACAATAACGCTGGCAACACACCGCTTCGCAGCGAACGTCGCCGCTCTGCTGCTGTTTCTTTCGGGTAAGTTATGGCGCTTTCTTTAGTGTTTCATGGACAACGTACTGGAGACCCCAACTAGCAAAGCAAACAGCGCGAGCTGGGAAAAATATTAATTAGATAGTTTCACTGGATGCGACGTTCATTTCAACGCGTTTGAAACATCGGCAAGTGTTTTCAGAAAGGGTTTCCAACCCGACGAGTACTTTAGTTAGCTAAAATGTTCATTCGCGCTTTTAGGCTATTGCGTTGCCAAGCACAATGCGATACTGTGCTACATGACGCAGTGTAGCTAACGCTAGCATGAGGCGACTGCGTTAACTAACGTAAACTTTGACGTGCCACGAGGTCACGTGGCTATGTTCAGCGGAGCGGCGTCACACCGCGAGGACCGCGCTGGGGAATCGGCACGAGAGGAGAAGCTGCTGCGTCACTCAGGGCTTCACTAAACGAACAATTAATTATTTACTGATTGTTAACTGAGCGGACCTCTTCCATAGCAGGCATTTGGCCCGACATTGTAGGAGTACAAGTTGGAAATCGATGGATTATAAGTGTAAAGGCAGATTTGCTATGAACACTTAAATGTATGCACATTGCACACGGTGGACTAGCGCTGACTCCATATCAACCGTGATGGCTGTCATCTTCCTCTAAGTGCTGAAGGAAATGTGCTTCAATGCTGCTTTTCTTACCACCGTAGCCACTGGATCGAGGTATTGCCGCCCCTCATTGATGCCTAGTTTGAATTATAGCGGTCTGTGTACCGGTGTACACTAAATGCATTTTATTAATTGGTCTAATTTATGAACCGGGTAGTCAGTGTGTTTATAATATTCCTCATAGCAGTCAGTGGCGGCTGGTAGATTTTTTTTTGGTAGGGCCAGCCTGCGGCTTCCCTTTCACGCCGGTCTGTTTCCTGATTGTGAGGTCAGGCTGATCTGGGTCCACCTGTGTTACCTCTACTTTCTACTTTCTGGAGGTCGGGTCTTCTTGGAAGGACATTGCCGGTGGTCGTTATGTTGTTAAACAGCGCGTCGGAGACTAGCCTGACGAGAGCGCAGTGTAGGCTGGTGAAGGGCTGGCCCTGAAAGTAGTCTGTTAATTATGATGTCACTCATTAACATTATCGGTGATTGGCTAACTGCTTCTTAGACCCGCCTTTGGGACCCGTCCTGAGCCCAGTTGAGACATGCAAACAAGCGCAGAGGACGTGCAGGAAAAGCATAGATTTGCGCAGATATCTTAATTTACAAATACTACCGGGTATATAATCCATGTTTCAAAAGCACCAAAACACAAATATTGACTATTTGTAAAACGATTATACGCCATTATATCCCAGTTGATACCCCGCCCCGTACGCCACGCCACAAGTGAAAATATGTTCAAATAAGTTTTGAATCTGAAAACAAAAATCTGAATATCAAATATATATAAGTGAAGATTGACAAAAAAGTGTTCAAACAAATATAGAGCAGAGTCAAAACTATATTCAACCCAAAAATGTTTTTCGTCCACTTATTTTAATTTTGAATATATTTATATCTGATCCGTTCTCTCGTAAACATTCTTCGTTCTAATAATTGCGGTTTTGTGCTATGAAAACGGAAATGTGAGACTCCGTAAAGGATATAATTAGCAGACCAATCGCAGCCTTGTGCGAGGCTTGCGTCGCTTTTGGTGCTAGTCTCGAAAAATGGGTTGACGCACGCAAGGACGTGTGAAAAGGCACGCAAGGGCCACGCAAGGGGGTCTTGCGTCTGCGTGTCCTTGCATCTTTCTAAAAACGCAGAAGCATAAACTAGGCTTCAGAGGACAAAGCTTACTCATTCTTGATTATACTTTTTTTTTTTTTAAATATTAAACCAATTATAACAACTCTGCTTTTTGTTTTCAGTGGAAAAAAACATTATTATACACTATTATATATTAATTTTGGGAAAGAAGATACGATTTTTAATGGCATTCATTTAAGGTTTTAAAGAACCATCGAATGATCATTTTACAGCCTAGTGCATACAGATGGATGTACATTTGGGGTGTCAGAATAATCCAACCGCTATGCTTCTTTCTGTCTCTATCTCTTTCTGTGTCTCTTCAGTGTGACTGTGTGTCTAATGGCAGTCCTCCTCAGACGTGGGCTTTCCGTGGCCCTGCATCGTGCCCTAGGGCGGGGCTGCCGCCCTGCACGTCTTGCTGCACTTCTAGGTAGAGTAACCTGTGGGTGTTGTCCCGGTGTGACCGATCTCTCTCTCTCTCTTCGGGCCTCATGTGCTTTTGTCCCCACTTCAGGGGTGTTTGTTTCGCAATGTGTTTTACGCAAAAGAGGTATGTACAAACATGCCGCAATGAGGTACAAGCGCAGACTGCCTGTCGCGGAAACTGAAAAGGCAAATTGCGCTTTACGTGTCATGCATGTGCATTTATGGGAGGGTTAAAGGTAAAGTGGGAGTTTCCCATAAAGAGATGGGAGGGGATGCGTAAAATGCGCCTAGTTATATATTCCTCGTTATGTACAGAAACCGCTTGGCGGAAGCGTGCCTCCCTTTTGCGGTGAAAATTATCTGCTTCTTAAAAGCTGGTGTAAACCAGAATGCGTGTTTCCTCACATATGTCTCCTGGTGAAATTGCAGCAATAATCAGTTGAGTGAACACAAAATCATTCTGCGTTACAGAGCCATGCAAAATTAGTTACTGGAAGAAATTAGAGGACATTGCATCTCCCACTCAGCGTTCACATTCCATTCCAGCAGTTTTTAAACTCTCTCTACACAACAATTATTGGCATCAGGATCATTTCAAACAGTCATAGCATCAGCAGTGGGAATATTAACAGACAGAACTCAACGCTTTGCTACAGCGCACTAATCAATACGTATATTTCCCCACCACTAATGCCTGCTGTTTTGACTTTGGCTGATCCATGATAGAAAGAGAGAAGGAGGCCTATTCAATTGGGTGTTGCTCCCAATGTGCGGTATAGTGGGCGGAGAACGGTGCTGATTACCTGATTTGCTGCTAGTTTCGTAAATGCAATGTAAACTAATGTAAAAGTTTCCGTGTCCGTGGCGCTGATAACGCTATGTTTGCAAATGTACGTACATGAGGCCGTGAGTCTTTTTCACTCCCTCCCACTTCTCCTCCATGTCTACTTAAAACAATGGCTGCAGATTGCCTTGCACGTACAGTAGCAGTCTTGTGGTCGGTCCGAGGTGTCAAAGTCCTAACCTCTGAACAATGCACACTACGTGAGACCAGACATTGAGTTTGCACACCTTCATGTAGTCTTTTTATTCAATAAGCAAAAATAAACAAATAGCTAAATAAACGGTTGTGCCAGTTCTGTGGAAGGATTTTCACTGTCTGAACAGAACCGCTTCACTACTGGGTGTAACCCATATCTTATGACTTAAAACCTGACTGGACACTTTTTGACAAGTGCAGCTCTGGTAGTCTTTACGGTAGGGGCCTTGGGCACAGACCAATTACATTTAAGTTAAGATATCCCACTCGATCAATCTAGTCTTTGCATTTCAGTGAGAATGATATTGTCTCAACAGTGCAGACATATTAGAGCGAAAGTGGCAATTTCCAAATAAAAAGACTGTAGAAAGAAAAAGATGGCGAAATTTTTAAAAAGATGCAAAATTTGAGAAAAAGACGAGGAATGGGAGAAATTACGCTCTCCAAAAAGAGAAGTGGACAGAAAAAGTAGAGCATTTAATCCAGAATGGACTCATTTCTCTTCATGCTTCCCACTGGAGCACTAAACCAGTGTGTCTCATGTGCTCAGAAACTGTTGAAGCGCCGACATGGGGCACAATGAGATCCTCCACACGAGGAGGCAAATGGCCCTGATGCATCCACGCCCAGGTTTAAAATCTTGGCAGGAAATACTAGAGCTTAATTCTCCCACTTACCAAAAAGTGGGGGAGTGGATATATCTATCTATCTATCTATCTATCTATCTATCTATCTATCTATCTATCTATCTATCTATCTATCTATCTATCTATCTATCTATCTATCTATCTATCTATCTATCTATCTTTTATTTAGTTAATGAGAGAACATTACTTATATTTGCAGTCATACACATATATATATATTATATATATATATATATATATATATATATATACATACATACGTGCAGTTCTCTGCTATGTGACAATAAATATTGTCATTGATATTTTAGTTAAATACCCCTGCTTTAAGGTATCAAGTGGAGGGGATAGGATACATGCAATGTTGAAGTGTCCACATGCTCATGGCAATGTAGCATTTACCGCTTTATGTGGACTTTGTTAAAGTTGTGTCTTTTTATTGAATTTGAATAATTCAAATGTTTTTGTGCTTGGTGTAAAAGTAAAAAGCCGGGGGAGGGGGGTTTGCCCCCCCAATATAATGGTAGGGGAAACACGGAGCATTAAGGTATAGCTGAGCAGTATGTTAGGATTTCTCCCACTTCTCCCAAGGCCTCCGCAGACCTCATGTGTAAAGCCACAATGCTTTGCATTATCAGGTTTTATTTAAACAGCTTGATGTATTTTTGGTTGAAACCGAACCTGATGACAAATCACAAAATGGAAAGGTGATTTAAAAAAGTTTAAAAGAGTTTACATTGTTTCAGAGCTGACAAGTATGTGATGTTTTAGTGGTTGGGTGAATCATGTTTGTATTCTGTGCAAGATTGGATTAAAACAATTTGGGTAAAAATGTTTTTATTTTTATTTCAGAAGGTAACCTAGCATTCTTTCTGTTAAATGTATGAAATCCACAAATGCTGAAACCACAGACCGACTCTGTTCATATAGATTGTAATGAAGGAATCACTCCATCCACGTCATCCAATCAGGAGGAAGTATTGATGTTTTCTGTTTTTCTAGATGTGTGTCCAGGCATGAGGGATGCCTGTTAACAAACGTCGATCAACCTCTGCATTAACAGTGGGAACCCCGAACGGATGCTGACCCCAGCACTTTCATTGTCCTCTCATCTCATGGTGCCGTTGAGTTTCTTGACCCGTGGTGTCTCTCCCTGTGTGTCCTCCCCTTCCTCCAGCCTAGTACTTGGTTGTAGCCCTGCTGAGAGCTGTTTGGTTCTACTCGTGGGTGGAGTTCCATTGCTGTGTCCAGCAGCCATGTCAGGCTTCAACCTGCTGCATCTAATAACCAAGAGCCAGCCTGTAGCTCTGAGATCCTGCAGCCTTCCTTCAGGTCCAGTGACTGGGTGCTGTGTGCTGCTGTGCTTTGCCTCTCTAAGGCCTTAACCCCTGGCTGGTGTGTCAGCATGTTTTTACGTGTGTTGAGAATGACGCAAGGTGCTCTTTTGGTCGTTTTTTCTTACGTTTGAACGGCCCTGTCATCGGTTGGCAATCAAATCTGTGCAGCGAACAATGCTTGAGTGCTCCCGAATTTGACCAAATCTAAAAAGGAAACCTCAATTTGTTGACATCCTTGTACTTGCATAGTGTGAAAAACCTGCAGGTAATGCAAATATCCTCCTAGCAAACCAAGTGAGGAAGTGTATTTAAACACCTTTATGTGTCCACCAGAGGGCAGCGTAGATCTGCGGACATAAAGTGCTGCCATACTCTTTATAAAGACGAGCTTTTGCTTCTGACGTGGAGAAACATTGTCCACGACTATCAGACAGAAGAAGGACTACGCTTCCCTTTACCCAATTTAACTACTGGCCTTGCTTTGTAATACATTTTCAACAGCAACAGCAAGTGTTTAACAGAAGTTACTAACAAAGATGAAGACATCAGGTCATACAAGGGACCAGTATATTACAGCCGTTTTTAACATTATTGAGAGACATTCATTCGGAGACATAATAAAATGCCCAAAAATAATATTCGAGAACCTAATAAAAACAAATTAAATAAAAAAACAACTAATAACAGCAAGCTACACTGAATTAACTTTACCCAGTGCTTGTTCAAAGAGGTATGTTTTTAGTTGTTCAAAAGAGCTCACTGTATCAGCCAGCCGTAGGGGGGCAGGCAGAGCATATGCTAGGGGAAACACTGAATATCAATGGTCAATATGAAAGATTACGCAGGTTGGGGTGGACAGCAGAGGAGAGTCAACCAGTGCTCTGCATCATCCGATGCAATGACCAAAACCTCTTTTTGTCATTCAGTTGTAGATCATGTTCTGCCATCCAGTGCTCAATAGCATTAACACAGTAGGAGTAGTAAACCTGAAAATATCACCGGGTTTGAAGGACAGATTAAGTGGAATATCATCTGCATCAAAAATATAAATAAATATTCATCTTTGGCAACAAAAAAAATATTTGAGCAGAGCTGTTTTCACCTTTTTGTCTTCTGGCAGTCTTGCAAGATTTTGGAATGAGACTTCTTTTTGAGAAACTGTGTCCGTCGGTTCTCTTCATCGTTTTGAGAAAGATAATAACAATCCCCTTTAGTGGACGTACATTGACAGAGTGAAGTTACCCGGGGCAACTACGTTTCAGACCTTTTCCCCGTCCCACTGATCACTGAAACAAGGGAATTAGGGTCCAGATTAAACAGTAACATAATTCCTTGTGAACTGCTTTTGCCTTTTGAGGTGCTTATCTAAGGAACAAACATTAACACAAAATATCTAAAGCATTCCCTTTGAAGAAAGGATTCCTATCTCCTGGAGTTGAGCATCTGTTGAGTTAGTAGCTGTACTCACGCTGCTTTTACACTGCTGGACTTGTGCTAACAGCAAAATCCGGTGACTCACGCTTTGCTTTCTTGCAGCTTGCACGCACTTGTTGTGGTTCCGTCTAACTTCACTGTTGAATTGGAAGGACCGTGTCACTCGTAGGTTCTGTGTGTTCTGTTTTGGGATGAATACGAGATGTGTTTATCCTCGTTTAGTTAGCAGGGATAAATGTGTCACATCTTGGGAGAAAGGGTGGGACCGCTCAAAGACAGACTTCTCTAAACGGCTCAGCACTATTTGGTTTACGCTGAACAGCTGGCAGTGGCACACTCCCACACACGCGTCACACAATGGCACAGAAAGTCACCTTGTGGAAACCTCATCTTAAATAAATGTCTTTCACGGTTCATTCAAACTTAGTTCTTCTTCTGTCCAATATTCACAGACGAAAATAACTGCTTCAACTGCTTTTTGTTATTAACACTACCACATAGTAGGCTAATTCAGTGAGCCCACTTCCTTCAATTTGTACTATGTGTTTAGTACGCACGATGATGTGTGTTAGTTTTGTTCATAGAAGAACAGCTGGTATTTTAGTAGCTGGTAAGTGTGGAGGTGACTTTTTTTCAGGCGACCTAAGTGGTTAATATCTTGTCTGCTCTGCTTCTGCCCCTCAGGAGCATGTAGGACTAAAAAGACATGGCCGGTGAGCTTCCCTGTGGAGGAACTGAAGAAACGCCTCACGCCTTTACAGTACCACGTCACCCAGGAGAGAGGAACCGAGAGGTAGATAGCAACCACCTGCTAAGCTTGGGCACGGTTATATTAAGTTACATTTACCTCAAAGTTGTATTACTTCAATGACTTCATGTTATGTTCAACGTCGCCGTGTTACGTTCAATGCTCACGTGTTTCGTGAAAGTCATCCAAAGGAGGATTCAGACTTTCTCTTAACAAACATATTCTTTGATTTTTACAAATATTATTATAATTATTATTATTATTATGACGCCACACACTCCGTTCTTATAACAATCTGCGTCAATCCTCTGTTATACCTTCATTCATTAATGTTTAGACAGCGACAAAAACCCATACACATTGAGAATTACACAACAATTATTTAGTGCAATGTATCGCAGCAAATAACTCCGACCTAAATGCTTTGCTTTTTATTCCTGCGACCTGGCGATAGAAGCGACCAAAATTTTGAACACGGAAAACACGTTGTTGTTCCGTAACAGAAACAACATTGACTTATTTGTTCATCATTATTTAGCCGATCATTTTTACAAACGTTTTCCACAGTGCCTTCACTGGAGGGTTCACACATCACAAAGATGAGGGAACCTACACGTGTGTGGTCTGTGGGGCTGTGCTGTTCAGGTAGGTGTGTGTGTGTGTGTGTGTGTGGGGGGGGGGTGTGTGTGTGTGTGTGTGCGCGCGCGCAAGTGTGTGTGTGTGCGCACTTGTGGAGTGTGCGTGTGGTCTTGAATAAAAAAATTCCAAACAAAAACATTGGAAGCCGTAAGAATCCACTGCAATACAATGTTACATGTATATAATACAATGTGAGTGAGAAGTTTTTTTTTTTTTTATCAAACAATGAAATGAATGAACTTCCTTTAATTAAACTTTTGTTCCTTTTATAGCTCGAACACTAAATTTGACTCTGGATCAGGTAAGCTGAACCTCTGAAACACGTTTGCTGTTTTTCTTCTCTGCTGTTTTAACCAGAACATGTTGAATCTCTTATCCATATAATTCTGTTGTGAGTTTATATAAATGCTAATATTTACTCATCATTGACTTGTTTCGCCACGTTTCATCTCTCAGTAACCGAGCAACGGATGACGAAAACAATTTAGGAAACGGAACACAGTTAATGATGGGAGATATTTTATATTATATTCCTATATTAAGATTTTGTTAGAAATATGAAGTGCTTTGAAAGCCAGGCAATGCAATTCAGTGACATCCTGTTACAGCCACGCTAACATTGAGGCCTGGCATGGTGAGGTAGTTTAGTATATTAGCGTGCATCACTTTTACATGTCTTCAGTCATTTATTGGACACATTGAGTCATTAGGATGTCTCACCCTGAATATCTGTACCACATTGCAAATGCTCCACTAGTTTTCCACCTTCCTAATATGAGGCCATGACGTGTGCAGGTTGGCCGTCCTTCTCTGACCTTGTGAAGGCGGAGTCCGTCACTGTTTCAGATGATTTTTCCTACGGGATTCACCGAGTGGAGACCACCTGTGGCCAGGTACACTACAAACATTGCTTTGCTGCCTAACACCTGCGACCTCACGTGTCACGAGTCTAATCTAATCTAATCTAAGTAATGCACATCGCCTTTCCTGTGCCACGTTTCACAGACAAAAGCAAGAACATTTGAATGAATGGAAGAGTGAATATAACCCCCCCTTTTCGTATTCTACAATTAAAACTTTATTTTCTTTTCTTGTATGTTTTTTTAGAGGCAGTTCTGGGAGGCTCACATGGTTTCATAATTTACAGTGTGCCGACTGTCACAACACATCAAACCCAGAGGGTGGCTGCTAACCACAGTCTCCGCCCCCTTTCAGCAAATGGGGATCCTTTTGGATGCATTAAAACGTCTTCCCCCAGTGCCGTGATTCACTTTCATAAAATTGCTCATCTTCCTGTCGGAAGACGATTCTCAGAACAGACATTTGGCCACACAGATTTCAATAGCCAAAAATAAGAATTCTGGCAAAGCTCTTGCTACAAAACAATATCGTCGAGGAACGCTTTGTGCTGACCAATCAAACGTGTGCACGTGCTGTGTGTCCCCCTCAGTTTACGGACCAGCCAACCGTTGGGTGGTGATAGTAGTCGGGGGAACGGACCAGCCGACGGGGGGGGGGGGTAGTCGTCTGGCACTCTGACGGCTGTGTGTCTGCTCCATCGCACTGCACAGCACTCATTCAGCAGCTGCGTCATATAATGCGTCCCCCAGACCTTTTGGTCACGAGTGGACCGCCCAGCCTCCACCTCTCCTTAGGTCACAACGTTAGCTCTGTCAGCACTGTTGCCGCTATGACGTCTGTTAGCCTCTAGCTGTTCAGAGTTGTGTGCAGGCTGGAGGAAACTTAGTCGCATAAGTCCCTGAAAGTCAATTTTACCCAATTTGTTTCAGTGCGGCGCTCACCTGGGACACCTGTTTGATGATGGACCAAAACCCACAGGAAAACGCTACTGCATCAACTCGGCCTCGTTGGCTTTCCAGCCCAAAGACGGAGGGGCCTCACCTGCCTCCACTGCCGTAGCTGAGGGCGGAGCTGCGGGCAGCCCAGGAAGCGGCAGGACGGAGCTCTGAAAGATACTTGTGAATTGCAGCACACCCCACAACTGTGCCTGTGTAGGAATAGTTCAAATGCAGAAAGGAGCTTTTTTTAGCTCTGTATTGTGTAAAGATAGGAGTTAATTGGTCAAGGCAGAAATGCACTGTAAAATCTCTCATAAGGGAAATGTTCACGGTACCTAAATAGTCACACTCAAAGCTGCAAATCACACTGTCCCAGCTGATTGGCTTACTGGGAATATATGTTTTCCCCTTTATTCCCTTTCGTTTGAAGAGTAGCATTTAGTCTGCTAATTTAAACATAGATGAAATGCTGTGTAGTGGTAGCGACACATATATAAAAATGAGAGCTTTTTACAGTAGTAAAAAAGTATTTTATTATAGTATATATTTTGAAGTGATATTTGATACTGAGCGGTTGCCTCCAGTCACAGATGGCATCACATGTTGGACAGATAAAATTCTGTGGTCTTTAGGTTACTATATTTTTTCTTTTAGTTCTTTGCAGTAAGAAATATATATATATTTTTCAGTTTGTATTCACAGCTTGAATCTTTACAGTTACTGGATGAATAAAGTATCTTGAAAACATTCAGACTTTCTTGTTTCATGCTTTCATATTCCTCTTTAGGAACTGCCATTGTTTTGTGTCACCACATGCCTACAAGAGCCGGATTTAGGAAAAAAATCCAGATTTTCAGTGCTGCTGTTTCTCCTCCGTGAGGCCTGCACTAAAGTCACTTCTAGAGTAATAATTGACAACATGAAACTCCATGATTGCTGTCCACACACTGGGCTACTGTGACTGTCACGTATATATGAGTCTTTAGCTTGGTATCTCTATGGTTTACAGGGCTTCTAGGCAGTTTGGTGATGTCCGTAACAGCTTGGGACTGAGTTTTTTGACCTCATTTATTTTTTAGGCTAACTCCTCTAAACAGTAAACGTTACGCACAAGCTCGGCACATACCCACGGTCGATATTGAGGAATTTCCAATCAGGATGACGTATTGTGTACTATTCTCTCTCTCTAAAATATTAATTACTTAATTAATTTTTGTGCCTACCCAGACTGCACGTTCAGAACACTCACAGGAGTTCCCCTTTATCCTGACAGAATTCCATTCTGCCCAGATAGAGAGAGAGTTATTACACTTGGTATCATGGGTATCCCATTTTTGGAGCAGGCCAAAAAACAGGCTAGGAAACTGAGGTAAGAACAGGCTGACAGTGGATGTTTTCCAGCATTTTTCCTTTTCCTGCTATTGGGGGTTCAAACTAGAAGACTAGAAGATGGCCTTGCGTTCCGACAGGTTTGAGGTCTGGGGTGCGGGTCGCATGCCAGAGTATGACATCAGCACAGCGTGGGAAAACCTGGTGGCGAGAGCATTTATGTTAAGAAATAAGAAATATTTACAAGTGAGGTGTGTTTGAACTTTAGAGGCGCAGTATGAAGCTGGGAGACTGGGGGAGGGTGGCAACGTTTTACAATATGTCATCTCTGTCCCGAGGTCACACAAACACAGGAGTGTATCAGGAGGAAATGATCTATTTACAGAGAAGATAAGTGAGCGAGGATGCTGCATGATAAAAGAGGGATTCCTGCAGGTTAAACACTGCTAATTGTTGTGACAGAGAGAGTAACACGTTTATGCAATGCCTATGAAACGCATTGAAATCCATCTGGTATTCTCAAAGGAGTTTGGAATACGTTAGCTTGAAGGGCAGGGTGTGTGATTTGGGGGTCACTTAAAGGATGAAGCAGCTCTGGGACCTATTATGAACCATGGGGGTGCGGAGCCTCCGCTTTTGTGCCCACTGTTGACTTGGACTAGGACTGAATAACAGTTTATCCTTACAACGACAAGACAATGCTCAGTGACATGGGCTACTGGGCCAACTGAGTCCTTTTCAAGATCAAGCAGTTATCAGGAAGATAGGAGATATCAAGCCACCCATGAGTTATTTATAGAAATGGAATGATAGCATGTGTATTACTGGGCAATGTGTAACAACGCAGGTCCACATTCTACAAATCCCTCGACATGAATAAAGCAAGACCTCTGCATCCAAATGTATCAACTTGTGTAATGGTCAAATAAATAGCTTCCAAATCAGAATTCAAACTTAATGTTGCAAAACCGCCCTTTACTGAATATAATGTTAACAGACTGACATCTGATTTGTACCTGCCAAAGTAACTTAGTTCCTCTTAAGGAAAAAATAGAACGTGCAAAACTTCCTCTGCAAACACAAAGAGGGAATTTCATTCTAAAAAGACTAATTTTGAGACTGTTCTCACAAGAAGAACAACCGTATTGGTAGATTCAGCAAAACAACATACCTCTGCGGCCACTTCATTCACCCTTGGAAAAGAGAGTGCTGAGCTGAGGGGTATTTAGTTGGTTTGCAACCTGCCACGAACTAGATACTAGCTGCCACTAAATCATACACATTGGGCCTTTAAGCCAAACAACAGTCTCTTCCTTGAGCTATTTAAGTTTCCTGTGACGGCAAGTTTATTTTAAAAAGAGCATTGGCATGTAACAAGCTGAAACTCTTGTGTAGCAGACTTTCATTGGAAAATATACAAAACATTTGAAAACAAAATTTGTAGGATATCATACAATGTATGAGGATTGATTGCCAAAGTGGCCAGACAATATTACAATATACATACATACAATACAATATTACAATGTTGTCTTAAATGTATTGATATGGTCAACGACAATACTCAGGTACGCTGTGGTCTTGAAAAATAGTAAACTTTCTTGTAGGAAAGAGAGGCTTTGGCCACGTCCAGTCCTAGACCTGAGCGGACTCAACAATGTCCCACGCTTTGCGTTCTGTGTCTAGGGGAGAGTGGTTCATGTCAGTTGACACCTATTCTTATGTTCCAGGATTCATCACCACAGACAGTTCCTTGCCTTCTAATGCCATAATTCACAGCCCAGGGGCTCTGGGCAAAAACAAAGTGCTTGTAGATAAGTGAACTTTGTTTCTAGTGAACAGACTCCCTGTTGTCTAAGTCATAAGGTGGAACCTGTTGGTGGGAGGTGGAAGTGTTGGGAAAATAAAAAATAAGGCTCATTGGACAGAAGGTCTGTGAACTGTCGAGCCATATTTCCAGTTTGTGGGTCCTTCTAGTAGTCATGTGCATCACTCTTGGTGATTTTAGAATGTTGTGTAAATCAACCTGTTCATTAGTTGCAAAGATGTGCAGGACATTAGCTGGACAAAGAAATGGTTCAGTGATGGTCTGCGACAGCAAAGCTCTGTCTGCTTGAGACAACTCGTGAAAGCTTGAGGAGAGTGCAGTGTTGATCATGAAATATTAAAGGCTGCGGTTCTGCAGTGGTGTCACACATACGCCCAGATCATAGTTTATTTTTCATCTTCCCTGCATGTTCAATAACTCTCCTGTCATTTCAGATCCTCCTCGTCACCTGATTTCCTGCACCTGGTTCTCCTCATCCTCACCTGTGGTGCCTCCCCTCATCAGTCACTCACTATTTAAGCCCGTCACATTCTGTTGCTCACGGCCAGATTGTCTTGTGTGCATGCCAAGTTTTCCAGCATTTTTCCGATTACTGATATCCCGTCCTGACCTAGCCTGCCTTCTCTTGACCACAAACTCTTTGCCAGGGCCCTTTCTGGATTTGTTTGCCTGTCGGATTGACATCCTGTTTCTGAACCCTGCCTGTCCCCGTTTACGGTTTTCCTGCCTGCCCCTCTGGATTTGTTTGCCCATTGGACTGCTATCCCGGTTTTGACCGGATAGAATTTTGACCCTGTATCAGTAAAGAACTTTTGATTGGATTCTGCCTCGGAGTTGTGCTTTTGGGTCCCTATACCTGTAATCCTTACAAGTGGGGTTTGACACCATTGATTGTTGTATCCTGTTGCAGAGACTAGAACATTTGATTGGTATTAAAGGAACTGGACCTCCAAAAATGACCTGCAACTTCTTGATACTAAATTTAAAAAAACAAAAACGAAATACACTAAAAAACAGTTATCTTGATAGACTTCGAAGTCAGCAGTCTCGTGATACAGTGTCTCTGGATGGAATTGCTCTGGTACCCAGCAACCCCGTCAAGAATCTTGGAGTTCTCTTTGACCAGAATATGTCCTTTAACTCTCATATGAAGACTACAAGGACTGCCTTTTTTCATCTATGGAATATATTGAAAATCAGGAACTTCCTGTCTCAAAGTGCTGCAGAAAAACTAGTTCATGCGTTTGTTACTTCTGGACTGGAATACTGTAATTCTTTTATCAGGCTGCTCATGTAAATCTCTAAGCCGACGTGAAGGGTTTTCGGGACAGAGGATGTCGCATGTGTACAGACTGTAAAGCCCTCTGAGGCAAATTTGTAATCTGCAATTTTGGGCTATACAAAATAAAATAAAATGAATTGAATTAATAAGTCAACCTCATCGGAATGGCTGGACAGTTTGCACAGTATCTTAGATGGTCTGAGTAGATGCATTTAATGAGATGTGACTTTCCTGTTGCAGCACCATTGATGTAAAAGAAAAACTGTTCAGGATTTAGGCCAGTGCTATTTGCACTTGCAGCGGATCAACGCCCTTACCTGGTCTCAATATGATTGTCTTTCTGGAAGGTGGTTTGGAAAATCCAAATCTACAACCCAAGCGGAGACTTCTGAAACATCCTTGAGTGTTTTTTGCTGCGTAAATGCACTTCTATGACCTTTTTGCAGTTCACGCTGTGTGCGTGGGTCAGGGAGCTGAGCTGTGATGTATTTGGACACAAAAGGTGACACAGTCTGACCGTTATCCTCATCGAGCACAGGTGCACATTCTACCCATACGAGACAGTGAATGTGTAGACTTCCTCTGTGCTGAAACTCAACTCGGTAAAAGTAGTCAACAACTTTGTTGTCACAGGATTGCTTCTCAGAATGAGAAAATCTGGGAGTTCTGTCTGATCATGGAAAAAATATATCTTGTGGTTTTCTCCCAATAGGCTGGTGTTCCTCTCAGTGGGTGCATGAATCTAAAGCTTTATTTCTCACTAGTTTCTCAACCGCTCGTCTATATTGCATCATACGAAAAGTTATTGAGGTTTAGGTCTAGTGTGTTTTGATTTGTAGGGAACTGCACAGGGAAAACCATTGTCTCAAGTTTTGAAAAAAAGCAACTGGGCTGCCTTTATGCACTAATACAGAGTAGATTCCTTCACTGAAACATAAAATCTCCTCTGAAACATCACACGGCTGAGGACATTATTCTAGAGCAAAACCACATAGGTATGTTACCTTCCTGTTCAGCATAATCTCTCTGCTCCACTAGTTGTCCAACATCACAAGACATGTCAACATCGAGCTCTCAATCTTTGCAAACGGTAGATGCTATGAGATGTGTGAGACCAAGATAAAAATAAAAATAAGATGGGAGTTAGGTTGACTTGCCATTCAAGGCTTTAATGGACCGGGGAACGAAGGAGTTATCGTTATCAGCCATTGTACTGTGTAGAATAGATGATCAGCGTCTCACAAAGCGCTTTCATATCACACTGTGCATGTGTTCTTGTTTGTTTGCCAATCACTGTCTCTATTGCACATTTCTTTCCAATGACGAGCCTTCACTCACAGGTTGCTATGTCCAAAGTGGTGAGATGAAAAGGGTTTAGGGTTCATACTATCTCTGACATTAGAGCAATTAACGTTATTTTCTTTCATTGAACTTACAGGAGACAAAAGAAAGGGGTTTTCCCGGTCAAATGGGATAAACATTTGAATAATATTAAGAATACCTGAAATGAATTTAGGTATATTTTAATTACAAAAACCTTGAAATTGCTGTCAAAACTAACAGGTTAATGTATGCAATTATTGTGGCCGAGATTAATGCAATAAAATATTTTAGTGCAGCTTTGTTTACTTCCAGTGTGAGTCCAGCAGTTTGTCTGCAGCCAGTTAGATTGGAGAGACCGGGATGGTTGTTGAAGATGGAGAGAGCTTTTTCCATTGAAAGTAAAACAAAGAAGAGGTGCATACAACTCTGCAGAGGAATTCCTCCACGTGTCAAACAGAAGGAGGATGAGTTGGCACGGACGGACCACTTTAGGCACTGATGAGGCCGGAACATGTCCATCTAAACATCTACCCTGTGGTGCATACAGTCGGCAGAGGACCACCACCGTTGCTCTAAAAAAGACAGTGGTTTGGAAAATGTCCTGGCTAAATGTTGGGAGATTGTTGGTCACTTCGAACACAGCCCGTTAAGTGATGGCGAGTTGAGAGACAAACTGAGACAATCACTGAATGATTTGAAAGTTGAAGAGGTTTAAGAGGAATTATTAAAACAAAAATCCATTGGAAAAGCATTGTCACAGGTGTAGGTCCTTGGGGTTCTGGAATAAGGCAGGACATGGCAGGTTTGGTCGACAATGCTTTTATTTTGCGGCTTACATTCGTCGAAACACAGCGAGCTTCTGGTTTTGCGGCTCCCTTCTCCTCTCAATCGCCCTTACTGCGTTTTAAATAACAAGACAAACACAATCAATCAACATTCAGCTCAGCTGAGGCCAATTGCCTCCACCTTGCACCGTTCCCTGAGCCACTCCCCCTCTCTCTCTTTCGCCAAAACCACGCCCGCCACCACAAGCATGTTAAAAAATAGTTTTAATATTAGCTTCTATTAATTCAACCATAAGCAGTAGAAAGCTCTTATGGTAGTTACACCTGTCCATCAGTAACTAACATTCATAATATTAACGCACCATAACGTGAACATTTTGGGGGTAGATGTTGAACAATACATCTACACAAGTGGATCGAACCGCCGATCGGAGGACAACCCTGCTTTACTACTGAGCCACAATTGCCCCTATGAAATATCCAGTAACATATAGGAATATAAAAACATCAAATGAATCAACAAAAAGCACCAACAACAAAAGCAAGATATAATAGTACACATATAAATGTATGAAGCATGATATATTGTGGAAACGTGAAGATTAGATGGTGTTGACGAAGGAGTTGGGGGCAATTGCACCAGCAGATGGAGACTTTTCCCTACCAGCAGTCCTCTGCTGAGTAGACTGTGCCTCATTAGAGATGACTAAGAATCTGAGAACTAAGAAAGGAAGGAAACAAGGAATAAATCCTGCCCATCAATCATTGGTCAATAGTTGTGTTTGTAGTACATTAGCATCAAAGCAAACTAAAGTTACTAAATATCACAACTATGGGGCTTTAGTAAATATCTGGTTATAATGTATATACGATGAGATCTAGCAGGAATCTCTTCAGAGTGCCACCAAAGAGCCTTGACATGAGACTTCTACGTTGGCAATGGACCTGTGGCAGCTGGATTCCACAGCAAATCTATTGGAATCAATTGTACTGCTTCAAAGGTTGGTCTTCCTTTTTCTCCTTTTACGATCAGCTTCTACTGTATCTCCCCCAGGGAGTACTCTACTACTCTGTGACAGACAGAGTAGTGTGTTTGACTGCTGGGTGGAGGAGAATCCCCACCCTGAGGTTTGAAACATCATGGTAGTGTACAGTTCCAACTTCCCCCACAAGACTTAGTAAAACCTTGCTTTTTTGTTTCAGATTGAACCAAATACAGCATCCAGCATAGGTCGGAATGCTGGAATGGTGCATAGGCAGTTTACGCACAGGAAGGTAGATGGACAGATAGGTGGACATTCTGGTACATGGACAGGTAGGTAGGTGTACTGGTATGTGGACTTACAGGGAGGTAGGTGGACTTGTAAGTAGGAAGACAGGTAAGTGGACATGCGGGTAGGTAGACAGGTGAGTAATGTGACAGGTAGGTAGTCAGACAGGTATGTAGGTGGACAGGTAGGTGGTTAGACAGAGTTTAGTGGACACACAGGTACAGTACCAGTCAAACGTTTGGACACAGTTTTTCATTGAATTGAATGTGTCAAAACTTTTGACTGGTACTATAGGTGGACAGGTAGGTAGTCAGACAGGTATGCAGCTGGACAGGTGGCCCGATACCATCCCTGCTGCACTGATTTGCCTTTAGACTAGCAGTCTTAGCAGCGAATTATGCTGAGCCACGGCCAAAAATCAATGGAGTAGGTCCGCAACTGTGACTTAGGGACCAAAGTCAATCCGTGACAACAAAAATTAGTGCATGTTACATACAACTTCCAAAGGAAAGGAAACTTTACTGGGACAAGGCTCTAGCACAGGATTAAATGTGTAGACACCTTCAGCGAATGCAGCTGAGAATCCTAAAATACTGCAACTCTCAATTCATGTCCAATACCAACTTTCAGTGCCAATGCAGGAGTAATGTGTCCTTGGTAAAGTAAGGGTAGAAAGAAGTCCCCTGTGAGATCCCAGAAATTTGTTCAACAGCCAATAGCAGGGCTAACACAGAGACATACAACCATTCACACACCTACAGGCAATTTAAAGTCCCGAATTATGGGCAGAGTCGAACCCAGGACCTTTTTGCTGTGAGGCAACAGTGCTAACCACCACGCCACCGTACCGCCCTCTCCAAAAAAATCATTCATTTTAAAATAATGGTTACTCCTCCTAAATCCCAATCCCTCTTCTAAACTGACTAATTGTCAGGGTTGGGTAGGAAGGCAGGACTCAAATGCAGAGTTTGCAGGAAACAAAAAGGACTTTAATAGTCATCAACTCCAACACAAAGCAAAAGGCCAACGGGCAAAAACACACACAGGAACTGGGGGCAAAAACACACACAGGAACCACGACGATAGACAGGGACATCCGTGACAAGAGACACACGGCTTAAATACACTATGGAGGTGCAGGTGATTGGACACAGGTGGAAACTATCAGACGATCACAGGGGATGACAGGACAAGGCAGGAAGTGAAGTTACCCGGGGACACGAGTGGCAGAAAACTGCAAAATATGACAGGAAGTGAACCACACCGTAACACTAATGTGTGTAATAAAATGTGCAGTGGACTGAGAACTAAACAATTATCTGGAAGATGATGAAAGAGCAATGGCAAAACAGAATACCTTTTCTAATAATATTTTTAAACTTTTTTTTCTTTCTATTATGTGTCCGTTTTGTTTATATGTTCAAGTGTGCGTGTGTACGCGTGTACATGGGTACATTACATGTGTACCTATGTGTACTGTGAGCGCCCAACCTCGTGGGGTAGGCCAAGAGGTCCCAGGGGAGAAGAGAGGCAGATAACAAGCAGGGTTACGGTGGAATTAACCAAGGTTTATTATCAAAAAATGCCACGGGGGGAGGGGGGAAAAAGGGTGAGAAAACGATAACTCAAAAGTTCTTCACCGGGGTGGCCAGCGACATCGGGGCTTCGCCAGATTCCTCCTGGTGCAGAAGAGAGAGAATATATTTAGTTAGACTCCTTTTGCTGCGCAATATCGCTGGGTCTCACTCTCCTTGCGTTCCGACTGTCCTCCTTGCGTTCCGACTGTCCTCCTTGCGTTCCGACTGTCCTCCTTGCGTTCCGACTGTCCTCCTTGCGTTCCGACTGTCCTCCTTGCGTTCCGACTGTCCTCCTTGCGTTCCGACTGTCCTCCTTGCGTTCCGACTGTCCCCCTCGCTTCCTCCCTCGTGTCTCCTGGGAGGAAGGTTTAAAACAGGCTCCTGATTGCCTGCGTGATTACCGACACCTGGGAGGGGAACTCAGTGACACCTGGGGTAGTACCTCCCTTCCATTACCATGCCTCTTGGTGGCCCTCTCCTGGCTGTTTCTCGCCACGTGGGGCACTGCTCACCGGCTGGGCCATCACAGTACGTATGGGCATGTGTGTACTGTATATGTGTATGTATATTGATGGTAATGGATGGTTGATTTTTAATGAATATATGCAATACTTTTTTTTATCACAAAAAAAAGACCCAGTGCAGGATCATAAAAAGATGTGGATGGAAAAGAGCTTCTTAACACACACACACATACAGATAGACACACACTCACCCCTCCACGGGACAAGCCCTGATTGATGATGCTGTCCCTGCTATTGATATCAGCTATGTCTATCGCACACCTCGCTGGACGGGACCACACAGTCGGTGGCCATGTCTGTGGACAGACAGGTCCGCGTGGAGCCGGCCTGTTCGGGTGCAGGTCAGCAGGATCCTGGGAACGAGAGCTGCCCTTGCTTGTCTCGTGCTCCCCTGCTACATCTCTATAAAGTTGTTGCATTCTTGGTGGTTTGAGTTGCAAGGGAGGGTCTGTTGAGGGGGGCTGAGGGGTGGACCTGCATCTTATCTTTTTCTTATTTGCCAACATTAACACACTAGTATGTCCAGCATCAGAATGCAAACCATCTTTATCCTTAATTATCATACGAGTGGATGCACATTCTGGTTGAGAGTGATTCACAGGGTTTACTGTAATGAGGAAATTTGACAGATTGTTAACATGTATGAATTAATACTGATTGTTTTTCGATGAAAAAAGAGAAGAAAAAGAAGTCCGGAAACAGCGTTTGTTTGGGCCGGCATCGCTGCCGCCATTTTGACTTTGAATTTTGCGGGGATTACGCTTACAACAGCTGGTGTAGTCACGTTAATTTTAATTTTAAATCCATGTAGATTACTGGCATAATATATTTACATTTGCATGCACAACATGGGTTTTACGTTTGTCGTCCGCAATGAATGGACAGTAAAAGCACTGCTTATTCTAGCATTTCTTCTGCATTTGATTATGCGTGACTGCTACATTTGTCATTGCAACGTCTAAACCAGCGGTTCCCAAACTCAAGAATGCCGCGGCCTAATTTGAAATCTGATTAAATGACCTTAAGAATTTAACGAAAATCAATCATCCGCGAGCAAAAGTCCGTCTCTCGCGAGCAAAAGTTTGTCTCCGCGAGGTATTTGCTCGCTTGTGAAACGTGAACTTCGTTGCTCGCGAAGAGAATCTCTGCTCGCGCTCGAAGGAGTTTTCTACGCGCTCGCTGTTGTTCTTTTTGACAGTAAGGTGGAGACGGTGCTTTCAGGGTCCGATCGATGCTGCGAGGTGCGTCCGCTCCCGCTGCCCCCCTCGCCATCCACGCCTTAAATATTCGGCTGCTTTTAGAATAACTTATTTTCCCCGTTAAGATGGTTCAGCTACTGTAAAGAAAAGGGCGCCGTCTCTCGCTCTTTAATCTCATGAAGTGCTCGGCAAGAACGACAGCTTTGTTTCTCCGACGCGCCCTGAAACGAGCTCCATATCTCACGCGCTTGAGCGCCGCTCAGCATCTCCCCATCGTAGACCGAGCTTTGGCATGTTTGGCAGAGCGCCTTGAGCGCCGTGTTCAACTAGTATGGATCAACCGATTAACCAATTGATCCATATATATAAGGCGCTCCAGATTATAAGGCACTATAAAGTCGTTTTTTGAGAAAATTAAATGCTTTTAGGTGCGCCTTATAGTGCGGAAAACACGGTAATGATCCAGTTGGACCATAATGGTTGACAGCAGGGGGATTTTGATAATGCGGGTGAACTCTGCATTTAGCTGCAACAGATGGGATAATTTTTAGTTTCACGTGCCAATTTTTTTATTGTTTCTTGCAAGTTCTCATTTGATTTGTCAGACTCTGACAATCTAAGTTTGAAGCGGTTTCTCCAAGATCATCTGGTTGGTCTTCAGATACATTATGGTCACTATTGACAGTCTTTAACTGCAATGTTGATGCCTTCTACTCCTGTGGTATTTGTAAGTAGTATATATATATTAGTTTGAAATGTGCAATTCTGAAACACACAACTTACTGTTTCATAATGTTTCAGATGGTTATAGATGTGAGAAAAGTACTCTACTTGATGGTATTTCACTTCCAGGGCACAAAATACATGTAAAAACTACTATTTCTTTACTTCTAGTATGTAATACATCAACATGACATCGGATCAGATGAGTTTTCAGAGAATTCCATGTTTTAAATGAGCATGGGCATAGTATGTACATGGATGGGTGACTGCTCAATTGATACCACACAAATAAACACAGCTTTTTACCAATGACAATCGACAAAGGTTGTAGCTATAGGGAGTATAAACTCAACTAGGACCAGACTAATTTGCATTTTTGCAATTATTTAGGATTAACACTGCATGGCTTCATTTCTAGCTCAGACCTGTTATTTATTGTCTACGAAAAACGCAATAGACAATTGTGTTTCTTTCAAAATGCACTTTATATTATCTTTAAAAATTCTGCGTGCTGTTTTAGACCTTCGAGGCTTGTTAATTTAAAAACACATTAGCAAGAAACTAAACGTTAACATACGTTGCCTCGTGTGTGTGTGTGTGTGTGTGTGTGTGTGTGTGATTTAAAAAGACTGTTCAAAGACTGTTTTCCATCATAATTTACGGAGTGCAATAAAAATAAAAACATTTATTGTCAGTTGACACAATGTACAGTTCCACATTATTTTTTCAAAGAAACTTTTGTTAGAAGGATGAAGTAGGATCTCCCCTGAGCGCATGGAGCGAGTGCTGGCGGTTGAAACGTTACGTGACGAGCTCGTGGTTAATACGCATGTCAGAAGCAGGTCTCAAACATGCGCAGTGCAAGTCTCAGGCACGCAAAGGGAGATGCAAGTGAGTAGATGACGTTAGTTTTAATTGGCTCTGTTTTGTAGCTTTTAAATCTAAAACTATTACGTTATTCCAATGAAACCTTCTTATTTATTCTCTAGAAACCTAATAAATGTAGTAATCTTAATATAACAAAGTTACATAAAGTGAACAACATGGCAATTACATTTCTTAGAGTGTATAAACATAGCTATCCTGTTATTGTGCATTAAATACTAAGCTACAGGTTCATATATTCATTAACATTTTTATTTTTAACATGTGCAAGGTAAAGGGTGGCCGTGCCACTCCCATTTTATAAACATACATCTTGCATACAACACTGAGCTAACAATTAATAACAACTTGAAAAAAAATTCTAAATAGAATTATTATAAAAATTCAAAAAAATAATATAAATTCAAAAAAATGGTTTTATCAACCAAACATTTCGCGACCCTCCTGCAGTACCTCCGCGGACCCCCTGGGGGTCGCGGACCCCCTATTGAAGACCTAGGCATTAGATCACGTTATTCTAAAATGAAAGGGTTTATTTGGCGTTCTTCTAGAATTTCCTAATGCCAAGGATACCCCACGAAGAATCCAATTCCGTTTCTCACTACTTTCCAACCTGTTTGGCACTCACCACTTTTGATTTAAACAAAATAATAAACAAATACTGCTCTATCCTAATACACATTTTAAGATTATGTATTCTCAAAATTAAGAGCAAAATGACCATGCAGTAAGACTATATTTTCAGGCAACAAAAACGTTCAGACTACACCTGCCAAAACATTCCGTAATGCCTGGATAACATTTTATTCGAACACATTCAAAATACATAAGCCTTGTGAAGAATTAAGAAATGATGTACAATACATGTAGTTGTAAGTGTATGCAGATATTGAACTGTTTTTATCATGAAACGTTTGTAACAAGTCTATAAACAAAAAAGAAATAACTGAAAAAATCCTATTTCCAATGTTAATTATGTATTTAATTATTCATGCACAGGCAACTGGACACACTGTTCTGGATTAAAGCAGAACAGCTGATACTGATACTGCTCAGTTCGTCTCCAGCTGCTCAAATCAATATTCCCCTGGCCACACACGTCCACAGACACGCGTACGCGCGGCGAACGCATGCACAAGCAGGAAGACTGCTCTCCACCGAAATGAAGAATACATTATTGATTTCCTGGTTTCACTGTGCTTACACAGAGCTGCGCGGCCAGCTCAGCCGCGTGCACGAGAGCGGCCCCGCGTATTGCATCTGTGCAGCCATTGATTGTATTGGTTTGACGCCACTCTGTCTGAAGGGGCGGGGCCTCTACTGCACACAAACCCCTTCTTTGGGGGGTCTAAGAGCTGTTTTTTTTTATGAATGAAGTGAATAGCAGCTCAGCGTTAACCACACATTCTCTCAATAAACCGACTGTTTCTGTGGAGAGGGGGGAGTTCTGCGGAAAATAAATGCGTACAATAACCTGCCTTCTGATGATATTGGTGTTTAAAGCTCAGAATAAGTCTGATTCTCACTGAGCTGCTTGTGCAGAGAGAGAAAGAGAGAGCTTGGAGAGCAGGCCACAGGACCGTGGGAAAGGTCTTCCACGTAAGGCACTTTATTCTTTGTGTCTGTTGTTCTTGTGTAATTGATCTCACTCCACGTCCACGGCGGAGTGCTTCAAAGCAACACACTTTCTTTTTTTTTGCGACTGCCCAAAGGGCAATAATTTTACAAGTGCATACCGATCATTATTTCCCCCCAAATCTAACCTGACGTACTTGCTATTTTAGGAGACTTTGGAATCTCAAGGATTTAAAATACGTATTCTCCATATAGCCTAAATATCTATACATTTCTGAAACAATTCATTGGTCCAGTTTTACTTTTAAAAATGCCACCTTCTGCATAAAACTGTTGATTTGTGCATCTATGAGTGTTCAGAATAGTAAGCTTTGTGGACAATTTTAATCAAACAGTATGTTACTGTATATATATATATATATATATTTTATTAATGTGTGTGTATATATCTATATATATAATAAGACGATATCTCGAATAAATATTTAAAAGATGAAATAAAAATGTACTTTTCATGAATACATTTTATACACAATGACATATAGCGTTTTAAAATGCAATATTGCTTACTTTTAATTTCATCGTTGCAAAAATTCTAAATTTCCACATTTATCCATCATTAAATGATTCGTTCAGATTTCACGAGGGATCATTGCACTACTTTTTCACATGTTTTGCGTTGCTCCAAACCACAGTGGGGGTCATTTATTACATTAAAAAGAAGGCGTTGTTTATGTGCAGTTAACTTCTAAAGGATGAACTGTTGAAGAAGTTGTTCGAGGAGCATCTCTGCACGTGTGCTCTAACGGGCTGCAGCACATTCCCTTGAAACGTGTGAAAATGTCAATTTAATTCATAAATGCGGCCCGCCATGTCTGGCCCGCCGCCAGAGTTCCGTCTTCCTCTAAGTTTTCTCTGGCACCCATCCAACCCCCCCAAACCCCCCCGCTCCGCAGCCGCGTTATCCGCCCACCGGAGAGGTGAATTCTTTCTTTTTTTCTTTAAACCCATCCTTATTGAGTGGCTCCAGTTGGTTTTTGGAGTGGGTTGTGGATGCAGTTGTTGTGCACCCACTTCTCCGAAGATCCGTGCCGAGCTGTCAAGGCTCGCCGCTGCGTGGCTCCCGACCCCGGTCCCGCGGCGCGTTCTAGCCGAGTTTAAGTCGGAGCCACTCGGCGTGTCGGGCTCCGTCGTCCGGTTTTCTTTTTCTTACTGAGCCAAACATCCTGCCAAGCTGCCCACCGGCTCATTTGTCGGCTTCCGATTTCTTTCTTTTTACTGTTCACCGGGAGGAAAGGAGGCGCAGCGGCTGCAGGAACCATGAGCGGACAAGGGGACGAGGCCGCGGAAAGCTCCCAAGAACCCACCACGGGGGCGGCGGAGCCCCAGAAGAGGAGGCCGGGGAGACCGAGGAAGCCCCCAAAAGTAAGCTCGTGTCTCGCTGCTGTTCGTTGAGGGCCGCGGATAGGCGGAAGAACGAGAGGCAGACGGGAGTCCATGTGCTCATTGTTCCGCCTTTGGACACATTACTTGGGAAGGAAAGTTTAAAACTTTAGCGGGGACTTTAGGTCCTGTTGCTGAGGTTCATTTGAGCTGTCCGTTTTACAGATTCTTGCATATATTCTGTCTTAAAGTGAGCGGATTTAATAGTTACAGCGGGTGCAACCCTCCACAACTTGTTTTTGCTGTTTAGTAGCCTATAGTATTATATTCATAAGGAACCCCATTAACACTGTATTTCCACAAATGGACTGCGGTTTATGTATGTATGTAAAATGTATGTATGCTGAATAGGTTCCATACATATGAGCTGGAATGTGTCTGTTTACTGTCTTGGCTCTGGCCGATGATCTTTAATTGACACCATGAGTAAAAAAAAAAAGTAAGGGCATGAAGTGTTTCTTTCAATCACTTTCTGTGAATGTGTTTGTGGATGAGATTCACTGTAAGTCACATTATTCTTCCAAATGTCACACTGAAATCAAGTCCATTGGAGACTGCAGTGTGACTCAAGGTTCAGAAACACATCAAGCAGCTAGTTGTTATGGAGGGTTAAAGATTGTGTGACATTTTAACCGTCATACTGAAGAATAGTTCCCTCATTTATTCCCTCTTTGGTACACACACACACCCACACACACACACACACACACACACACACACACACACACACACACACACACACACAGACAAACACGCTCACAGCCCTTTCCCCTCTTGCTCTTGAACCATAAAGCAAAGACCAAATGGGGAGGGGTTCAAAGCTTTATGTTTCCTGTCCCTGGACACCCATGACATGTCCCATCCCCCCTTTACCTTTCAGGAGCCCAGCGGAGAGCCTGTCCCCAAGCGACCGAGGGGCCGGCCCAAAGGAAGTAAGAACAAGGGCCCCTCCAAGGCGGCGCAAAAGGTGATGGGCACCTCAACGACACACACATGCTTTTCATCTTCACCGACTTACATCCGATTATCACTCTGTGGCTCCTGGTGTCACAATTGGTGTCATTAAATACACTTTTTCTTTAATTTGGAAAAGCTGTCCAAAATGCCTCTGTGCACCACAAGGTGGGATTTTGAAAAGAAGATCCTTAAGGTGTCTCCTCATTTCTTATCATCAAAATACTAATCCACAACCCCACCTACTCCCCTCAGAGTAAATGGTAAATGGCCTGTACTTGTATAGCGCTTTTCTAGTCTTTGACCACTCGTAGCGCTTTAACACTACATGACATCATTCACATCCATTCATACACTGATGACAGGAGAACCATACACAGTGACACCTGCCCATCAGTAACTAACATCCACACACTGTAGTCACAGCTACAGGAGCAATGTTGGGTTAAGTGTCTTGCCCAAGGACACAACAACATGCAGGTTAGCAGAGCCTGGGATCGAACCGACAACCCTCTGATTGGAGGACGACCGCGCTCCCCACTCACCCACAGTCGCCCTCAACACCTTTACAAAACTTCCCAAGTACACAAACCCACTTGAAACTGCAAACTTATATGAAACAACAGGAACCTGTTTTTTGCATCTGTGATGATGGAAAACGGCCATAACTCACCAGCACTCTCTGACCGCACGCGTGAGAGATACGAGTTGACAAATGAGAAAAAGATTAAAGTTGGGATGAAAAGTATACTCTGGGGAAAAGCTTCAGAATTTGACAGCAACTTCCTCCACCTCATGTTTTAAGGCTGGGGCGCTCTTCATCCCAGCGAGGTCGGGGCGAGTCCCCCATGTCTTCACCCATTAGTTAGATGAAACTGTGTTAGGCTCACGATGACAGCAGCCTTAGTGCTCCCTTGCCACCATCAACCAATGTAAACATTCCCAGCACTTTGAAAAGTGAACCACTCTGCTCTCGCCGTAATCCGGTCGCGTCTCATCTGGGATTGTTATGATAAACAGCGAAGATATCAATCTTTCCAGATAAAAGAGTGCAGGGGTAGGTCCACACCTTTTAACTTATAGTATTTCAAAAGTTCCATTCTCCTCCCCACATCAATCACCTCTGCAATCTCAGATATATATCATGGCAGCTTGTGAGGGGAATTAATTGTGCTCCCTACCTCAACTCGACTATTTAAACTAAATACGGACCACTTTTCACACCATTCTGAAAAATAAGATGGTACGTACAGAAAGGGCAGGTTAATTTTGTTATAATATAATATTATGTTTTCTTTTATTTATTTCTCCTGGTGGAGCGACGCCCAATCGCCCTTTATTAGCTAGCCCCTACTGCTTCACATAGTATTTTGTCAAGCCCAAACCACAATCCTTCTTTTACTGAGTAAGTATTTTGTTCGGCCTAAACATTGAACAACAGCTATAGCAGATCAGAAAATTGGCAAATTATTAATAATGCACTGTGAGGCCATCCCAACGCTGGGTATTCTGGGGTACTGCTCAGGCATACAAAATACACGGATGATTAATTGAACAGAGTATTGTCTCTCAGACGATTGCCACATTAAAATTGCATCCCAACCAGACCTGGGATTACAGTACACAGATTGGGTAGCTAGCAATGTGATACGTCATGATATACACAAGCATTACGCAGAGCATTAGAACATCATATCACAAGACATCCTCATTCTGTTGGTTCTTAAAACAGGTCTAAAACACTCAAGCAATAATAAGGTAATGGGATTATTTGCTATAATCGTAGATTCATTTATTTTTTATTTAAAAAACTCAGAAAACACATTGAGGGAGAATACTGATTTCCTTTGGTGAGATTTCCTCACTGCTTCTCCAGTGCTGAACCTAGAGGCTGTGATACAGTGAATCTGAAGGTTTGACAGTTGAACTGCCCTTCGCCCCTAAAAAACTTTGCAGTACAGTACTGACAAGACAACAGTTCTTTCTTTAAAGGGATACAAATTGAGATTTACTTGAAACTGAAAAGCTCAATTTTGCACACAGAATGTCGATATGGTCTTTTTTGAAACTGGGATCCAGCAGGTGACAAGTTGCTTGACTCCACCTGCCTCCATGTGACCAGACTGGGTGGCGTGTGCTTGGTGTCAGGATGAAAGAGGAGCTGATGTTTATTGAGCCAAATAGCTGCAGAAAGCCACACACATGCCCAGTACACCACCAGCAATGCTTGCTGGTCATTGTCTAGTAAAGTAATCGCATGTCAGCAGTTTGACTAAGAACTCACCGGACTCGCTGCTAACCTGAGCCGTGAAAAATCGGGTGAATTATTGACTCCGCTCTGGTCTTGTTAATTGTGGGTGACTGCAGGGGTCGGCTCTTTGACTGCGCCGGACAGTTTGTAGGGTTTAATCTCCCCCTTCAAAAACACAATCTAAAGAAGAAAAGGTCATTTTCTCCCCTCAAAGAAAACACAGGGTATATTTTCCCTTACTGTTAAAGGAAAACTTTGACAATAAGGGAATGCTCTGTAAACACGCACATATGGCCTAATTCTAGCTCAGACCTTGTGCATTCTGACGTGGATACATTTGAAACTCTTCTCCTCAGCTCACAAATGCTTTGTTAAATTTGAATACATTTCCCCAAAACAGCTGGTCACTTCAGCGAACATACAGGAGGAAATGGTATGTTTCTCTTCAGCCATGTGCATGAGCCTCTTGCTTGGCTGCCATGGTTACTGCTCACAGCAGACGGTTGGTAATGGTATCCCTAACTAACAATGGGTACAGCCTGGCTTATTGAATGATTGTACTATCATGTCTTTGGTTTATTGCTCATTAATCCCCCTCTGGATTAGAATTATCGGGAAAAAAAAGTAATCCAAATTATTTTGTACAGCCCAAAAAATTACAAATTAGTCTCAAACAACTGAAGTGAAGTGAAGTGAAGGTCAGGATAAAGACTGATTCATGTGTTTCTCCTTAATATATGTCTTCACAGAAAGCTGAGGCGACCGGAGAGAAAAGACCCAGGGGGCGACCCAGGAAATGGGTGAGTGTTTTTCTTCTGAGCTTGCGTGTGGTACGCTGGATAGTGGCACACACATTGAACATAACGCACAAAATAAGCAGTTGTGTCAATTGATGAAACCTATTTTAGCTAGAGGTAAAGGGGCAAATTATTGTTTAAAAGCAACCGGTTTCTTAGTCGGTATATGGCCTGGTTATATATTATTATATTCAAGGGTTCTTCTCTTGGTTGTCCCTGGTGTGTGTGTGTGTGTTTGTGTGTGGGGGTCTTCAGGGATATCTCCTAAATGTTTACTCTCCGTCGTTGGCTACAGGAATACTTAAATAATTCCATTGACAGCTTGAAGGCCTCAGTGTTTATCAGCTCCAAAGTAACAAGCCTGATTGATAGTGCGGGGGAAGCGGTCGGTTGAAGTGCCACCAGGAAGGGCGAGGAGAGATGCAGGGAACATGAACTTTCTCCTGCATATATCCTGCCTGTTTTTCTATGTGTGAAAGGGGAAAATAGAAAGAAGTAAGAGCCTACAAAAATGGAATCGTAAATTGTGGATTTGAAAGAGAACGAGCAGATCTACGGAAACGTGCGTCTGAAACTATACAAGCCCTCTGAAAGCTCATCAAAATAAGCGATTAAATCATACATTAAACACCACACAGTTAGCTGCATACAACACTGTGTGTTGTTATAAATCAAATTCAAATTGCTATTCAATCAATAGCAGGGGGGAGCGTGGCGAGAGTGGCGATTGTGGTAAAACGCTAGCTCACCACAGTCTTGTCAGGAAGAAGGCACTTCTGCGCCGTATACCAGACCAGTTTCAGGCACAATAATCCAAAGAAAAGTTTGATCGCAAGAAAATCCTGGAGTTAGAGTTTATTAGATACCGACCGGTTCACTTGTAAGTGTGCTTCCAGGCCATGAGTCATTTTACCCACCCTCCTTGCACTTTTAATTCAGCGAGGACAACCATACAATTAATAGAAACCATAATAAAACTAAATAAATTATCTGCTTGGTTGATTTGCATTTACACTAAATTCTCATCCTTTACGTCCTTCTTTAGCCACAATGTTTGAGGCTAAAAGACCAGACAAACCAGGTGAACTGCACTTGCAGGCCAACTATGAATTACAGTAACTTTCAGAAGAACCAGCCATGAGCTTTTTGGTTGCTGAAACTGAATTAGTGGTTACTATTTTTAGTTATTTTAGTCAAAGACATATTTGAGTAATTAATAGTACGGTAGTACAGTTGGTACTTCAAGATATTTTTGACATTTATAATTGCGGGAGCGTGGCTTTGTTTTTATTTTTTATTATTCAGGTTCATCCTCTTTGTTGTTAGTTTAAACAATGCGCTTATGCAGTATACTACAGTATTAAATATCACAGGGGGACTGTAGGTGGGTGTAGAGCATGTCCTTTGGTAACTACAGTGTGGTGAATGTTGTTATTCCTGATGGGCAGATGGCCCTGTGTATGGTTGCTCTTTTCATTAGTGTATGAATGGGTGAATGAAGTTTAAAAACGGCAGTACGGGCTAGTTGAACTATACTGCATCTTTGCTTCTAAAACAGATGCACGTGTGAGTAAAGCTATCAACGTTGTTTGGTTCTGTTTCTGACTGTAGAAAAAGTATTGAAACATCCCTCATTTTTTAGGTACAGTAATCCCTCGTTTATCGCGGGGGTTACGTTCCGAAAATGACCCGCGATAAGTGAAATCCGCGAAATAGAAAACTTTTTTTTTTTTTACAATTAGCAACTATTACATGTATACAAATACAGTGGCTCGCGTGTAGGCCGTTTCACTGCTCTTCAGACTGGGCCGCTGCATCCTGACTGCGCTCTGCAGTGTTCTCTTCTTCTGAAGCCCGCGGTGCAGGTGTGTTTGTTCGGGAGAAGAACATAGTGATAGGCAGCTGTTGTCGCTCTTTTTTCTTCTTTGCAAAAAGATCCTTGTACACCGACATGCCACCATCGATTACGTTGGAGAACTGTAATGAACGGAAGAGCACAATGCACCAAAAAAAAAAAAAATGCAATATGAAAATCCGCGAAATAGCGAATCCGCGATAAGTGAACCGCGAAGTGGCGAGGGATCACTGTATTGCATTCCTTTTTTTTCCAAATTTGATGAATTACATTACAGGTCAGGGCCTTTCTGTGTGGAGTGTGCATGTTCTCCCCGTGTCTGCGTGGCTTTGGCTGGTGACCAGTCCTGCGTGTACCCAGTCGATCGCCCGAAGTTGGCTGGGATAGACTCCAGCCCCTCCGCGACCGTGTGTGCAGGATAAGCGGTTTGCCGATGGATGGATGGATTACAGGTCATTTAGCTGACACTTTCATCCAAAGCGACTTACATTGCATTTTTAACCCATGGCTTTTTACATTTTTACCCGGGGAGTAATTAGGCGTTAGCACCCTCTCTACTCCATGCGCCACCATCGAGTCATGAATGTTGCAAGGTATTTTTTTCGGCATTAAACACTATTCAGTGCCTGGAGGAACCTTACCTCAGTCATTAACTAGTGTTTTCTTATCTAAAGTCCGACCTATTTTACATAACATTACAAGAACAATAGTTTCTCCCCTCCAACTACGTCAGTGCTCGGGCCCTTACAAGTCACTGGTTCAAGTCATTGAACATCAGTCGGATGTTCATCAGTCGGAACACAGAACAATCATAAGCAACCAAAGATCATAAGCAACCAAAGTGTCCTTTTTTTTAAACCGTTAATTTACTTTTCTCTGCAATATTACTGATTTTATCCACAACTGAGACGTACTGGCATTTTTCAATTGTGGTCTTTAGGTGGGACATTTATGGTATTTATTTCCCTGAATATTAGTCCCTCCCTGCTCCCTTTCACCCATTCTGGAATTGTCCTTCAGGACGGGCCAGATTTTTGATTGAGAATGGCCGAGCAAAGAAGTGGGACTAATGTTTATTAGGGCTCGAGCATTGATGTAGTAGGAGCAGAGGACCTATTGTTCTTTTAATATATATATATATATTTTTAAAATAATTATTAGGGCTGTCAATAGATTGAAAAAAATTAATAGAGATTACGTTTTTTTTTCTTCAAAAGACTAAATCTTACGAGGAATGAGTAATCACTATAGAACGCGTGTATTTTAAACACAAACCACACACATTTGATCATCTTGGAGGCAGAATCCCACCGGGTGAAACATGTCGAACTAGCAACTCTTGCTGTCCAGTTTGTTGTGCTCTCAACTCTCCATCATTTGACGGCTGTGTTTGAAGTGCCAACAATCTCCGACATTTAGCCAGGACGTTTTCAAACCTTAGTCCTTTAGGGACACAGTGGTGGTCCTCTGCAGACTGTGTGCCGCGCAGGGTAGATGGTGAGATGGACGTAGCCTAGCAGCTAGCGTAGCCTAGCAGTGCATGAAGTGGTTTGTTTCGGTTTGTTTAACTTCCAATGCAAAAAGTTCTCCCCATCTTTAGCTACTGCCTCAGTCTCTCTGATCCAACTGACTGCAGCTAATGGCGGTTTCGTTTCCGGGGTAAACTTTGTTTACTTCTGGCAGTAAACAAAGTTGCGTTAACAGCCTTAAAATATTTTATCGCATAAATCTTGGCCACATTGATGGCATAGATTAACGCATTCATTTTGACAGCCCTTATTCTTTGTCTTTCTTTTGCGAAAAGGAGCTCAGGATTCCAGCAAGTTTGTGAAATTTGACATGCTAGGATTTTTTTTTGATTTTAATTGGGTTTGTTTAGTTGTGGAATGAATAATTGCCTCGCTAACGGCCCCTTTTGATTAGCCCTATTACTGGGTTACAGCTGGCTGCATGAAATTTAATGTCTCTAGTTTGGCTTTATTCTCTTAGTAGGTGAATCAAATTAGTTCAATACAAACATAAGAAGCTCATGATGCCAGCCCACTAAGTTGATAATGTTTTGTACAACAGCGTGCTATTGTGACGCACTCTTTGCCATGAGCAACAAAGGTTGTAAAGGTAAAGGGTTCAAAATAATCAAACTTAGCACGCACAGTCAAAGCCCAAATTACAGTTATCTGATATGATTTGAATACTTCAGAGCTGCAATTCAGCTCAATAGAGCCCACTACAAATGTTGACAAAGCAGTTATCACCTGCGTTTGACCTAGATGTATAAAATTAGGTAGGCACCGGTATCATAGGTAATTTGGGTTTAAGTCTAACAAGAAGTCGGCCGTTTTGAGTTTTATATAAAATGTACGTTCATTTTCCAGGTACAAACTCCTCCTGGGGAGTAACAACTATAGTCAGTGCAATCTACAGACCTATGTGTATGGTTTTTTTTGGGGGGGGGGGGGTGGTTGTCAAAGGCATCAAATGATTGAAACCGAACCAAACATTTGAAACCGAACCAAAACACATTTAAAGTTCTATTGTTATCTTGTGTGATCTTAAAGTTTCCGAGTGGCAAGACGTCTTGATAGCGCCCCCCTACTACATTTTTCTGAAGGACGCACTAGTGATGCACTAGTTTTGACCGACAATCACCAAATTAGGTAGGAGCATATTCAATTTAGACTTTAGACAGGCCATGCTCTAAAAACAACACAATTCTATCTGAATTTACTTTAACAAAATCCTCATAGGGAATTGTTGGAATCAAATTAGTTCAATACAATCTAGAGACCTTATTGATTAAAAGTTATCCAAAGCTGGCAGTGTCATTAAATGGCGTGGATGTGCTGTGGTTAGGGATGGAAAACCTTTTTTTTTTTTTAAAGCACAAAACCACGATTGACAATATTAAATAAAACGTTTTTTTATTGCCAAGGCAAATTGTTTTCTTCAAATTTAACAATATAATACTGGCTTACATTTATGATTGTATTCTGAGATACTCAAACAATTCAAGGTTTAAGACCTGACTAAATGACCTTGCTACTCTGCTGGTCCACAGGAAATGCTGTTTAAACTTGTGAAAGCAATTTCTGATGGTCACAGGAATGCATTGAAGTGGCAAGTACTCTCAACATACATACATGTACAAGGGCCAGACCAATGCTGCTTGCAGCTTTAATTTACGTTTTAAAATGTGTGGCCTGCCATGTCCCCAAAAATACGTCTAGCATTGCCCCATTTTCTCCTAATTCTGTTGAGCATTTTCCATTAAGACCATCTACTGGACTGTCCCTTGTCCCACCTATTTATTGTCATGTCTGAAATACCAAAATGTTCTGGAATGTTGTGCATGTATAAATGGTCAATGAAGGCCAGATTGTTTAAATGCATTAGTTACGGGGGGTTTCTGAGAGGATGCAGCATTGTTTAAATGTGAAGGACTGTTTCTGATCTAAATCACTACTTCGAGGGTTTCCAGCAATAACAAAGTGTGGAAGTAAACTATAGGTCTCGGTAAGTTGGATCTTAAGTAAACTGTAAATCCATGGCGAGCAATAGTCAAATTGAAAACAATCTTGTTGGTGGTAAACGTGTTAAAAAGTCCACTGCGGTGAACTACCGCCTGCCATAAGATCAAAAAAAGTTTTATCAGACAAATGCTTTTTTCTCAACCAATCAGTTCCCAGCTAGGGGCAGCCTCTGAACCCTTGGACTGAACTGATAAAACAGTTAAGGTTTAATCTGGGTTTCTCCCTTTAGTGCTGCCTGCCGGGGCCTGCATGTCCCAGGTTTACACAGCAGCATCCACCCACGCAGCGGCCTCAATTGCTCTACATCAACCCTTCTGGCAGAACTACAGACGGGAAGGATTGCAAACTGGTCAGCTGTGAGTTAGTTTGCTTGTGACCTATATGCGTTCTGCTTTATCTGAAGAGTAAGGACAAGGAAATGTTTGACGAGCATAAAAATCTGTCAGCAGATTTATTCAGGTTTTTTTTTAGGAGTTTTACCATTGTGTAGCTAAGCCATGGGTTGCAAATTCATGTTGGAAATGATTAATGGGGAAAAACATGTCAGATATAGAGTTAACCTTTTACCTTGCTTTGCCTAGCTTTTACATAATCCAATAATTTGACAAATAAATCTGTTAAATCATCAAATATGTAGTTAACGTTAGCCAACTAGCAAGTTAACCAATAGGAAAAAATGAACTGGAAATTTGAGCCTACAAGGTTGGCGGTGTGCATACATATGGTTTAAAGTGAACATTAATGTAGAATCAGGAAAAAAGGAATGAGTGAAAATTAGAGTAAAAACTCCTCAATTCATGCTCAGATGAGCTACATCACATAGTAATAGTAAAAGCTTAGGTATAGCAAACCAAAACTACCAGAAGTTATAAACTGTGTACTTTGCTTTAATCTACTCTCTGCTTTTTATAATTCACAATACGTTTTTGTGAAAGTATTCGAAACATTCCAGCAACTTGAGATGTGATGGAGTTATAAAAAAATGATTGAATTAAAAAGCTGAGATGTTTTCAGGCAGTGCTGTAGTGGTAAAATTAGAGGTGGGTAAACTCTGAATTTTGTGATCATGCAGACCTCGACGCGATGCAACGCGATGCGAAGCAACGCAACACAAAGCGTTGCGACTCTGTAAGGCTGTCCTGGCTATATTGCATTATGTTTTCTGTCCAGGTATGTGGGTGGCATCTGTTCTCTATTTCTCCTCTCACTGTGTCTTCAGTCTCAGATTCTTCTTCCTCTGTATCTCCCTCTACTTCAGATTCTAATTCAGATTCTCCACTCTCCATCTGCCCCTGTTTCTTCTCTTACTCCTCTCTTACTACCTGTTTCTTCATCTCCTCCCTCTATTTCATCTTTCTCTGTCTCCCCGTTCTCTGTTTCTTCATTCTCTGTTTGTCTTCTTTCATTTCCTCCCCTTTCCTCTTCTCCACTCTTTGGTTCTCCACTGTCATGATTTCGTTCTCTCATCAGCCGTTCTCCTCTCTCTATTCAACCTGGTGTTTCTCCTCTCCCTGTGCTCTCTGCATCATTGCCTGTCCTATCACTGCCTGAAAAAATATGTTGAATTTAAGAGTTGTGGGGCTGAGAACACCAGTTAAGCAGCCTGTCAATTACACTGACAACATAAGTTAAAGGAACACTCATGTACTACCTATGTCATCATAAATAGCCTATACAGCATTTTTTTTTTTAAATCTATGTTTACAGTGTATTTCGCTTACAGGCTACTATACACCCTTCATGACTTTAAATAATTGATTAAGCATATAGGCCTATTCAGTGAAGCAACAGCTTTGCTCCCCACGCACGTTTTCTATGCGAGAGCAGGACATGATGACATCATGAAAGTAAAAAACTAATATATTTGACCGCGAAATTTGAAGATTCTGTAGCTAAACTAAAACATGTCACTTAGCATTTCTCTTAGCTATGTCTAACTGGCTTGCACATAATCTGTTGACAATTTTTCAATGAATTAGCCTAATCTGCAGCAATATGCGTGAGGATAATTACTCATTTTATTAGGCCTATTTAGATGGGACCGGGAAGGCTGGCTTGTTACCTGCATCATCGTATTTGAAAGCACGTTATTAATAGCGTTTGTCCCTGTCTTAATGCGATGTTGTGCGAACCAAAACAACGTTTAAAAACGTGAATTGATCTTCTTCAGTCTTACTTTGTACTTGAGGCCTTTTGCGGGCATCTGTGGGAGTGGGAGCACTCTATGGTCTCTTCAAATATCGCCTGATATCCATTGCTAATTACCGGCGGTAATCCATTCTGTAGTATCTTAGATACTTCCGGTTCAAATGTCTGTCATGTTGTGATGAGGTTATCAAGGTGCGCGTTTATGCGCAGAAGTAAATCTGCACTAATAAAGATCGACGCATACAGCGCCGACTAAAAGAAACTCACTGGTACGTGTCGTGCTTAGACAATTAAATGTCAGTGCAAGCACACAAATATTACACATTCCGAACAAGTAGGCAGGCAGGCTAATCCACAACGTGTATGTGTTTACATACCTCCTGGATCCTGATTGGTGTCGCTGCTGCAGCCGCAAGGCACTGATTGGATGCTCACAGACCATAATACAGCGCAGATGAAAAGGATTCAGACTACAGCGTTTATATGTTCAACAATAGGAAACGTAGTCTTCGCTGTTTTAAAATTACACAAGTTTATTTCGGATTATTCCAACGGAAGAATACAAGGTGCAGGGAACTTTGAGGTGCGTAAACGCCACTTAGAGGTGGGTAAACGCCATTTAGAGGTGCGTAAACGCTATTCCCAAAATTCCAGAGGTGCGTAAACGGCGTTTACGTGCGTTTACCCTCCACTACAGCCCTGTTTTCAGGTGATAACAGATTGGTTCATAGATTGAGATCTTAAACGTCATTGGTCAATTGGTCACTGGTGAAATTCCATTTGGAGTACCATCGGAAACCGCAACACTTCCAATTCCAATATTCATTAATTCGCAACTATCTGTGGCTGACCTAAAGGAAATAACAAGCCTTAGGGCAGCTGGTGGCGTGTATCCGTGACTGGGGTTTGAACTTGATTTGTGAGCGTTATGCTATGCGTTATGCTATGCTTATCTCTCTGTAACACCACCATGCAGCTGGCAGGAACTGCAAGGCTTAGTCAGACCCGGCGGATCCAAGGTCCCTCATCGGTATGCATTCTATCTGTGCCACGTTATGGCAGCAGGTCCTGTCTTCTGTGTGCAGGTGCTGGGATGGATAAGCCGACCTCCGCCAAGCTGACCAGCTTCCTCTGCTAGTAAAAGCTTGAAGGGGGAGTCTCAGCTCCCAATAGATTGCATTCATCAGTTGTGCACAGTTCCCCTTTTCTGCAGCCAAATGGCAACTCTCCATTGGATTGTATGTAAAGCTTTGGTATCCCTGACACTTGGCTACATTTATAAAAGGTCCTCTAGTAATGCCAATAACAAGTAAAATAATGAAAAGAAAAATTCCTACTAGGGCCGTCTCATTGAAGTGACTGGTGTGGAGATACCAGACCAATGACTTTCTTGTACGGACATAGGACTTGGAGAAGCCCATCCATCCATTGTCAAACCGCTTATTCTGCACACAGGGGGGCTGGAGTCTATCCCAGCCAACTTCGGGCGAGAGACTGGGTACTTGGAGAAGTGTTTTGTGATAATTCAGCTTGATTGGTACCTGCCAGCCTGCTCTAGTGTAGATGAACACTTGAGAGAACTCTAAGTTTTCTACAAAATGTTCTGAGATGCATAAAAAGTGTGTCATTATACAGTATACAATACATCATTATTTCATTGGTCCGCCTCGAAGTATCCAAACACTGAATCTTGGTGAGATATCAAGTCAGACCGGCTATTTTGACTCTTAAGTAAGAAAAGTTGTGAGTCAATATTGATTGACAGACAGGGGGTTGCTTAGAACTTTCTGTTGACTAGTCTTGTGTCAGATTTTATTACATTGTCCATATTAATGTAATTTTGAATACTCAGTTGCTCAGTAGATTTGTAAATATCTGTTTTTACATGCCTGGAAAGTCCCCAGAAATTAGCAGCATGTAGCAGCATGCAATTAGCAGCAACTTCTTTCCTTTGAATGTCTGCATGCGTAAAGCTATGGTGATTGCACTATTGTGATCGGTGTCCGATATAGAAACCCTTCCTTTAGACAGCGTGACAGAGAAATAGCCTCCAGGCTTTGTGGACAACCAATCCTACTGGATAGTTGATCTTCAGAGTGAGTCAGAGGCAGAATCAGAGCAGTGAGGCGAAAAATGAGATTAAAGAGTAAAGAGTAAAAAATGTTATGACAATGTATTTTCGAATATATGGAAAATAGTCTTAACTCAAGATCCACTTTCCAGCTTTCACTGTTGTGATCCAAAGTTTATATACACTTGTTTAGAGAGTTGTTCTTTTATGAATTTATTATGAGTCTTCTGAAAATGTGACCAAATCTGCTGGGTCAAAAATATACATGCAGCAACTTGTTTTATTAATTTGGCCTGTTGCGATAATCAATATATTGACTTCTCACACAATATATGAAAATGAGTGAAGATAGTTTTTGGTGCGCCGATCCATTATATTCATTTTACATATAAATGAATGTCACCAACATTTTAGTTGATTGCGCTGCTTCTGTCCTCTTGTCTGCTTTCCTTGTCGAAAGCTGAGGCGGGGTTTAAGCAGCGTCTCCACACACACACACACACACACGCGCAAACACACAGAGCCGACACCGACCGGTGAAAAGAAGGCATGAACCCATTGTGTTATGAAGTGTTCAAATGGACTTCGAAGCCGCAATCTTCAGCTGCGGTATGGAAACATTTTGGCTTTAAGCTCAATGCGAGAGGAGAGCCAATAGACGTGAACAAGCCGGTATGTCGACTGTGTTTGAAAACAGTGGCAACGAAAAGAGGCAACACAACTAACTAACTTAAAATCTCACTTAAGACACAACCTGAATTACTGTCTGTTCTTCCGGACTGCGGGCCCCCCTCTTGCGCAGGGCAAGGACCGGGACCGCCTCACTGCGTTCCTCCCAGGCTGGCCGATTGGTAGCAGGACCGAAACGCTATTATATTGTCGAATTGTCATTATGTAATAAGTGGCATAAAATGGTCTGAAAATGACAATAATATTGTTTATCCCAATTCATTTTGTGGCAATAATGATCGCAGAACAAAAAACTAGTTATCGTGACAGCCCTATTATTTATAATATAAAAAGTTGTGTCAACCAAATGTGCTTTGTGGCATGGCCTCTTAACTCCCATTTAAAAAAAGGCTTGTTTAGCAAATCATTAACTTGAACACGTCCGGAAAGTGACTCAGAGCCATTTAAAAAGAAGCTAAAGGTTCCAAGATTAACTGTGCAAACAACTGTAAAAACAAAAGTAAAAACTGCATTGCATAGTTGTGTCACTGCGACGATCAGGAAGAAAACGCAAGCTATTAACTGCTACTGAGAGAAAATTCAGGATGGACAAGTCAACCAAGAACCAAAAAAAAAAAGCAGGTCTGCAATGAAATAGAAGCTGATCAAACACAGTTGTCAGTGTCCCCAGGCAACTAGTTTTACATCGCCATCGGCTGAGAGGCTGCCGTGCAAGAAGGAAGCCCTTGCTCCAGAAGCGGCAACTTAAGGTTTGACTGAAGTTTGCTGCTGATCACGTAGACAAAGAAAAGGCCTTCTGAAGGAATATTCTGTGGTCAGATGAAAGAAAAAATGAGCTACTTGGCCACAATGACCAGAGATCTGTTTGGAGGAGACAAGGTGAGGCCCTTAACCCCAAAAACACCTTACCTCCGTCAAGCATCGTTGTGGTAGTATTATGCTATGGGCCTGTTTTGCTGCCAGTGAAACCTGTGCATTAAAGAAAGAAAATGGAATAATAAAGAAGGATGATTACCTCAAAATTCTTCAGGAAAACCGTAAATCATCAGCAAGAAGATTGTGTCTTGGACGGAGTCGGATGTTTCAACAGGACAATAACCCAAAACACACACATCGGAAGTAGTAAAAGAATGGTTAAATCTGGCTAGAATTAAGGTTTTACAATGGCCTCCCCAAGTCCTGACTTAAACCCCACAGAGAACATGTCAACTGTGATGAAGAAACAATGCTGTGTTAGAAAGCCAAATTATGCCAATTATGTCCAGAGGAGTGGTCAAAGATTCAACCAGAAGCTTGTGGATGGCTTCTAATTCTAATTCCAATTATTTTAATTGAGGTGAAAATGGCCATGGTAAATATAGGCCAATATTAGCATTGCTGCATGTATATTTTCGACCCAGCAGATTTGGTCACATTTTCCGAATAATAAATTCATAAAATCACCTTCAGTTTCTTTGTCACAAAGTATGTGCCCCAATCATTCCATCACAGAAAAATAAGAGTTGTAGAAATGATTGGGAACTCGATACCGCCATATTAAACATCTTCTTGTGTATGTAAACATTTGACCACAACTGTACGTCACCTGGTTACTTAACTACTGCCTGTGGCTGTCACACAGGCCGTTTGTCGCCTCAACCAAACGCATATAAAACTCGTGTGTGTGTTTTACCCAGTATGGCCCTGCCTACAATCAGAACAAATACCGCCTCAGGAAGGTGGTGGTCAGTCGCCTGCATTCGGGCATATATAGCGTTGCCCTTATGCAAACACATTTTCCCAACAAACACAAAATTCGAAAGAGGAGAGAGAATTTCTGTGTAAAGTTGTGTGAGTTTTCCGAAAGTCAGTAAGCATTGAGATTTTTTAATTGATACCAGTCTGCTTCTCATTTGTTGAGAATTAGTATTGAACTTGAAACTCATGCCCATCACTTCAAGTCTTCTTTGTCCTTGTTTTGAATTTTCCGCTGATGAACTGTGATTTCCTGAAAGTGATATCATATTTAGCTCTTAAATACAGAAACGGATATCATTATTTTACTGGCTGGTTTATCACAAAACTGTGTGCTTGCAGAAAAAAAAAACAGTAGTGTGTGCTTGCTTTTTTTTACCTGGAAAAGAGAAAATATCCCTAAAGCAGGTATCAACATGACCATTTGAGGTGAAAGAAGGTCAGAACCAAGGAAGAATTTTACAAGCTAGAGCTTCAAGATCCACATTATCAGGTCAGAAGACCAGTGTGATACAGGAATGTTGAAAACAAAACACACCACGCACGCACACACACCATGGGGAAACAATTTTAAAGCTGCATAGACAAGAAACCAGCATGTTTTAGAAAACAATCAATGAATCGTGAATGAACCTCTTACATCTGTTGGTTTTCAGACTTATCTAAAAAGCATTTATGACAGATAACAAACTCCATGTTCATGAACCCTGTGTGTGTGTGTGTGTGTGTGTGTGTGTGTGTGTGTGTGTGTGTGTGTGTGTGTGTGTGTGTGTGTGTGTGTGTGTGTGAGAGCGAGCGTGAATGAATGTGAAATGAATGAAAGTGTTGGCACTTGCTGTAATAATATCAAGGTGAGGGAAAGGGAGTTTTTTAATCCCGCTTTTTTATGATTTGATTTGATAGATGATAAATTACTGATCTCAGGGAACTGCCTGAGGATTGTGTAAAGTAGGGGTATTTAAAGTTTTTCAGGCCAAGGCCCCCCAAACTGACGGCGAGATGGAGCAGAGACCCCCTATTCTACGGAGTTTGGACCGACATCTTTTATTTTTGAGCTTCGTGCTCTTTAAACGTGAGCATAAAATTTGAAAGGAAAGGTGCTGTGAATGAACCGGTGCCCAGTTTGCGAGCGCTCATGTGGGAAGCTGAATGTGTGTGTTGCGGATTGAAAGATAACGTCTTTTCCATCAATTTATTTGTTCGCTACAATATGTTTGATTAATATTAATATGTATTTAAAGACAATAAATACAATTCTGAAGACATCTAAATTTGTGTGGAAAAAAAAAAATGCGCCCCCCCCCCCCCACCCGCAGTACCTCCGCGGACCCCCCGTTGAAGACCTCTGGAAAGAACCTGATTCTTTCTGTGCATGAAACTGTTACTACGTTCGCACCTTGATCACATAAATAACTTTATAAACAACAAAACTCTAATACTCATTAACACCACACCACAACAATTTGTGACACATAAATTTGCATTAATAATGCATTTAGAAATTACACCGCCAAACTGCATTCTGGGGACATCTCACAACAAGAAGAAACTCTGCCGCCACATAAAAAAACACGGAAAAGAGCGATGCAGCAGGAACAAAGAGAGACCAGAGATAACTCACCAGAGAGCACCAACACAACTTGTGCCCAAGAGAGTGGCTCTGTCTGCTTTTCGGAGTTTTGAAAAAGAAAATGATTTATTGCACAGTTTGTTGAGCTGCTAGTATTGCCTTTGGTGGAAACAGTAGCAACCACAACAGCTAACACGCCAATTCGCTAACAAGCTAACTCGCTGGCCAGTTGAGAGCAGGTTGGCCACCAAGCGGTGAACAGCTGTTCAGGTGGCTGGCGGTCCTTTTCAGCCTCAATGAATTAATGTGTTTTCCGTGATACCGCCAAAATCTTACATACAAATACTGTCTTATAAATTTTTGGCCATACCGCCCTGCCCTACACTGGGTACCCCTTTAGTGCAAGGGTATTCTGGTAGACTTCACAAGGTTAATTCAATTCTTTCAAATAAATGTTGGAAAATGACGCAATGATGGGAAAATGTAAAAATGAAACACAAGGATCATTCATAAACAACAACATGGCAAGTCAATGAATAGGCCTACATTCATTAATCAGAGCTGGATTTGTTATGTAGTCATGAACGATTCTCTAAAATATCTATTAATGATGAAGATTCACATTGGATTAAGTTAAAAGCTTGGAATCTCTAAAAGACACACGTGACGTTTTGTTATGTATATGATCTTTCAGTACACTATGTTCCCCCTCCCATCCTTGAGATCCTCACATTCTTCTCTTCTTGTTGCTCCAACATCCAAAGCTGTTAGGGCCCCTGAGCTTTGATGGACTTATCTGAGGAGATCAGGGCAGCAAACCCTGTATCGTATTTAAATTAACCCTCAAAAAGCTTTTTAATTTAAGTATCAAATCCTAATAACAAACATGGACAGATCTAGTTTAATGTGCATTTCACCTTGTGGCATCAACTGAATCTGACACCATTCGGTTGAGACTTTTAAGAGTGCCCCTGTGGCTTTTCAACAGAAAGGACTCAAGGGCTTTAGCAGCCTTCAGAGTGATATGAACATCACCATCTCATCTATGTAACAAGGTGCATGTCTGGCTTAATACGTTATGTTCAGGGCTGCAACTAACTATGTTAATACTTGATTCATCTGTGTATTCTTTTTTCGAATAATCAATGAATTGGATAAAAAAAAAAAATAAGCATTCATTTCCAGCCCTTCATTCAACTGACTTCAGAAAGTGCACAAACCGGTTGCAATAATTGAAAAGAAAAACAAACACAAGAAACATACACATGTATGCTTTACATCTGCCAAATATATAGGCCTTTTTAAAATAAAAGTTGTATTTTTTTTGTTTAACGGGAAGGAACAGAACAATAAGAACAATATATAGTTTATGAAAAAAAAAGGTAAATACAAATCAGAAAACTTAACAACAGGATTTGTTAAGTCTGAACTAGTTCTCTACACCCAAGCGTTATTTGCCGTGTGCAGTGACTACTAACCCCCGCCCCCATCTGCTGGTTGGTTATTTGGCGTATTTATCAGCCACCCTTTGAAGACCGGTCCGCAAACTATTTTCTACCATGAAACGGGTCCGTGAGGCAAAAACGGTGGGGGGCCACTGCCCTACACCACACTCACATACTCACACTCAACGCTGTGCTCCGCCCTCTTATTTTTAATACTCAAAACATCTCCATCGTATTGAGGGGAGTAATAATCGTGCCACACAACAAATCAATTAATGAAATGAGTTGAGAATGAGAAATGATCAAACTTTTTTGACTTGTTGTTGCAGCCCTACTTAAGTTAAAGAAATATTGATCAGTTTTGCGTTTGCAACATTTGAAGTAGTAGCAGATTATTTTGCATGACTTTGTGGCTTCGGCTATTTATTTTCAACAGATAACCGACTGGTTTTTCCTCTGTCAATTCTGAACAAACGGTCTTATTTTGTGCTATAGAACTTGCCACTGGGAATTTCTACACATCTAGAGTGCTTAGAAGATAAAATACTAAACCTTTAACTCAAATGCTTTGGTCTGCCAAAGGGGGTCATTTTTTCAGTTTGATCAAATATTTTCTTTGTCAGCAGAACTAAAACTTGGAAGTGTGGAGCATTGCATCGGCAGAGGTCCGTTCTCCGGATGACCTTCTCCTTCCCTATAGTGGACTTCACTTCATTTGTTATTGTATGGGGAGGCCAGGAGTCTGTTATGAGTTTTGAGTTAATTCCATTTGTAGTGACTCTACTCTGCGTGAATGAGGTGCATTTAGTTATTTTTAGATTGCTTCTGCTGTACTACTTCCTCAGACTGTTTTCTATACCGAGAGTAAGAGAACACAGAGACTATACTGAAACGGAGTTGGGGGTAGGCAGCAGCTTTGCCTCATTCCCTGCATTCTCAACCACCCACCTTCCTCCAGCCTCGGCTACTTAACGCCAGAATTCCAGCCACTAGAGGCCTTTTGTTCAGACAGAGACTCTACAAACATCAGGAGTTCTCTGGGAGCGTAGCGGATTTCCACAGGTCACCTATGCCTCCCTCTCTTACTCCCACCCCCTTTTTTCCCTGCTGGAAGAGTCCTCAGCTAAAACATCATAGCAGTGAACTGCTACACAGTTGCGTATGTAAAAAGTAGTTTGCAACTGGTACTACACTACTACTAATCGTCATATTATACCACATCGTATCATTCTAGTACAGTTGTCATTCACAGTTGTTCCAAAAAAACAAGGCCCGAATTTGAAAGCTTTCCTTTCAGACTTCCAGTTTAGAAATACACTATTTTCTATTGGAGACATGACGATGCTCACATGACGTAACCACAATTTTCTTTTTAAGGAAACAAATAGTCTGTACAAATATCTGTATAAACAAATCTTAATAGTTGCCTTATTGATTTTGTAGGAATTTTTAATTTATGATACCTTATTCTTTTCCTAAACACTTACTGGCAGTTTGTCCCAGTCAGTTTTTAGGGGAATCAAGATAATCTATTTTAGTTCTAAAAGGTAGAATATCAGTAAAAGCATCTTTAAAAACTAGCTAACTTTCTGCAGGTATTATAATACCTGCGAGCCATGAAATGCATGTTTGTAGTACATCAAGAGAAGGAGAATCCTTACTTAGAGGAGACCATATTCACTGTTGTTTTGCAAAGGAAGTTACACGGCTTTCCTGTGGTATCCTGGCTTTTTGTGCAGTGATGGATTGGATTTTTTTCCATTCTTTCCTTTTATCAATGCAGTTCTTTCTAATTCCTCAAATATATATGGACATGTATGTCATTAGAGTATTTCTGCTACCACTATTATGAGGCAGGAAGTGGGCTGTTCCAGGCCCGACAGGTTAATTCATAACATGTGCAATGCTGCGTCAAATTGAAGCAGAGCTGAGTGGCATGCACAGAGTCCTTCCTGTTTCAGAGCAGCCAGGCCTGCCCATTCATGCATTTGCATCACCTAGTTCCAAGACAGCAAAAACAGAAAAATATAATATACAACAACAAAAACACACGAGTGAGATGTTGTTCCCCCTCTGTAAGCAGCACAATGCAATACATAGAACAAGAGGCAGAGAAATATTTTTAAAGGCTAAGCAGACTTATTACATTTCTACTTTACTCCCTCTTTCCCTTTGAGATACTCTGGGAACAGATTTCCCCTCAAACAGCAGAGGCTACCAAATGGAGCCGATCCAATTTGTCTGCACCCTTTCTTTCCTTTCAGAGCACCACCCCCCAGAAACCCTACAAACAAAAGCCTGCTTGTCTGCTATGAATTTTCCACATTCCTTACAACGACAGACATTTTTTTCCTCCTGTACAAGGGGTACTTGGTTAAATTCCACCTAATTGCTAGATTTAGTTGAACCTTGATAGGTGCAATTCATGACATTGATGGCCTCAGGGCGGACGGGGGGGGGGGGGGGGTCATCTCCATAACTTTATATCCGGCATCCCAATGCATGGCTTTTATCCAGGATAATGATGCCGATTTGGGTGGGAGGTATTCTGGGCTGGATATATGTCTTGTGTCTGTAATTTGCACTGGTCAATTAAAAGGCATGCTCTTTCGTCATGAATTGATATTCTCTATGATACAATAATCTTTAGAGCAGTGGTTCCCCAACTAGGAGTGGGCCCAGAGGGGGGGGGGGGGGGGGGGGTCGCAGCTTCATTACCAACCCTAAAAAAACCAAAAGCGAAACAGACACGAGGAATCAATGAGTTGGGTTCGAACCACGCCCCCCAGAGCGGCTCAGGTTACAAACAGACTTGTAGAGGCAGAGAGTGAAGGAGAGAAAGATATAGGCCCTTTCTCAATACCTAAGACGCGAGAACGGACTTGCGTTCTCGGGAGAATGGACTCGGGAGTCCAGACTCAAAATATCTCAATGTATTAGATCAAATTGCTGTACAGTTGAACATCTTTCTAAAGAAAATGAAGGGGAGCATCTGTAGTTTGTGCTGCACATAAAACATTACTAGGGGGTCGACGTGGCGCAGGGGTAGAGAGAGTGCGGCGGGAACCGCAAGGTTGGCTGTGACTTAAATATAGTATTTATAAACTTCAACTTACAGCTGCATTTATTTTTCTGTCATTGTTTTCTGAAGAAGAAATGCATTCTGGGATATTTGGCTCTCACAAGAACGGACCCGTCAGTTCCGATGCTTTCTCGGTAAAATGGTCGGGGCAGGTCACATCTGGGTATTGTGACAGTACTCGGGCTGCGACTGATGACGTTTCACGAGAACACACAAGAACGCATGTTTAGAAAGGGTCATAGAGAGGGAGGTGGAATTAAGTCTTTTGGGGTATATCTCCACCAGCTTTGCAGATGTCCATCCATCATGGCAAAAAAGCTGAAGCTCAGTCAGATTGGATGGAGACCGTCTAAAAAGTAATTTACATATCTTGCCATAGATTCTCAATTGGATTGAGGTCTGGACTTTGACTGGGCCGTTGTGAAACATGAACATGCTTTGATCTAAACCATTCCATTGTAGGTGCGGCTGTATGTTTATGGTCATTGTCCTGCTGGAAGATGAACCTCCGCCCCAGCCTCAAGTCTTTTTCGTTGACTCCATATTTTCCCCAAGGATTGCCCTGTATTTGGCTCCATCCAGCGTTCCCTCAATTCAGACTCGTCCGACCGTGGACCTGAACCCAAATGCACGACTCAAGAAGCAAAGTTCTATATCAAAGTTTATTAAAATAAAAAAAAACTAAATCTCCTGAAAGATTAAATCCCTGCACTAAATCTAAGAACAAAAAATGATCTAGATAATAAACGCAGAAATAAGCAGAAATCTGAATAACGAGACCTGAAGTTTTTTTATAACCTAACCTAACCTCATAGTTAGCTACATCATTATCTCTGAGCTGTTTGGTGAGCTCTGTGGTCTTCATGATGCTCTTTGTTTAGTAATGCTCTTTAACAAACTGAGGCGTTAACAGAACAGGTGTATTTTAAAATTAAATTGCATACAGGTGGACCCTATTTACCAATTATGTTACACTTTGACAAGGCAATTGGTCACACCAGATCTTTGTTAGGGATTTTACAGTAAAGATGGTGAATAGATATGGACGTAACACTTTTACAATATTTATTTGTAAATAATTTGAAAGGAAACCCTAATTCTAGTGTATTAATAAAGGCAGAGCAAACAAGTAAAAAAAAAAAAAGTATTGTGGCGTATTGCCATTATTGAGGCGTGTAGGGAACCAATCCAAATGCAGGTGGTTCCATTGTCCTTCCAACATTTAATTAAAATTAATATTGTAATTTTTACTTGTGGCATAGCCTCGTTAATAATATTGACTTTCATCCCTAAAAGTTTCCCAGGCAGTTTGCAGCAAATTCCCAAGTCTGAAACCTGCCAGATAAGTCAAATGTCAACCTACTTGAGTGCTCTATTAGGAAAAGTTACATTTTAACATTTAAATGGAGAGCCTTCCAGGTCACTACAGCATTTCACCCAAAGCATATCTCGTGACAGACTTTTCATCTTTGCAGACTTGCGTTTGTGGAGGAAAGGTTTTCCAAATTATCCTTTTGGCTTGAAAAGAGGTCCAAAGGTTAGCAGGCCGAGTAACCGTTAACCACAGCAAACAGCGGCAGCATCATCTGTTGGGATAATTAACACACGAACAGCAGAGTAAGAGTGTATACACACATACAGGAAACGGATAAAGAGATATGATAGTTATGAACATTTATAAACGATAAACATGCAATCAGATGGTAAAACATAGAAGGAAAGGCTCAACAAAAAGCGGTAATTCATTTGAAGGTGTTTTTGATTAAATGTAAATTTAGTCCTACAATGTATACATGGGATGCGTTCAGGCGGAAAATAATTAGTAGTACATATGCTACATGCTTATTCTATGTACTAAATCAAGATAAAAGCAGGGGGGGCACGTTTAACTGAGAGCTAAAATGTTATAAATTCAAGAGTAAAACGGGGTCATCATTGATTGAGAGGTCATTGTTAACGAAAGGTTTGGGATTTGCCCACTCAAAATATTTAGATACGTTAGAACCACCCAGTTGCCATAAGAAATTGATGCCATTGTATATTTCTGCAAACCCTGGGATAAGTTGAATGTCGACGTTACACTAACTAAAATACTTTTCATTATCCTCACATTACACAAATAAACTACCAGATTAGGGTTAAAGAAGAGCATGGTTAGTAGGTTAAATTACTGTATGTAGCAACTTAATGTTATCACAGAAACGCTGTGACAATGAGGAAAAAAAAACACCTAGAAATTTTGGTTTCTGGCTTTCTTACTGGACACAATAGTCGGGTGAACGGATTGGCTGACGGGGGAGGAAGATCTTGGTTGTTTGTCCGCTTGGTGCTCTCTGTCCGCTGGTCACATGCATATATGAAGGCACGTTTTGAAGTTGAACTTCCATGGCCGAAAAAAAAGTATGTTTTATTTTATTCAACAAAAACAGTTAAGGTAATCTCTTAGAACAACAAAAAACATCCATCACCAATGAAAAGTGTCCGCGAAAAAAAACGGTTCCTTAAACAAAAAGCAGGTTTCTCTAGTCAACTCAATCCAGTGGGTCCACGTTACCAGCTCTTTCCCAGGCTTTTCCTCATTCCTTGATCCTCTGTGTAGGGCCTGTTCCAAGTCTGCTCTCTCTCCCCTCTTCCAGCCAGGTGTCATTATTTATACTCCCCAGCCCTGACTCAATTAGGTGACACAAACACCTACAGCTTGACGCCTTCTAGGAAATGTAGCGGCGGCAGTGGCGGCCATTTTATACCAATCCTACTGCCGGGCCCCTTGTGATGCCACAATATATGTATATTAGTGCTGTCAATAGTTTAACTAATTAATCGCACATTTTGACATTCATTAATCTCGATTAATGGCGATTAATGAATGTTAATTGAATGTTTGTTTTTAATGAGTTTGGGAACCAAAAAATTTCCATGATTTAGCAGTAAATGTCTAAAGAGCTCATCAATGTCTCTGCTGACACTTTCTCTGGTCTCACCTAGAGCACACAGTCTAACAGAGAAACAGTCACCAGATTTGCTCAAATGATCCAATGGTGTTTCCTGTAGTGTCACCCTCAGGATAAACTCGCTCACCTGTGCTTCCATTCTACATTCCTAGCCCTTTGGCCCACTCACCACTTGTTGTCTGTTCATCCAATGCTTTTGAATGGCGGAGTGGACTGATCATAGCTCTGTGAAACGTGTGCACGCTCAGCACTCTGAGAAGAGGCTTTCCTCACTTCGATCAGAGAAAGGCAGAGAAAGGCTCTGGAAAGAGGTTTCTGGGTGGCCATAGCTGAAAGACTGGAGGATGGGGCTTCAGCCGGGATAGGGGCCCTCTTTACAGTTCTACTTGCCGAGCATACCTTTAAATGGTATACTCTAAACAGTTAATATATTGTTCAATTTGAAGGAAAAAATTGCCTTGGTTGTTTTGTGCTTTTTAGACCCCTGTATCATATTAAAAGTATCGGTTTAGCAATGCTATTGTAAAAAACCCAAGCGATACCCATCCTTACTTGTAGGTCAGGGCAGTTGGGCCTATTAGTGATTGATAGTATTATGCCCAGGCCAGATAGGACATTTTACCCGCCGGCCCAAATATGGCAGATTCTGCATTCTTTTTCTTCATGCTCAGTGAGGTGCGCGTGTGGTACAGCTACACACCAACCAACAAGGACTTGACATGCGTGTTAGAACCATGCCCTCCAGAGCAGGTTAAAAGCGGACGAGCGTAGAGGGGGAGAGAAAGAGGCAGAGGGAGAGAGAGGGGGAGATAGAGAGTCGCGCAGAATCATGAAGACATAAAAAATATTTTGAAAAAAATTATGAATTAAATTAAATTATTATTAAATTAAATTGTAATATTTAAGTAAATTTACTTGAAAATATTTTTATAAAACTGTTAATTCAAAAAGTAAAGTGATATTTTTCTTAATATAAGATAATAGATAATGCAATTAATTCTAAACAAAGAAGGAACAACCCTATTTTTTTTATTTTTTTATTATTCTTACACGGCGGCTTACATTCCTAATGCAGAACCCATCCGGTGTTGACTTCACTACTGTGTTAAAGCCTACTGACATTCCAGCCGGAGCTGGCACAGAAAACACCAGCTGCTTGAACTGATATTGTGTGTGTTTGTGTGTGTGTGTGTGAGAGAGATTGTTAGGGACATTGTGCTCTCTTCTTAGGACCAGCAGCTGGCTGGGTTTACGAGCACCAGGGACTTTACATTTTCTTTTTACATTCAAAGCTGATGGAGTGCTCAGCTGTTCAAACCTAGTCCAGACCAACTTCCTATGCGGTTGTGAGACCGATAAGGACTTCCTTCAAACCACAGTCGGTGTATTCCGTTCAAGGCTGACACTAAAACTCAGTCAAATGCAACCCCAGGCTATACTTGTTGTTGCGCACCTTCAAAAGAGAAAAAATGTCAATGTATAGACATTCATTGTTACACTGGCAGGCGTTTAAACTGAAACTTCAAGATATAGTTCACATCAAAATAAAAAATACGCATTGGACCTGTTACCTTTTGGTTTGTTTATCAATCTAGATTTGGTGTGAGTTACAGATTGTTGGAGATATGGACCATAGAGATGGTTTGTGTTTCAGAAGCCCCAGAGACATCAGAGGTGGTTGCAAACTTCTTCCGTGTTGGCATTTTCTGGGCTCTTTCCATTTATGATTTGACAAATCACCACTAGACCAAAGTTGGAGGAAAGGCAGTCGTTAAAGGTCTTGTTTTGATGTGTTTTTTATGAGCAAGTAGAAACAAGTCACATTCAAAATCTTATATCTTACATATACTTTAATTGTGAGTTGTAAGCATTTTCTATTTATAGAGTCTTAACATGTGGCTTTTGTAAGGAGAATGATGTCTGTATGTGACCTCAAAACTTGGTATCAATGAAACTTTGTCCATAGCACATTGATAATACTATAAAAAATGGTTGTTAAGGGTTCCTATGAGCTTTTTAAAGAAATTAAATAATTATTATTTTAATTTAAATGAAAAAATGGAGGTGCAGTTGTGAAAGGGCTTGGCGCAAGTAGAGAGGGTGCGCCAGGAACTGCAGGATTGTCGGTATGAACACCGGCTGCTCCATGTCCCATGTCAATGTGCCCTTGAGCAAGACGCCTAACCCCTAATTGCTCGCAAGGCGCCTTTACGCCAGAACACTTCTCCCTGTGTGGGATTGGTTAAATGCAGAGAACAGTGCATTTTGTTGTCTCAGTACATGTACTTTGTTCAATAACTATAAACGTTCAATCTTAATCAATTACTCATTTCTTTCTACGTTTTGAGTGTACTTGTGCATGTGTGTGAGTATGTGTGGAGGGGATTAAAGGGAGGTTCAACACGTGCAGTGCTGAATTTGAAAGTCAAAAGCCTCATAAGTCAGTTATGGCTGCTTCAATTTGGTGTACTTGATTGTATTTTTTCATATAGTAGGGGAAACACTGGTACCCTGCACCCCCAAGCGCCATGCCTGTCCCCCTCACTGTTTTTTACAGCCATATGGTGCATGTAGATCCACAATACTCAATAGATCCACAATACATTTGTTGTTCAATGACAGCTGAAAAAATGTTGTTTTGTGATACCTGGTGGACAACATTAACCGGTCTATTCTGCTCTTTTGCAGCCGCAGCAAGTCGTCCAGAAAAAGCTTGCTCAGGTAAGATGACGCAATTGTTATTGTATACAAAATTGAATTGTAATGAAATTACATAAGTTTCTCTAGTGCTGAGGCGATGGTTTCTAAAAGCAGAAGACGTCATCTGGTCTTCTGGCCGTTTTTATATGTATGCATTTTCATAATGCCCGACACGCTTGGCTTGGTCAGTTTAAGTGGGGGAATGATGAAGCCAGGATTCTCAAAGACTTGGAACATCCTAGGGTCTTGTATAGCCGGACCTAGCTGCACACTCCAGGAGAAAGTTCTGGCGGAATCCATCATAACGCTGCACAAACGGAAAAAACGCTCTAGTTTGTTTTACTTCTTAAAACAAGTCACATTCGCCTTGCTTGGACTAGGAGCTACGGTGCCTTTGCTAAACAATAAAATGCAATGGAAGGTGAGGAAAATTCTGTCTGAAATAAGGCTCCAGTGGCATGTTTACATAAGTCACATCTGTAAATATAGCAGTGGCTTTAGTAAGAGCAGAGGTGACATCCGATTAGGGCTTGGCGGTATGGCCAAAAATTCATATCACGGTAAGATTTTGACAGTATGCTGGTACATCCATTTATTTTATTTTTAAAGTAAACACATTCATTCATTGACGGTGAAAATGACCGCCTGCCACCTGAACAGCTGTTCCCCGCTCGTCATTCACCGCTCGCTGGCCAATTCGCTCGCAACTGTCTGGCGAGTTAGCTTGTTAGCTGCTGTGGCTGCTAGTGTTCCCACCAGAGGCAATACCAGCGGCTCGATCAACTTTGTGGTAAATCGTTTAATGATCTAACTTATGTGGGCTCTTTAAAATCCTAAAAATCCTCCAAACAGCATACAGCTCTTCTCTTGCACAAGTACTGTTAGTGCAGCTCTGGTTTCTCGTGGTTCCTCCTGCATCGCTCTTCTACGTGTTTTACTTCTTGTTTTGATAGTGGGCGAGCTGTACCCAGCATGCGGGGTAATTTTAAAAATGTACAATTATTAGTGTAATAAATTGCTTATGTGTCACAAACTGTCGTGTCGTGGTGTTTTACCCTGTTAAAAAGCGTTATTAATTGTAAAATGTTATAACCATCAGTTAATCATTTTTCAAATTTCAAAAAAATTTGAAACCAGGATACTGGTTGAAACGGTATACCGCCCAGACAGATGTGAGTTAGTCTCTTGTTGTGTAATTCCAAAGTCATCCCCTCATGTTTGACTATATATATGTAGCAGATAATTAGATGCTGTTTTGGGTTGCTGGCATAAGCACCTACATCAGAGGGAGAATGAAGGCCAAACAGTAATAAGGGTGTGCAACATGACACAGGACCCCCGCCCCCAGCATTTCCTCACACTTCTGGAATCCACCAGCCTCCCGTCTGTTCACTGGTGCAGGCCACTTCTTGGTGTGAATGCATAACTCGGCCCTGATTTGTGGCTGTGTGGGAAAAGAGATAATGTAGTTGGAAGGCGCTGTGAGGACCTGGGAGCTGCAAGCAGTAAAAAATAAATTCAGCTCTCCCACTTGATAGGCTGCTTTATTTCAGCCCCACCAACACCAGCTTGTACAAAACCCGTTTCATTCCAGGGATCAGGATTGAGTGATGCACAACCAAACATAAAGATCAAGCACACACAATAATACAACACAATAGTACAACTCTATATGGAGCAATAAACTGTTTCAAGAAAAAAATGGACACCTTAAAAAAAACCTGCATAGAGAATGACACACAACATGAAGGGGATTAACATGTTAGACAATGGCAGCATAATCAATCAGAGGTAGTGTCAAATGGGGAATTAGTCCATCAGTCAGTCATCTTCCAAGCCGCTTAGCCCTCATCCTTCACCTGCAAACTTGTCGCTTTTTGGCAAAATCCGCTGTTTTGAAAGTTTTTTGGTTGTGGGGGATGACAACCAGCCGGTCAGTGTTTCTGAGATTTCGTCCGCACAGAAAGAATAAAATACCTATAATTAATCAAAAAATGTTTTTAAAAAAATGAACCGATTCCCAAACAATAGTCCACTCATGTCTGTGCAAGGCAGTTCCGCCCCGACGGAGCCCACCCGTCGGCCAGCTATTTTTTTTTAATTATCATCATTATTATTGTAGCATATTAGAGTTAGTAGTGTAAATAACAATGCCATCAGCGCACAACCACATCTACGGTTATCCTAAAAATTAGAGGAAAGGAGTGTTCCCATAGGGAAAGCCTTGTGGATGAATGAAATACTCATTTTAAGATAAGCACTACACCAAAGTACAGCAGTAGGATTAAAGTTTCTTTTTTGTCCCCCAATCACACTACCACGACCGCCACCACCTTTTTTCTCTCCTACACTCACTTGCCCTTGTCACACATGGATGCATTTAGCTGGCCTTTAAAGCCCAAAGTGTGTGAGCACTAATGAATGGAGTTGGAGCAGCACCGCCATGGCCTGGGAACGGCAGAGGGTTATAAATTTAGTCAGTCAGCCTCCCTGAATAAAATGAAGCCATGTGGAAAATGAAATCCATTTCATCTGAGGAGGAAGGAGAACCATGTTTTTTCTTCCCATGCGTCAGTTGTTGAAGTGGTTATCATGCACTTATCCTGGGAAAACAGGAGAATATAGGGTTGGTGAGCCATCATTAATACTGCAGCCACTAGCTCAAAGACAACCCCAAATACTCCGCTAAAAGTATGTAAATATGAATCAAAAGCTACTTTTTCCTGCCATTTCCCTAATAGCTATTAAACCCAAACCGTAAACTAACATAGTTAAAGTAAACTGCTTAATCCGGAAGTATAAATTAAGTTTAAGACCCTTTAATAGTAGCTGCCGATCAAAAGCAGTACATTAGCAGTACTACAGCAGCAGCTCTAGTCCACTACTGGTGTCTTCACGGGCACCACATCATATCAATCAAAAGTAAATAACAAAGTTGACATTAATTGTGTGGCATATAGCTGTAAATCAAGGTAATACAAATCTGAGTACAGGTGGGGGTTTAATCCCACCAAGAATTTAGCATTAACTGAATGAAATGTGGCCTTGATTTGATTTGTAAATCAGGGTTAATATGGTTCTGCATGGAGAATGTCTCTGTCTTATCATACATGCACACAGTATTTCCTGGCAGGGATTAGGGATTCACTTTGTGGCCACGCTGCTGCATCAACCCAATTAACAGGTCAGTGGACAGCTGTTGTTGTGGTCCTCCTCCTCTTCAAGTGTGACTATGAGCCACTCTGGTATGAAACAAGATACAGTGTAATAACTCATCCAAAGGCAACTTCATGAAATTCCAGTATAAAGTAAGGAGGAGTATGAATATTTCAGCAATGACTCTTGAAAGACACAATAGGAAGATAATAGCCGATGACTGCATGCAAAAACTACATATTTGTTTACACTGAGGGACTTTTAATTGGCAATAAAACCGTCTCTATTGAATACTGATGACTTAATATGACCTTTAGAAATACATGAGACAGATATCAAGAAGAATGTCTATTTCTAAACAGTTATTATCAAAGATCATCATGGTGCCACTGGGTCGAAATCTGAAATAAGATAAAATCATAAAGGTTTAGTAGAACCTCCTTAAGCTCTGACTCCAGCAGGGCCTCCAGCACAGACCCGGCAGACACGTGGGGGCACAAGTAGCTAAAATTCTGAAACCGAAATATTGGATTTTGTTTAGGCAAATAAAATACCTAAGGCTAAGTGGTTCAGGTTGGATAAGGTGTGTTTTTTTCATACCCAAGTATTTGACAAAGTTACTGGTTATGTACAAAGTTCTGAATAGCTTTAAAAATAACTCTATATGTTGATTTTTTCCGTTTTACACAGGACATACACAGATATTTGTTTTACCCATCCATCGAAAAAGTCCCCTTCCCCATGTGTGCGCTTTTTACACTACATTACCTTGCTTCCTCCTTTGCTCTTGAGTACTATGGCCATTAGACGTCTCCTCCCAACCTTTACAGACTTGAATCTGAATTCCGATATGCAGAAGGTGAAAAGTGTGACAGGAGCAGCCTGATCTCCAAAACCTGTTCGTAAAAATGTATACGAAAATCTTGAAGATACAAATTCGTAGTGATACAAACTAAATAAATACGCGAAAAGACTGCAACTGATGACATCACCCTATTCCAAGTGAATGGGGACCTGCACCCCGTAAAAACCCTTTGTGAAGTCTAACAATTTAAAATAAACGTGTTATGATTGCATTTTTAACGAGAAATCAATGTTAAATTGTAAGAATACAATACTAACCCTAACCCCCTCAAAAAATCCAACATGGCGGAGAGACGTTCACTCAGGAATCCAACATGGCGGAGAGACGTTCACTCAGGAATCCAACATGGCGGAGAGACGTTCACTCAAGGGGCGTGGTTAACCACCGCCAGTTAGTATGTATTACAAATTTCTATGTCAAATATTTCGTATACATTTTTACGAACAGGTTTTGGAGATCACGTTGGCCAGGAGACACAGGCATATACAGTATAATGTATACTAACGTATATATAACTTGCATTCAGGAATTGAACGAGTTCAATTTACACGAGTCATCTTGTTTTTATCTACAGGGAGAAGATGAAGCAGAAGAGGCTGGAGAGTCCACAGAGGAGGACTAAACTACCACACCATAAAATCTCTACCTCATTTAGCTGTCAAGTCTTTCAAAGGGAAAAGACCGCCTCGACCACTTATTTTTAACGTTTTCCAACATGCTATTTTACTCAAGTCAATTTCAATTAGAGAATTTCAGAAACGTCCAGCAAATATTTGCGAGCTTTAAATTCCCTCTCAAACATTTTCACATAGACAAAATAGAATGCAGTAAAAGGAAATGTTTAGTAGTTGTGTTGGTGTACATATTCAAACCAGCACATTCAGTTCAGCCCAAGACATTCTGGTTGTCAAAACAAACAGATCAGGCAACAGACAGAAACCACATTGACCTGGTACAACACACTCCTCGACAAGACACGACGTCCTCAGATCATCATCATGTCCACACGAGTAACAGCTTTAGTAGGGGGAGCATCAATCTGAAGACTACGCCATTGTACTGATGTGCACAGTTTCATCAGAACTCTGCTTCTCTCTCGCTGATGTCGGTGAACTGCCCCTTCTACTGCTCTAGAAAACGATAGAACCTCTGCACATCCTGTCGGTGCTCCAACACCAAACTACTGTATCGCCATTGCTCGGATTTATATTAACAAGCTTGTCTACATTGTTTTATTCAGTTTGTTCTTTGTGCAACATAGCTTTAAAACCTCAATTCCATCATTGACGTTGAATCGTCAAAGAACATTAACCTCAAGAAAAAAACAAAAACAAAATCAAACCACACAATACCTCATGATTCACTTGATACCTGGATAACTCATCACTACTTCACTGCCCCAGAAAGCCTTACCTTTAGGGAAACCTGATGGTATGCCAGCGCCTTCTGGTCATTGATGCAATGCATCCTATCATGATATCAAACTACCTCTGACTCTGCACAACCAGCTAACGGAAACTGTTGCTCAGCGCACACAAAACAATGCCAGGCAAGTCAAGGCAGGTTGAAGATTGTACTGCACATTAAAGCGAAGTCATGCTGGCTAGTTTTTCTCTTCTCATGAGGGAATCGAGATTTCTGCGTCTTTTTTGTTTGATTCAGTCAGGTAAACACGACATAATCCAGAAAGAAAAGATCCAAAAGTCCTATATAACAAAGCCATGTGCATCAACGTTAAAAGAAAATTCTTTGCTGCAGCTATGACCACCTGTCCTATTGTTTATGACATGAGTGCATAGATATGAATAATATCTGTTAAAACTCTGAATCTTAATCCATACATATATCATTAGATTACAAGTTTTTACCTAAAACAGGTTGTGGTCGTGTTCGGTTTGGATTGTGTATTCTCTCTTACTCGCCTCGGTCAAGAAATACTTGATGGATTATAACAAACCTCTTAGCGGATAAATTCTGACGAACATTGAACTAATGACTGATCAGGTCTTCCGATACTTATATATACTTTATTCATATTGAAGGCAGTAAGACCTCTTCACTGATATTGATGCGAAGGGGCCAGTTATCCACCCTAATGATACCGTAACATTTGTCTGTGTTTTCTACATCCAACAGTTAAACTGAGAATGTCTATAGTTGTCTCCAACCTCATCTGTGAAAAGAGACTAGATATTATAAATGTGACTGAAATGTCAACATAACCTTCAGGAATGATGGTAACATTTTGAAAATAGGACAAAGCTTGCAATCAAACATTTGCAGTTTTGAAGTCCATTTGTCCATAATTAGGCTGTGCATCAAATGTTACAGCAACACTAAAAGTCTTCTGTTTTTTTGTTTCAGTTTTCTTTGTTTCTCCACACAATCTCTTATGCTGCGTTCACACCAAAAGCAAAGCAAATTATTCCCGTGAGTAGATTCCATGCAAAGTCAATGCACAGGCGCAAATGGTTGCGAACAAAGCAAATTTTCGGCACAGGCACTCCGCAGCTGAGATTGAACGTCTGTAGTTGGTGTCTTGAGATCCTGGCACCAATCTGAGCCAACAGGTCATCAAACTGGCTACTGGTGGTTAGCCTGAAGAATTAAGCAAATTATGCAAATTAACCACAAATAGTTGGGAGAGTAAACTCACGGGAATAAAGCGTTGCGAGATTTCACTTTTCGCTTTTGGTTTGAAAGCAGCAATAGAGATCTCTAGAATTGAAGTGAATTTATTGTCCAGACGCAGTCCTTAGTTTGTCTCACATTGTGCTAACTGTCCTGATGTAATCTTCCCTGAAAAAGCCTCCATTGAATGGTTTCTTTTACATACTTAAAACATAAAAGCAGCTAGCATATCATGTACTGTTCTCCTAAATGCTAATTTGTATCTCAACATTGTAATGAAACCTGTTTAACATAATCTTTTTAACAAACTGTTACTTTGAATTCATATTTTTCTGATTTATACAATGGTTTAATGAGGATCAATAGTCTTTATGGCACTTCATGATATCAATACAAATGTTTTTTCTTTTGCCTGAAAAGTTTTTAATCGTTTTTTCTGAGCTATGTACTACCTATAAATGTACAGTACCTCAAACTGACCGTTAAAAATGGACTAATCAATTCACAAATACCTACCTCCAGTTTATTCACATGTATGATATGATCTATATCAGGACTGCAGAAGCTCATTGCCCAATGTATCAGATCAAGCTTCCAATCTCAGTACATTTGGATTCTCACATTCAAAGTGACTTTCGGGTTTTGAAACAAATATGTCTGAATTTTGTATATTGTATTCTTGTAATATGTTTTCTTGTTTTTAATTAGTAGATATATAGTATATAGTAGTATATTATTCAATATACTTGATTAGCTGTTTTGTGTACTTCACACAAATGTGATCTCTTTTCTTGTGATATTGTTAAACCAGATGTAAATGGAATTGCTTTTTACTTAGTGATGGATTATACAATACATTACCCATCACCATGGCAACCTTTGAAAAGTTTACGTGGTATATCTAACTGTGCCTGAGGTAAGGCCTCGTAGGTGCTACGTTGATCCTGTTAAACCAGCCTTCATCGGCAACAACAGAATGGAAGCGTGGCTGTTTAGTACAGGTTGTGGTAAACTCTCGCCAACCAATAATCTGCACAATGCCTTGGATCATAAGATTACTTTTTTGTAATTGTTTTTAGAAAGCCTAAAAATACACCGGAAGTGAAAAAACTCAAATTAAAATATTTCCTTCATAACCTAACCTGTGCAGTTTCTAATAATCTGACCAGTCCCAACAGAGAGACACAAGCTGCTATTAAATGAGCTACCTGAGTTAGCTGTTGATAATGGCTGATCAGTAGCTTTGAGTCAATGGCTTTGAAACAGACAGGCTTTATTTTTAAGAGCATCCATTAGCCAGACGGACACCGTGTTAAAATTCTTTCAGCTCTGAGAGTCTTAATTTAGATTTCTCTTCATGATATCCTGTTCTAGTACAATCAAATACAAATTGCTACCTCCAGAAAGGCTTACCTTTACCTCATTTTCAAAATTACTGTTAAGAATTCAGGTGTACGAGAGCATTTGGAGGACATTTTAAAATGTCTATATATATCTATAGATATATATAGAGTATATAGTTTATTTTTTGGGGGATGAATTTTAAAAGACGTTTTTTGACTCTCAGTCATCGTTCGGTATTACTGGACATGTAACCTTAAAAAAACAATTTTCTTACCGTATGCAATGTTTCATAGTAGCTGAGAGGGAAGTGGGGAGATTTTCCTCTGCCTTGCTACTTCTGTGAGTATTTTAAATGTCTTGTACCGTGACTAACTGTTGCTTTCTCTAGCCACATAGTATTACTGTATTACCTCTCTACAAATTCTGCTTGCTTGTTACACAAAAGTCTGTATAGATATTCACTGCGTTTTACCCAGCACAATAAAAAAAAAAAGTATGGCATCCATAACACATATGGGAGAGTGATTTTTTTACAGGGTTCATGACTTCTGTGGTTGGTTGAGAAAGTTCATAAAAAAAAAACTGGTGTCTGGAACAATATTGGAATATATTCTGTTTTCAGAAGCTTCAGTTCTCTATCCCAACAAGAGATATGCAACTGGTGCAACTGCAACTATATATATACTGTTGCCTGAGCCACTCCCCCGCTGTCTCCCTTCTGCAGCTAAGCTAACCACACCCCGCCACCACAGGTACTGGGGAGGGTACAAAAATCCCTATATAAAATAAAATTAGTATTATTATTGTTGGAATAATGTTCACGCATCTTCTTCTTTCTTTTTCTAACATAACCGTTCAGTTATTAGAACAATCTAGAATGCAGGCTAGAGTGGAGAGCTTCAGAATCTGGTTCAAAAACATATTTCTATTTTGCCCTCATTGCTACAATTTTTACTGTTCATGCTCCAAATGATAGGAAATGTTGTGCTGGTCGTAGACATGTGGAGAGTGAAACAATCTAACTCTCGCTCCACAAGGACCAATGTAAATGTTTTTACAAATTTATCAGAGAAAGCAGGAGGTACATGATTTTAATCAGACGGAGGGGTTGCACAGACATATTTTCTGGATTGAACTTTTAGTTTTGTAGCTACATTAACTTTTTTAGAATGTGGATTGTAAGTAAAATCATTGATTACTCTCCGCGGCATTTGATCGTCTCCATGACAACCCAGAGACTCGGGGAGACAAGGAGACAGAAATGCATTTTCAAGTTATTATTGTTTTTCTTGCTGTGAGGCAACAGTGCTAAGCAACACACCACTCTGTTATGTTCATTTGTATTGAACAAAGTAATATCAGATAAGCATTTTTAAAATCTTTTTGCTCATTTTTAATCCAGCTCTTTTTGAAATTAAAAAGAGAGAAGACCATGTATTTATTATTAGAAAATGTGTTATAGTTAATTAAGTTCAATTTGTAAACTGAGAATATTGTCCAGGCATCATTCAATTAGTCTCTTTATTGCGTGTCAATTCTGCTTGCTGCCTGTTCTTTCAAACTAAGGTTCAGTAAACTCAAGATATCTGAACTTCTCCACTCCCTTGTGCGATCTCTGTCCTTCACAGAGTGGATGATTACACAAACTGTAAAAGCACTTTTGAGGGGTCAGGAGAACCATATGCATTTACTAATTATCTAGCAGTTTGAGGCAAAAATCATGCAATTTTAAAAAATAAATAAAGTGCATACTGTGTCTCCAGCGATTAATTATTACAACGTCAAAGAATCAGATGGCTTAAGTTAAAAAAATCAAAAAGGATTCAATAACTAACAGAAGCAGGTACAGCTACAACGTGAATGGTGCTGTGAAAAGTGTAATATTTCCTAAAAAAAGAGAATCTCCTTCACCCAAGTATATTATATTTATTATATTATATATATTATCGGATTTATATTATATCCGAAGATTCTCCGCTGGGGTCTTCCTTTTTGCATTCGGAATGGAATATGTTCATTATTTTCACAGCCTTATGTGATTGGCTCCACGACGTACAGAAGCTCCACCCAGTTTGGTCACCGCCGCCGTTTGTCCAAGCCAAGAATTACCTTCCTTTATGGTTCCATCTTGGTGCCCCTCGCTCACCTAACCAGACCCTAACCTCGTCAATATCACAATACACTCAATGATCATACCTTTGGCCTAAAGCTTCTTTATGTAGGGTGTGGTGCTTATCACTATCGCCTCACAGCATAAAGTGTGTGGTTTCTCTCCGGGTATTCAAGCTTCCTTGATTTGTGACCCTAAATTATCTGCAGGTGTGTGAAGGTGAGTGTGAATAGTTGTGTGTCTCTGTGTCAACCTTGCCATTGCCTGGCAACTAATCAAGGCTGTACCCCCACAACCCTGTATGAAGGATAAACGGCTTTGAAGACGGATGGATTGACATTATAATAACATGTCTTATATCATCATATTTCATTACATCAAAAACATCATTTTTAACTCATTTTAAATAGTCCAAAATCAGTTGCCACTCAGTGCTTTTCTATCTATACACTTGCGACATCCTTTGTCCCCAAACTCAGACTTGACAGAAGAAAAACTGCCTCAAAAACCCTTATGAGGGGGATAAAATAAGGAAGATATCTGTTAGAGATAGAATAGATCTTGCTTTTCTGCTTGTATTCCAAACAAGGGGCAATCTGCTGAACCCCCCATGTAAGCCCAGCTTTTGGACCATAACACTTCTGAAACCCCACAGACGACCAGGTCCAGTTGTGATAATGCTATTGATGCATGCATATGGACTCGTGCTCACATAAACCAGGCCTGTTTCTGCCTGTAGCTCCTTGTAGTAAAACTGATCCATCCGCAACACTGCGGGTTCCGGCATAAAGGCATCACCTTTTACCTGCAATGTGTGATCTTGTAAACTTGCGAGGTAAAGATTACCCTGCTCTCCTTTCCTAGTGAAAAAGCTCAAGCCCTTTTTGCATGGCGGCTGCCTGGATTGCCAACAACAAACCAGCTAAAACCACTTATCAGGCTCAGACATGTTAACCTTTGGAGCACCTCCACAAACAAAGTTCTACTGAAGTCAAGGTTAGGTGAGGAACTGTGTATTTACTGCAGCAGGCCTACTACTGTACGTTCAGTCCAGTGGACCCAAGAATGGCATGCAGCTTAGAGACAGGGCCATGGACTCACTTCCAGCGGGTTCCATTCCTCAGTGAGTCAGTGCTCCGTCACTCTCACCAGAGCCCTGTCATTGAGAAACAACCCCCCCACACATCCTCTCTCCTCTTACTCTTTCTGTGATTCATATGGTGCCTCAGTATGACCCCCCCCCCCCGGCTTTGAGCGTGATCTCAATTTAATGAGGCACAGGCTCCTAAGGCCGACCGAGCCGCAGTGGTAGGGAGAACCCCCCTTTCCTCTTCCCGCTAAAAAAACAATCCTAAGTGGCATAACTTTGCGCCATTCTCTTTTCTGCAAGGATCAAAGACACACGTGGAAGATGCACGTGTACATTATTTGGCAGTGTGAACATAGATGAGGCAACGGGTTTTGAAAAACTATTTAAGGTGGTTTCACGAAAAATTCTATCACTAGGTTGACAAAAATATGTTCAAAGTTGGCAAAGAAAGATCTGCAAAAATCCCAGCTCTGGTGAACCTGGATGTGGTTCCACCTCATGTGTCTCGTGACAAAACACACGGGACATGGGGGTTTGAGCCTGCTGCTCACCCAGGACCTACTCTACATTCTCAATGCTTGGTGCAACGTTTTTTTAAGGATTACTCTGTATTCTCAAACCAAACAGTACAAAACACATTATTTAAATTATCCAGACTTTACTAGATACTCGGATATGTAATGACTTTCCACCGTAATGTTAACATGGTCTAAAGGCAAGATTTGAATATGTGAAGACAAAGAACTATTTGAGGTCTCTATCTTTGAGTTCTGAACCCCATTGAAAAAAAGGTAAGGAGTTTTAAGAACTTGCACTGCACTGGCATCTAGTGGAAGCTCTGGGATGCCACGGATGATTTCTCACTGAAGAAGAATCCCAATCATTATGATGATGTCACAGCTATTCCCTTGTGACCTAACCCTTGTGTCAAAGCTCTATTATAAAGTTTTCAAAGGGTATATCTATAGGCAGCTGATGTAGCTGTAAAATAATGATGTCAGTCTTAAGGTGAAGTAATGATTCCTGACTTGTCAAGTTTCACTCCGAGTTGGTTTTGGGCCTCTGCTCTGAAAAAAGTAGCCAATATCTCTGTAACTACTTTGTCTATTTGGAGGATTTCTTTTCTATAGGATAAACGGGAACCCTTGTGAGATGGCACACAGATTCTTTTTTAAATTTCTAGAATCCACCTGAAAAAAAATCACTTACAGGGTCTCCATAACTAAAAACCACGGAGAAACCAGGCTATAAACCCATCTAAGTCTGGGTCACAACCCAGTTTGTGGACAGTATCTGTGGAAAGTTTTACTTTGATGGAGTGAAGCAGATCAAATAGAGAGGCCTTTAGGACAGAGAGTTTAGCCGAGGTTAACCATTTGTCCCATTTGAATTTTCTCCTGTACCAAACTATCATTTCACAACAACAACAAAAAGTAATACAAACTGTAAAAACCTAACCAAACATATACATTATTTACCCAGGGGAAAATGACAAACGTAAAAAATGATAATTGAAAGGTGAAGATGCTATTTCGTTGGCTGATGTTGTTAGCATGTTGCTTCGATTGATGGTGGACGGAATGTGCAGTTTGGCAGTGATTTTTTATGAGAAATATTAGGATTTGTTTTCATACACTTAATTATTGCTTGAGTTGTGTTTGGAGCATATACAAACAGCTTTGATATCATTGTAGCCCAGGCTCTGATGTTTCCAGAAATATGTGGCATTATTCTATTACGTTTTTTTCTTGATGGTATATTGTAGAACTATTGGGTTTGATCCACTTCCGGATCCACAGCGGACCTTCGGGGGTAAGAGGTTTGGGCTTTGTGCCTCTTTTTGCAGTGCACTGTTAAATGCCTGCTGATGGACCAAACACCAAAAATAGTTTCTGAGTGTCACACTTTCCCATTAAGGCTTTTGTTCTTCACAATGGCTAAATAAACAAGGCTTCTGACCAAATGTTCAATACCGTAGTGTCTATAAACTGCGAGCACCATATCTCTGGATTTTTCACTCACGCTTTTGCTGTGAGGCGGCTTTCCGATTGTGTTGTACATGTTCCGTTGGTAAATTAGCTGCACAGGAACACGAGCTGTTTTTTTTGTGCCTTATTGTGGAGGGAGTCCTCTTCCGGAATCCCCCCCCCCGCAGCCCTGTGCCGTCGCAGACAAAAAGAGAAGGTTGATAGGACCTTGGACTAGCAGTGGCTCTTGCTGTAAATATCAATCTGCCCGTGAATAAATAGTATCGCGTCCATTGACATGTCGGCCAGGAACCCTGGGACAACGCTTGGTAGGTAACGATATCAGCTGAAAAATAGAACTTACTTCTGCCCCCGCTATAACGTCGGGTCACTTCCTGTGCACATATGGATATCAGACGTCAGCGTCACATTTGCTGTACGACCGTTTGCCATTTGCCATCGTTATTGATGCAGTATGCGCTTTGTTAAAACATTGTAAAATATACATCACATGGCCCCGTTTTATTGCAATGCGCTTTGTTTTAAAATAATCGTTTAGTACTCTAGCTAGGCTAACCTTCCCGTAGCCTTGACTTCAGTTTAATAAGTAACATTACGTTAACTTTATCTTGGAAGTAAGCTGACCTGACAACACAAACACGATCACACACACACGATAACGCGCACGCGCTGTAACTAGAAACACACGGTAACAGACACACTAACAGACACACGGTAACAGACACACGGTAACAGACACACGGTAACATACACACTAACAGACCCACTGTAACAGACCCACTGTAACACACTAACATACACACTAACAGACCCACTGTAACAGACACACAGTAACATACACACTGTAACAGACACACGGACGTTTCACATTTCACTTAACCTTACTGAATTCAATCTAACTGTAACGTTGGTGTATATTAAGGCAAAATATAGTGAAATATAATAGTAAATGATTGACGTGAGTGCAGTTAGACCATGTAGCTTAATAATGTCATATGACAGCCCTGCTCAGCTGACTGCTGTTCTTCTTTTAGCGGCTTGATGACATGTTGCAGTTTTCTTCTGATGCTGTTTCAGTTCCATCATAATCTTAGTTGCATTTTCTTTCAAAGACCCCCTTGTTGGTGGGTGACACACTTGATGGAAAGTGATGGAAGGGACACCTAATCCATACAGAGAGTTGCCTTCCCCAGAATTGTGTCACAACATTGGTACCATTTGAGCGGTTGTGCTCCCAGTAAAATGAGTTTAAAAACAGTGCACTTGGACCAAGCGGACAGAACCCAACCACTCCAAATACACGCTGTGAATTACGTCATTTAGCCTTGTGCTAAGTAAGGCTAAACACACAGTGGGGTTGTGTCTATATTGGATGAACATAGATACTAACAAATTTTATTATCTTACCACAGTTCCCATAAAACAAAGGGCGTGAAGTCACATTTTGATTAATTCAGCCATGTCAGACCGAACAGTTTTTAAAAATCTTTTCTTTCTCTTAATTACATCAAAACTGGTGATGCATTAAACAACATTGTTTTTTTCATGTTCAATTTTGTTTGACCATCACTGAATTGGGAGCATATTCTAATAATTTGCCATACTTCTTGGTCTAAATTCATTTTTAAGAATAATACTTTATTGCTGCTTGTCTTGGATGTTTAGGTACATGTGTAAATGCCAGTTTGAGAGGTACTGTATGTTGGTAAGATGAATTAAAATGTAGTCCAGTGCAAAATCAGCAGTAAAGCATTTCAGTCTTTATGGATCGTGGTAAAAAAAGTACAGAACATTTTGCGCAGAACTTTAAACACACATTTCAAAATGTATTTGTTTTTCCTTCATTCTTCGCTCATGGACGTCAGACCTGGAGTGGATATCCAAAGTGAGGGTTAACACACACGCCGTACTGAAGAGAGCCCAGCATGTACAAGCACAGAAGATCCCAAAGAAACAGTGGCAGGTAGAGCTCCTCGTTCACCTGCATCCAATGTGTGCCACACCTATTGGGGCACGATAAATAAATAAATGCACCATGTTGCTGTGTGTATACATCTATATACATATTATATATCATTCTTCTCTATTCTGAATCACAAAACTGCATTATGTGTGGTATGTAACTCTGTATCTGACAGCAGAGACACTTGTTGGGTTTGACCCGTACCGTGTTTCTGGCCTGCAGGCCGCATGGCTGCTGAAGGCCGTCACTTGCATCGACCTGACAACTCTCGCTGGAGACGACACGCCATCCAACGTCCACCGGCTGTGCCTGAAAGCCATCCAGCCGGTCCGACATGACCTGCTTCGGGCGGTGGACATGCACGACAAAGGTCTGCTGCTATACACGTGAGATCGGAGTAGATGTTGTGATGAGCTGTTTTAGTTTTGCTGTGTCTTGAGGAACTGGCTTTAACTATTGTGTAATCCTTCTATATTGCTTCAGCAACACAGAGAACTCTTATACAAACACACCTGCACACAAAAAAACATAAACCACAACTGCATTTTTCATTGAACTACTAGACCAAGTACAGGTAGAATATAAATATCTATGAAATAAAAAACTAGCTCAAAAACACACTGTATAGTTTATACAAAAGTCAATGTATTATTAAACTGGTGCAAATATATATTCCTATTTCTGTCTTCAGTCATTAATTGAAGACTACTTAGTCAGCCATATTCTGTTTACTGTGTTTTTTATTATGCAATTAGGTTCTAGTTGTGTAAGATTGCTGCTGACTAATTTCATCCAAACATTTACAATATATCAGGACCGTTTTAATGTCCAAAAAATCAGTACCTGATAGTTAACTCCAACTCTTCCAAACCTAATATTGGGGGAGTTGTCACAATGGTCTAAGAGACATTTGTGTACAACAGATTCATAGGGCAGCCCTAGAGCTTGTTGCTCTATATGATTACTTTCTTCAGCCTGCAGAGGGCGCCGTAAACCTGTTCATCATTGGCGCTGTGTTGTATGTCATGTGTCAGGAATTACTACAGCAGCAGTGTGTGTGTATCCATCCCGTGTGGCCGACGCAGTCAAATCCCTTCGAGAGGCCAACTCCAGCCTTGCCGTAGCCTCAGGTGAGTCACCTGAGTCTCTACCACACCTGCAGGAATGTCAGGAACAGTGAACAGGACACACTGAAACGTGTGTGACCGTGTGCCTCGTCTCCCAGTGGCCACTGGTTTTCCAGCCGGCCAGACACCTCTGGAGACCCGCCTACAGGAAGTCCGCGTAGCGGTGGCTGACGGCGCCACGGAGATCGACATCGTCATCAACAGGATGCTTGCCCTCACTGGACAGTGGGAAGGTACGCTGAGGCCCACAGCTCGCAGCAGTCCACCTTCTCCATTCATTTTAGCCTCAGAGGTTTTTTTTCCCCTTCTGTTTTAGACTTAAGACCTGGAGAAAAAAAGTTTCTCTGAGGCTAATCCTTTTATTTGTCCAATTCATAAAAAAAATTTAAAAAAATGAAATGGTAGAAAAAAAACTTTTCAATTGTTTTACTAGAATTTTAACCCTGCAGATTTTTCAGCAGATTCTAAGTCATTAAAACAGGACAGTAAATGAATATCCAACATTGAAGTTGGATCCAGAACTTGCTTCTCCCGTGAACGACCCAAATTATAAACTTATTAAACAATTTATGCAGATAGTAAGTTGACTCATATTCTGCAGTGCTTTGGGCCCTACCAAATGTTCAGTATCCGCACATGGCATTTCCCGGTTGTCATGGAACTGTAGGTGATCAAACGTTTTGTAATGCCCAGCATTTCAGGACTTCTTGTACATGACTGTTCAAAGTCAAAAGTTGAAGATACTTGAGGTCTGCTTATTTGCATTCATTAGATGAAATATAAGAAAGGGCACATTGCACATCATTTTGTCAAGAGAATTGTCAGAGTGGTAACAATGTTTTAACTGTAATAGCTAATACTTACTCAACAAGCCCATAAGAGAATAGACAAACCATTCCATGTTCTTACTAAAAAGCAAAAATAAACATTTTATGTGACAATTAGTGCAAATGAGTGTGGAGTAGTGAAAAGCATTTTGTCATTGGTGACACTACAAATCTTTTACTAAAAAGTTCCCTCCTCCTACAGCTATGTATGAGGAGATCCGTCAGTTTCGAGCGGCCTGTGGTGACGCCCACATGAAGACCATCCTGGCTATTGGAGAGCTGGGCACCTTCACTAACGTCTACAAGGCCAGCCTGGTGGCTATGATGGCTGGTTAGTCTGACCACATGACCTGTATCAGGGTTTCTATCCTCCCGACAGTGTGGCACTCATTGTTCATCTAAAGCAGAAGGTTATGTGGCAACCATATGGTGTAGTGCCCTATCATTTCACCTGGTTTGCAATTATATTTGTTATGACTTCATATTGTTTTTGTATGTGTTTCCCAGCCTTCTCAAGAGCTGCTAACAGAACAGATATGCTGCAAAACATAACATCATATCGTAAATCAAGCCATCTACACAGGCTCTAATCTTTTGTTTTACGCATGTAATCAATACAGTGATTGTGTTCTAGGGCTTTACTCAACATGTACCTGAACGCATCTCATGCTCTTGGTGCGCCTCTCATTTAGGAAATGCTTAAACAGATACATTTCCTTGCCGTTTCTCCTGGGGCTGATGCCTCTACAGAAGTAAACCTCTTTTAAACCGTAAGAATAAGCGTGTCGCACACACTGTATATGTTAACCATTTCACCGTTCCAGTTATGCACATGTAAGTTCATCACAGTGCTGAGAAGAAGCCACGTGTGTGTGTTGCTGTTAACTAGAGATGGTCCTGGTTTTCATTTGGCACTACAGAGGTTAGTAAAAGATGTAATTTCTGCAGCCATCCAGCTTGTGGCGCTGCTGCTTAGCGCTTTCTTTTGTTTAACGCTTAAGTTATTTTGTGAACCTCGATCACACACACACACACGCACACACGCGCACACGTGCACAGGCGCTGTTAACTAGCCATCACATAATAAGCCGACAACAGAACCAAATTGTCAGGAGCTCTGATAGAGATCATTATTAAAATGCATCGCTTTTGTCGCCACGCTCGCTCCTTAATCTACCCTTGTTCCAATGAATTGCATATGAGATTCCTGAAATTGAATGATAATTTCACCTATTAATCTCAGATGCAGGCTATTTTACGCTGGTCCCTTGCCAGTATCCCCCTGCCCACGCAAATGAATAGAGCTTCATTACCGCCACCCACATTTAATAACCGTTATCCATTATCTGGTAATTAAGACTCCCCATAACGAATCTTAAGGATTATGCCAGTTTGAGGAAGAGGAGAGAGAGGCTGAAAGAAAGACCTGACTGGAAAAAAACATGGAAGATGTCTTTAATGAACTGAAAAATGTTCATCTTGTTCCATTCTGTAATGAACAGTCATTATACACCATGGAGGGTATTTTTTCTTTTTCTTTCCTGCAGCCTGCAGTTTGTGGGTAATCTATTAAAGAGTGTCATTTCATCTTCTATTTTTATCAGAAAAGCTGATAAAACATAATTGGCTGTGAAGGAAAGGAATGAAAAATGAAGGGTTTTATTGATGAGCGTGCAAGCTGCTCTCTGTTAGCCATCATAAGTAGCATATGTTCTTGTCTGGCCAGGCCAGACGGCCTGTTTCGTCCTACATGTGCACCGTCACACTTTATAATAAATTGCCTTTAAATGAGCATTTATGAAATAACAACAAAAACAATATGAGTTTTATCGTTATTTTAGTATTTGGCTCTAATATTTCACCTACATACTCCAGCAGCATCTTGCGTTTCAGCTCTTAAACTTTGTCTGTAGCCGCTGCCTTTTATTGACAAGTGCATGATCGGTACTGAGGATGTGCACCTCCTAAAAAAGTTGAAGGAAGCAAGATGGCTCACTCCTTAGCTACTTCTATCATCCGCTCTGGGAAAAAAATCTGTTTGATTCTTCTTTAGCTTGGGCAAGTAAGTTGCTAGATTTACTAGCCCACAATTTTGCAGCTGATCTTATTGTTGAGCCCTGGTGTTGCTGGCATCCATCAGTAGGTCGTTGAAGCAGCCAGGAGTATGTTGAGCAGTCGAATAGAGACGTACCAGATAGAATATTTCCTCAATGTCACCTTTTCAAACCCCAACAGGCTCCGACTTCATTAAGACGTCCACAGGAAAGGAGTCTGTCAATGCCACTTACCCGGTCGCCATAGTGATGGCGAGGGCCATCCGCGACTACTTCCTGTGTTCAGGCCACAAGGTAATGTAGTTGTGAATATTTCCAGCTTAATGAGCACAAGGTACGTTGTAGGTCAACTGCATACAAGCTGTCTTGTTGTTGTTTATTAATCCATCCATTCAACCGTTTATCCGGGGTCGGATCGCAGGGGCAACCGCTCCAGCAGGGACCTTGTTCTTTCGGTCATGACTCATCCTTCATGACCATAGGTGAGGGTAGGAATGAGGATTGACCGGTAAATCGAGAGCTTTGCCTTCCGGCTCAGCTGTCTTTTCGTCACAATGGTGCGGTAAAGTGCAATACCGCTCCACTGCTCCGATTCTCCAGCCAAACTCACACTCCATCTTCCCCTCACTCGTGAACAAGACCCCGAGGTACTTGAACTCCTTCACTTGGGGTAAGGACACATTCCCTACCTGGGGTAGGCAATGCATCGGTTGCTGCTGAGAACCATGGCCTCAGATTTAGAGGTGCTAATCCTCATCCCGACTGCTTCACACTTGACTGCGTAACGCTCCAGTGAGAGTTGGAGGTCCCAGACAGAGGATGCCGTCAGGACCACATCATCTGCAAAAGCGGCGATGAAATCTGCAGCACCCCCGAACTGTAGACCCTCCTCCCCCTGACTACGCCTCAATATCCTGTCCATGAAGACCACAAACAGGATTGGTGGCAAGGCACAGCCCTGGCGAAGGCCAACCCCCACCGGAAACGCCTCTGACTGCCGAGCACTTGAACACGGCTCTCGCTTTGGGTGTACAGGGATTGGATGGCCTCAAGTAGGAACCCCGTACTCCCGCAGCACCTCCCACATTATCTCTCGGGAGATCCGGTCATATCCCTTTTCCAGGTCCACAAAACACATCATCTAGACTGGATGAGCATACTCCCAGGCCCCCTCCAAGCTGTAACCCAGCTCTAAGTGAAGCATCCTATCCTGTTAACCAAGGTCTACGTATACTTTCAGGTGGGCTTTAAGCCAGCAGGGGGGATCCGAACGGCTCAGGAGTCCCTGGTGTGGCTCGCTCTCATCAAAGAGGAGCTGGGTAAAGACTGGCTCTGTCCGACCCTGTTCCGCCTGGGAGCCAGCAGCCTGTTGGCTGACATCGAGAGGCAGGTGGGGACTTATCACACACACACCACCTTTTCCAAAACTCACCTTTCTGCATGTAATTGAGTTTTTTCTTTTTGTGTTTAAACAGATCTACCATCATGTGACTGGACAGTATGCTGCCTACCATGAGCTGCCTATGGCCTGAATCTGTAGACTCCCTGTTCTAACAAGCAATCAGAACCTCAGACTCGCCACACAAGCCTGTCAGTGTGCAACCGAGCAGCGTTGAGCTAATCTCTGAGGCACACTCATGATCAGTGCTTTGACCAATTTCTGTGACACAGAGCAAACTGCTGCCATTGCTCTATGTAATGTGCACATCTAGTTATGAAATGACTAAGAGGTGATTCAACTTTGTCACATAATGAATGTATGTTTGGAAGTGATGGCGAAGGTTGTGACAAATTAAACTTAATGAAATTTAAGTGATGAAAAACAATATTCATCGATCTGTCCCTCAGACCGTGAAAGTCTTAATTTAAACACTGCTGATATTTGACAAAATAAAGTATATTTGGAAATATTGCTGTTCTCATTACTTCCACCCAGGGCTCAAAAACAATTGTATTGCAGAGATATAACTGACATACATTTCTTTCTTTTGCAGAAATGTAATACCAAGATTACTTTTATACTATTATTAAAAAATTGGTTAAAAAATAACATGCAGAGTACCTAAATAATATTTTAGTAATAAATAGGCAATAACAATTGTTATTTGGCAGTTGTTAATAACAGTGTTATTTGAAAATTGAACATTGATGTCACATTAATGATATTTGCACGATGATTATATGTAGATAATCATCCATCTTCAAACCGCTTATCCAGCACACAGGGTCGCGGGGGGAGATAACAATGTAAATCTTAAATAATTTCACAAATTTATTGTTGAGCAGATATTTGTAAATTATAGGTGAAGATGGTAATTTAGAGGCTGTTCATATGAATGTGCGTATTGTGCTGATTTGTTCAGAGATGTCGTTGTGTATGTCCGGCTGGTGTTTTCTCTCTCAGTTCAGCGCTGCTCAAAGAGGACTGAGAAAATGATGGTGCAGACGGGCATCCTGAGAGCTACACAGCTCCTGAGTTTTAACACATCTGCAGAGTCTCCGGCTCTTGCTGCCTGTGTCCCAGCGATGTGTGCTGCATCTGTTATGCTGACTTTTTTTGCGCTTAATTTCATTAGCAGGAAGCTCGGCCCACTGAGGAGCGCCAGGGATTAATCAGGGGTTAAGTGAGTTTAAAAGATCTGATTGAACAGCTCACAAATTTGAGGCTTCATTTGAAGACAGAAAACTTTCTCTTTCCTTTTCTTCCTTAATTAAGATATCACAGGACTTGACCTTGACTGGAACAGAGGATAGATGAGTGAATTATTGTAGGGGGAATGTGAGCCTTTGGAGGGAAAAAGTGTGGTATTTGATGGTAAACCCTTTGGTGTCGTTTGGCTCAGGACACTAGAGGAAGGGCTGGGAATGAGGCCATGCTGTGTTAGGAATTGTGGGTGGTGGTTTGACAAGGTCAAGTATCAAACTTTGAATACAGTGTGTGCAAAGTTGGCAATGAATTTGAAGTTACTGTGAGGAACTTTACATGAAACAGCCTCAATTTAATACATATGTCTCTATGACTGACCGTCGGCGCCATAAGAATTTTGACTTTGACCTCCAAATGATTGAACTGAAGCAGTCAATATTGGGTAGAAGTGTATGGATACAACTAAAGCACCACATTAAAAGTTCCTACGGACATTTTTACACAATCATCCCCATTTTCAGAGAGTGCAAAGTGATTGGACAATTGTTCTACAGGTGGTTTGATGCCCAGGTACAACCGGTTACCTTGTTATTCCATGATTAATTAAGCAGATTAAGGGTCTGCAATTGATTCAAAATATTGAATCCTAATCCTAATGCAGATAGGTAATTTAGTTCCTTCAGCTTAATAATGGTTTTCTTTACATCGGCACCTTCTTGGTCTGCATGCAGACTGGTTCAAGATCAGTGGAATTTGTCAAAATGAAAAAGGTAAAAATTATTGTTACCATTGAATCAATTACCCAACACAAAGCTAAAGCTTTACTCCACCCTTTGCCACAGGTAAAATGGAGACATTACTGACCCGGTTACATTTTGACCTCTCACTGGTCAGTACCTGCTGCAATGGAGAACATGAGGTTCTTGGACAACTTAAGGTAGGTCTTTGATGTGAATTGGACAGTGTATTATTTGACAGTGCAGGTCTGTCTGCACTTCCCCTCCCTAGAAGGTTTCCCGATGGTTTTGGATAAACATTCAGCAGCCAATCCAGTCGCTGACTCCTGACAAATCGGCTCGCTCAGATGGATTGGTTTCCTGTTAAATTCATCAGTGTTTCTTTAGCCTGAAGCAGGTGTGAAAAACACTACCGAGCCACCAACACCCAAAATGTAGTTTATAATGGAGAAAGATTGGCCTGGGTCAGTAATGGCCAGAATATCTGTCATAAGTCACAGCCCTGATTTGTCATGCTGAAGATATTCTATGTACGTGCTTTTATTGTAGTCATGGGATGTCATGCTGCTGCTCCATTTTTATCTCTGCAGAGATGATGTCTTAGTCGTGTGTGTATAAGTGTATGTCTATTGGTCTGTCCACAGCCCTTTTCTCATAGTGCTCAACCTATCAGCATAATATATTTCAAACTAATTTATGACTGTATGCTCAAGGAGTTCTTGTAGTTGCAGTGCTTTTAGAAAACCTTTATTAGAGGGTTATTTGAAAATACATTTTAAAAACCATTAAATGTCCTTAGTTACTTATTAGTCAGTAACTGCTTCAGGCTCTTGTTTTCCCTTCAGAAATATATGAATGGTTCTTCTGTATATAAATATATAACTTGAATTGAAACTAAGTTTCAGAAAGTGAACCAAAACTTGACTGGTACATGTACATCATTAGACAACATAAATCACACTGCACTGTTTCCTTGTTACGAGCCATTTGAGGCTAGTTGTACCGTCGCGTGTTGAACTTGGAAGAAGAATCCAGTATCCACACAGCTTTGATCACAGATGACTGGAAAAGCTCCTCTTTCACTAACACAGCTAGTCCATGCTCAAATAACGGTGTAAAGCCCGATTCAAGGTTGGGACAAGTGAACTCTCAAGGAGAGAATAATTGGCTCTCTGACTGCAATGATATTAATGATACAATTAGAGCAGGCCTTTGGTTTCCCTCTGTGGCAGAAACAGGTAGTGATGGGTGATACCTGGAGACTTCACTAGTGTCAGTCCGATCCTTCTGAAGCTGTGCTGATCGCATGAAAGCAGGAGGCTGGCACTCGCTCTGTTCAGGCTCATTTCCCATGGTGCACCCTGCCGTTTGAGCACTGACCTTGGATGGAGGCTCCCTTGTGGTGGGAGAAGAGATGGAATACATGTTTGAAAGATCAAAACCGTGCAGGCTCACCTGTCTCCACAAACACAGGCTCACAGTCCTCACAGCCCATGTTCATTAAGTTGATCAGCATTGATTGAGAGCAGCTCCAAGAAACAGCTGTGCACTGTGGAAAAATCAAATTGTTTACTAGCAGCTGTTATGTTCCGTACACAGACCAACTCCACAGTTATGGTTTATTAGGGCCACATTCTTTTAGTATATTAAATTGGCTGGGGACAAAGGTATGCACATGCCCTAACTGCTCATAAATACATTAAAATGACTAGCAAATGTAATTATTTATTTTCAACAAAATGTTTATGTTTAGTCTTCTTTACAAAAAAATAGCCAATGAGTATAAAAATATTCTAAACTCTAAATGTTACATTTTTCAGTAACCAAAAATGAGATATCTGATAACACGTCTGACCTCCTATTGTTAGTGAAATACAATCAAAAGTTTGAAGAAAGCTTCTGGGTTAATTGAATCTGGTACTGTTTGTAAAGTTATGCCTCCTACGTTAAGAATGTGACAACTCCAGTTGTGGTTGAGTTGTGGTTATGTACTCCTAAGTAATACGATACGACTGCGCCTGACGTAATACCACAGCATGACGTTAACCTCTCGTGGGTTGAGTGGACAAAAATGCCAAGCTGCAAAATCATCCCGATGCACAAAGAGGTTAAATCCATCATCTACCGCCAGCTGCAGCGTACGAGCAAAATAGGCAGCTGAGTCTCCAGTAAGTCTCCATGTTTTAACTGTGAGGTTGTCAGCTGTGCTCAGTTTGCATCAGGAAAACACAAAGTTGATCCACGGCATCATCATCAGTATCATTGTATATTTGAATTAATCGGGTCAATGTGAAGAACACTATAAAGTCATTTTTAGCACCCTAATGGTATCATGAAGTAATCATACTGATACACGGTATGAGTAGTCTAATGTTTGTACTTGTAGTTGATCTTAACAAGTGGTAATGGTGCATTGTTAAGTAAACTTGAAAGAAGTCAACATTAACCTTTGGTTCCACAAAGGAAACACAGGGTAAAAGTCCTATGTTTGTTTGATACATCTATTCACCACAAAGTTCCCACTTTGTTGCTCTCTCTACACTTACATCGTGTAAAGTAAATGAATGGCCTGACACTAAACAATAAAGAAAGTATGTCGGAGGATTATATGGCTTTGTGCAGCCCAATCTTTCACCCTCTGAATAGGAAATTCAAATGTTCTATTAAAAAAAGTGTTGATCTGTTAATTCATTAATGAAATTCTATTGAAAATCAATGTTTGAGTCCAGGTTTTCTCCCTAATGTGTTAAATATGTTATTTTACACAACAAACTGAATGTTATAAAATACAGCTTAAATATTCAAAAGAATACATTTTTACACTCAAAGAATTATACATCTGTACTGTTTAAAAAATAACAGTGCAAACTGATCAGCTTGTTAGACTTCAAGAATGTCTTGGAAACATCAAAACTTGGATGACCTGCAACTTCCTGATGCTAAACTCAGAAAGAACAGAAGTTATCATGATCGAAGTCAGCTGTCAAATGCTATCCAGCAGTACCGTCAAGAATCTTGGCGGTCTCTTCAAGCACTGCCTTTTATCGTCTACGTAATAAATCGAAAATCAGGAACTTCCTGTCTCAAAGTGCGTTTGTTACTTCTAAACTGGATTACTGCAATTCTTTATTATCAAGCTGCTCTTGTAAAACGCTTAAGCCTCTCTAGTTGAGTCAGAATGCTGCAGCTATTAACAAGATCTAAGAAAAGGGATCATATTACTCCTGTATTAACTTCTCTGCACTGACTCCCTAAAATCAAGAATATAATTTAAGGTAATTCTCCTCACCTAAAAGGCACTTTCTGGTGAAGCACTGTCTTATCTTAGAGAGCTTGTAACACCGTATTGCCCTACAAGGCAGCTGCGCTCCATAGATTTCTCTTTGATTTTGCTTATAGTTAGGGCTGGCTCAGGTTAGCCTGGACCAGCCCTTAGTTAAGCTGCTATAGGCTTAGACTGCCAGGGGGACTTCTTTGGACACACCAAGCTCCTCTCTCACTCTCACCCTCTCCTTCTACAATAATCCATGTTTTATTAATGCACATCACTAATTCAGCTTCTGTCCCAGAGTCTTTTGTGCTTTCTTGCCTTGCAAGTCTCCGTGGATTGTAGTTCTGTCTGGACCCTGGTCCTGACTCCTGCCGGGCCCCGCGGACCCTGCAGTGGTTCTGCCGTGCGCCTGGCTTACTACTTGCAATTATTTGAATCATTTCTGTCATAGGAATTGAATGTATTGTACATCTTTTATATTTTTCATTCTGTACACATGGCATCCATTGTAGTCTGTCCATCCCGGGAGAGGGATCCTCCTCTGACGTTCTTCCTAAGGTTTCTTCCCTTTTTTTCCCATGAAAGGGGTTTCATTTTTTGAGGGAGTTTTTCCTGTGCCGACGTGAGGGTTTCGGGACAGAGGATGTTGCATGTGTGCAGACTGTAAAACCCTCTGAGGCAAATTTGTAATTTGTGATTCTGGGCTATACAAAATGAAAATGAATTGAATTGAAAACAAGTACGGAATGAATGAGCTTTGCTTTGCTACTATTGTTTGGATTTATGAGGCTGCTTGAAATGCAACGTCTCTCTGGTGGGCCCTTTTGGGTTTCAAACTTTACTCGAGAGCCCTACAGCAATAATCTGAAATTCAGAATGAAGAAAGGTGATTCATTTATTTATTTGTGCCTGTTTACTCACATTCATTCCTCCCCTCCAGGACATCGGTGCGTCTCCTCGGTGTGGGTGGTTACCTGAGGGTGGTGCGCTGAATTGGAGCGAAGCATCTTAAACCACCACTCTCTTGTTCTTGTTAACTCCCTATGTGGGGCCTTCACTAGGACCACTGCTGGGGAGAATCCCCAATCCTTTCCTGTGGCTATAGAGAGGCTGTCTTATCTATTTTGGATGGTACACCATGAAAGACTCCCACCACCCCCACCACCACCAGGCCGAGGTGGATATTCCAAGTACACCGGCTAGACAGGTTGTATGATTTCAGGGAAAGAAAGGAGAAGGTGGGAGAAGGGAAGGACTAGAAATAGTGACCAAAAAGTTAGCTGAACGTCAACAACCCAAAAACTGACTCTCCCTTTCTTCTAAATTTGCTCTTCACATCTCACTCCTGACAGAGCTGTTGTGAATTAAATCAGCTCCCAGATCCCTTCTGCAGAGAATAATCTACATTCAGCTCAAGGTTTTGGTCAATAGCATAACCACTGTGAAGCACGCAGCACCGCTGAGACAGAAAGATATTTGATTCATGGCCTACTTATATAAATCTAAAGAAATCGGTGTCAGAGAAGCATGGACTGAATAAGTGTTTGCAATGGGAAATCCCGCCGGAATCCTCAGAACTCCGTCTGAGGCTTTTGAAGTGAGCACTGACATTGGAGAAACTCAAGGACGGGGAGGCGAAGATGGGCAGAAAGATGGAGGTTCGTTCACCTTAGAAATGATAAGCAGCTCTTTTAAGATGCCGTCAAGTTTGGAAGGGGGAGGGCTGGGGGTGGGGGCCTCTTTAAGAAGAATATCTGCACTTGAGATTATTAAAAATTAAACCATTGTTTTGTTTGCTAAACAGGAGAGGTGCAGAGATTCAGAACCTTGTTAGTCCATTTAGAGAGGCACAACAAAACAGAGCAGGGAGATGAAGGGAAGCAAATTCCTCCATTAGAAAACACAATTAGAATACATTCAAGACCTTGATTCCCTGGGGTGCAGCATGCAGCATGCAGCACATACTGCGTGATGCTGATTGCCTTGTTGTGGCCAGGAGCCCCAGGTGCATGCTGGGAGAAACACCTAGGAGGCTGATGAGGACAAGATTGGCCTTACGCTGCACATACAACATTGAAATGGAAATAAGTCCCATGACCCAAAACATCAAATTATTTTTTTCCAGATACTGACTCTTATATCTCAAAAATTAAATTAGAATAAGATTCCATGATTGGCCACATTTGGAGAGTTTTTCTGATACTTCTGTGTTCCTGCCTAGAACATTTTTGTCAATAGCATTAATTTACTCAGACCTTTAAACATCCTGTGGGGTTTAGGTTAAATGGTGACTCCAAATTGCCCGCTGTTGTGTGGATGTGAGTGTGAATGGTTGTTTACGTGTACCCCGTCTCTCGCCCCCCCCGCAACTGTATTAAGAAGAAGCGGATTTGAAGATGACTGACTGACTGGCTAATCCTCCTACAACAGGTCCTATAATTTCCAACAAAAAGTAACTCTTAAAGGATAAAACATCAACACTGAATTCGAGTTTCACATGTGGAGGGAACATCTGTCTCCTAGCTGAAAGATTGCTTTTTTCGTCATTGTTTTCACTTGCCTTTACAATTACTTGTTCATGATCACGTGGATAACTTGGATAATACTTGGGATATCTACAAATAGCATTATCTTACGTTTGATGATGAAACCAGGCTGACTGTCGAAACATTGTAAGGGCAGTTGGCTTTACCATATTTTATACATAAGAAGGTATGAACGCTCTCAGCTCACAGTGTTTGCTTTGTCTCCATTCTGGGCTTCTTTAGAAACATAGTGGGCTCCGTGACGAGGAACTGCTCCCTAAGTAGATATGAAGGGGAATCAACACAATGTTTCTTAAATTCATGTGTTATTACAATATAAAAAAATCTGTGTTGAATATCCCATTCCATTTTTGGTAATATAGTTCCCAAAATGCCATAAGCTGAATATCTAATAAGAGGTTCAGAATTTTGGAAGATTGGAAGATACGCTTTATGGTTTTTTGGGAGTAAGTTAGATCTCAGTCTCACTTTTGTGCATTTAGACAGTGAGCTGGACTCAGAAAGGTTAGTCTGGCTTCGTATAAGGACTGTGAATAGGGGCCACAGAATGGCTCTGTTCAGAGGGACAGAATCGGTAGTGTAAAGTAAGTGAGGACTGCACAGATGTTTTCTTCATACACATCAGTGACCTAGATGTTCAAACCCTGCATTGTGAATGTTCTGGAATGTGAGGAAATTAAAAAGCCATTAAAAGACTCCCACCATGGCTTCTGTGGTCTCCATAGAAACTGCTGCGTTTTGGCAAGAATTCTTTTAGGAACAATAAATCTTCACATATAAACAACCAGGAAAGTAATAAATCATTTTAAAGGCTGTGCTTTCAAATGAGCAATGTTTTGTAGCTGTATGGAGAAAACAGCTAATTTAAAGAGACCATGCATACATTTATTAACACAAAGCAAAAAATTGCATGCAGTTGTTAGGGAAACATTTCTATCAATCTCAGTGATGACACAATTGTCCCAATGTGTTTAAAGTCTGCAGCATGAGTCAACAAGGGAGCCCGAAAGAGTAAATAAAACATGCTGCTTCACTTTGCCTTTGCCGGTTAATAGGACGGCAGTGCGGATCAAAAGAACATTAGCTTTGATTAATCAATCAATACCCCGGTGGCCTCAGTCCTGCCCATTGATCTGCCGACGGTATGGAGGTCAGCGTCGGGCTCCGCAGCATGTGAAATACTTCACTGTATTTTTCACACTGGCCTGCTCAGACAAAAACTCCTCCCTCATTGATTTTTCTTTTTATATTCCTTCTGTTCTAATGTTATCCATGTTGAGGAAAGTTTTGTAGCTCTGCACACAACTGTGTGTTTTTGGGACATAACAGTGCACAGTGAAAGGAAAGTTAAACCCAGAAAGAGGGCAGATTTCTTCAAGCCTCCATCACACTTTGTCGAGGTTGTATTTAGCCCGAGCACACGGAGGGAAATGCCATTTGCTACCGAAGCAGTTGTTTATTACCTGCGGCCAGTTAAGAGTAGTGAGGAGTCAGCAGTCAATGACGCTATCTCGGAATAAATTCCTATCTTCAAAAATGTTAAATCACCACATCCACAAAACATGAGGCTTTCAAATAATGAGTCACTTTTAGTGATCGTTTACATTTACGTTTCTGCAGTACAACCTTTTTTTTAAATGTGAGAGAAATAACCAACAACATCAACCCCAAAAATGAAAGGATAGAGATACAGATAAACTTAATTAAGAGGAGGTAACTGATTTAAAACTAAACATTTAAAATTTTAGTGATCTCATTGAACTAATAGACATGACATTTGAACACTCACAAAGACACAAAAGGTGAAAACAATGCAACATGGCTGTTGCGCTTGGTAATTAATGATTTAACTACTGCATATTAATGTGCTTCTGAGCGCAGAGGTGTTATGTCTGTGTGGAGAGCACATGAAGATTCCTTTGTAATGTGGTGCATGTGTTATGGTTGTAATGTAGATGAACACATGTAACCGAAAAGCAAAAAAATATAATCATTTCACAGGACACACAGCTTCCTTTAGGGTGAAAGTCCTGTTGGCCTACACGTCCCTTTGCTGACTTTAGATGGCGATGGATGGATAGATAGATAGATAGATGCATAGATAACACCCGAAGGAGTCAAATTATTTTCCTACAAAAGCATTAGTGTGTACACGTGTAAAGAATCAACATGCTATAAAATCCCCAATATATACACACGAGTAATAAATGAAATTAACAAGATTTAAATAAATAAACAGTCAAACAGCAGTGTAACAGTGTAACCGTATGGTGAATTATTTGGCCAGAGGGTTATCATCATTACTAGTCTTATTCTGCAGTGGGCAGGAATGATATCAGACGTGACAGCAGAGCTGAACGAGTCTATTGATTCACTTTGTATTGAAAATGAGGGTCTGGTCTGCCAAGAAATAGTTCCAACACACAGTATAACTCAATCTAAAACAGCAAACTGCAGTTTCAGTCTAAAATTAAACACAACAGCTAAAGTGTTGGTGGGTGGTGTATTTTTGAACCTGTCAGCCAGACTAACTGTTTCCTTCCAGTTGGTGTGATAAGCTTTGCTAACTAAGCTATACTTCCTAACAGCGTCTTCTTAAAGACTTGATGGAGATTAATAACCAGCTGCATAAAGTGGACATTAGACCATGGTCCACTCCTCAACTAGCGTTGGTGAAGCAGTGGAGGAAAGTTTTTCTTTCTCCTCAGTTACAGATTCTTAACGAAACGCTGCAGGGGTGATCACCAGACAGCTCGTCCCCATTGAAGTCTTCCGAGGTTCCATTTAAAAGTCGCATCTTGTCTCTTCGTGCCCCGCTTGGTGGCATTGTTGTTTTTCATGTGGCCCCATTCTCCCAGAAAAATGCAAATGAGTGTAATTTCAAATGACAAACGACAAAGTAAACTTCTTTTATGAGTTGTGTGAGCCAGGTTCCCTGTGGGGGACAGGGAGCGGAGAAAAACCCTGCTCTAATTCTGTCATTGTCAAACTTTGACATAAGCGATTGTTCAGTCGGCTTTGTAGAGTGATACAACGAGTAACGGTCCCATTTCCTCCACGTACATTTTTTAAAAGAAAGCACAAGACATGTATTCCTTGAAGAAATGTTTGGCGCTGCTTATGCTAAATATTGTAACATTCAGGCAGTGATGTCTTTCCCTTTTATCTCCTCTTATCCACAGGAGGCCTTTACCTTTGCCAGCTGCATAACAGCATCTCAGAAATAATTTAAGTAGCCTATTTTTTTAAACATTAAGACAAGTCTGAAGAACTCAGATTCAAGATCAAGGTGAGCTACGAGGGTGAGGGCTGCCATCTTCCTGCTCTCTGACTATATGTTATGATCAAGTACGCTGATTTGTTAAAAGGCCTGTCCTGGATTCCCCGAGATCTGCCCGCAACACAAAAGTCTGCATATTTACCAGCATGTGTGTGAACAGCAAATTAAGTGTCAAGTTGAATGATGTCCTCCGATGACAGAAGCCATACAACAATGGCTTTGCGGTGGGTTTGTTATTGTGAATGATATAAATGCGATGATGACCGTTTACTCGCCTGTAACCTTTGTTTTGAATTGAATTGATCGTGTGGCTTCCGTCATCAAGGCCGGGTGAGGGATGAACAGATCGCTCACACCGCAGGGATTTATGGAATCAGCCTATTATAAAGTTTTTCAGACTTTTTTTCCTTTTCTATTTTCCCACTGATGCATAAATCTGCAGAAGAAATTTCACAGAGGAGAAGTTCTTTAATTTCATCAGCACTCCTGACTGACAAGCATCATTATGGATAAAATTATCTCGGTAATTATCCTGTTCAAAGGAGATTAATATCTCTTTGTGAGAGCTGAGAGGGAACGCATGGGATGTGGAGCCGCGGCTACAGGCCTCTCTGCAGCGCGGTGGGAAAGTGCTTTGTTAAAACAGCGCCCTAATGAGGAGCAGCCGGCCCTCCCTGCCGTGCAGGATCTCGCCTGGTCTGATCACCCAGAGTGCAATGCTTTTGTTCTGCCAATTGACGGCAAGAAAAAGGGAGCTGCTGCTGAGTGAACAAGCCATGAAGAGCTCAGTGTCGAATGCCGTCCACAATTTATCCTGTTTGTGAAAAGATACTGGGTTGCATTGATGTTAAATATTGATACTACTGTTAGCTGGTCTTGACTTTAAACACAGTATTCAACAAAGATCCGCTAAATTGTAATTCATATTAATAAAGTTAAAAAGAAAGTCCTCTATAGTTCAGTGATAATGCACGTTTCATCTCTACAAATCCCGCATGTCATGTCTTTTCACAGCGTTAATAGATCTTATTGTATTTTGGAACTGCAATAGCAAAGAATATTTTATTGGATGTGTGTACAGTATGTAAAGCCCTCTGAGACAAATGTATTATTTCTGATTTTGGGCTATACAAAGTGAAGTTAATTGAATCCTGACCATTTCTGTTAGCAGTCTGTGACTCCTAAAGTAACATCAGCAGGAGGTTACTCACTAAATCAACGTCAAACCGACATGAGATGGGTCAGCAGGCCAACATAGGACTGATAGGATCATCTAAAGCACTTTATTAGGACAAACTGAAAGTTCATCTTTATTTGGAATGTCCGCTTTACAAACGCAGCGGGGTGTTCTCATAGCGTTTATAACGACCAAAATCAACACGATGTAATTTTAGGGAGGGTGTATCTATTGGTGGGTGGGGAACAGGTTCGTCTTTTAGGATCAGCGGTTTGATGCAGCTCTGCTAACCCTCATGTCCATGTGTCCTTGGGCAAGACACTTGACCCCAATAAGCTCCTGCAGCTGTGACTACGGTGTGCAAATGTTGGTTGCTGATGGGCAGGTGGAACTGTGTACTGTGGCTCCCTCCATTAGTGTATGAATGGGTGGGAGTGGGTGAATGATGCCAAATAATGATGCCCATTAATATAAAGCTTTGATTGGAGGACTAGAGAAGAGAAATACATGTACATATACAGTCCATTTACCATTTATTTTAGCTATCCAACAAAAATCTATTTGTAAGTATTCCACAGAATCATAGACAAGGAAATATAAAAACTGCTAAATCACACACATGCTGGATGGGAGGGGAAGTGGTTGGTCTTTGACACGGGACCTGTTTGTGCCCTTTTGAAAATATAAGTCAAGGTTCAGTTGTCTGTAGTGATTTGAACTAAAACTACAATATTTTTCTAATCCCAAACAAGTAGTTTTGTTGCCTACTTGAGGGAACAAAGCTGAAGAGTAACACGATCATATCATATCATACAAACCCATTCCTGAGGAGAGAATTTCTATCTCTTTGTACTATGGTTTTAGGGCCATCTGACGTATTCACTTGTCAAAATGTATCTGAACCTTTACAAAGATTGTAAATGGTGCCAGTTATGCTAACTTGCTCGCTCATCCACCTTAACAGAAAAGCTTTCAAGGAGAATGGATGTAAAGCAGGTGCTGAGCTGCTATCAGTGGTTGGTGAAAAGACAAAGCCTAGAAGCCTGAGCCTAATGAGCAGCTGTGTGGCCCTCATTAAGAAAGCAGAGCAACCGCTGATCCTTAATGAGCTCCTTCATTAAGAACTATTTGGAAGGGAGAGGTCTGTGAGGCATCTACGCTCTCCACCCGAAGCACCAGGGCAGGCACCCGGGAAAACCATTATACAAATACACAAGACACTGGATAACAGGGTGCATGTTGGGGAAATGTGTGTGCATGTTAGACTCAACTAATTGTTTCCAATTCAAGTTACTCCACACTAATATTACTTACTCTTTGTTTCAAAGAGGAAAATGTAACTGTCGGTTTTGGTTGGTTGTTTGGTACAATTCATCAATGTTGTATTGCATTTAAGTGAGGATACAGAATTTCCATCAGTAAAGTGGTTATGACTTTCCAAAGCCCATAATAGGATTTGATAATCAATAAAACTACTGTTGAGGCAAAAAAGTAGCTCTGTGCTGGTTAGCCAGATGTATTTGTTAAATTGGTAAATATCAATGCTATTGTTGCAAAACTATTGCTGCATTTAATACATTTCAGATTGAAATGAATCCATATGAATGTTGCTGGATGTTCATAATAATTGTTGATTTATTTTTCATTCATTTTTAGTTGTAATTAGCTGTTACTCACATGTTTCCTGGGTAATTATACAAGATAAATCATGTTTTTACTTGAACAGTACTTGATGTACTGTTTTATGAAAGGTACATTTTTATCCAAATTCACAACCACAATTGTTATGATATGAGGATTTGGTGGCACTTGTATTGTTATACTCCTTCCTGCGTCTTGGATTCATCCTTTTGATTTATTGAATTTGTCTACCATGTCAATATAAAAATGAATGATGCTGCAATATTTGCTTTCAATTTTAGAGCATAGGTATAAAGATACTACTAAACTCGGAATAAATAAAGAACAAATCCGTAGCGTTGTTTTTCAAGAGGGCAAGTCTGTTCTGCTTCTGTGGTTGATAAAGTATGTTTGGGTTTATCTTGGGATCTCATATCATAAACTGCCGCTTGAAGCTCATGGAAATTGGCAGCTTGTTCATCATGTTCTAATACAACAAAAATCTACCAATTATTGATATTGTGTCCTCGGCCATTATTTTGCCGCCCATCCATCCAGTTGATATGAATCCCGTATTTTGTAGTTCAGGCAACAACAAATTACTGCCAACCTCTACCATCAATACAGTCTTATCTGAGCAGTTTTTCCTTCCAGGATGCCGGTCTGATTTCTTATTTTCTTGCTGCCCTTGGGCCACAGGGTTTTGAATAGGGTCAAATGAAACCCAATTGGACAAGTTAATCACAACATATCTGTGGTATATTCCGCAGGTTGCCGTGAGAATGCTCACACTTATCAATCCTGTCAGTGGGGGTCACCTTTTGCACCCTGATTATGTGCTGCCAAATGCATTGCGACCCACTGTACCTGTGCAATTCCATGCACTCAGCATTCTGCTGCTATTGATTGGCCGCACTTGACAGTGCTGAAAGTAATTTGGACATTGCTGCTGATCAATAAAAAAATGTATGTGCCTAGAACCTAGGAGGCATTCTGTAATGAAATCAATAGCTGTGCTTGGCTTGTGCCATTAAGATCATTGGCCAGGCTGTTATTTAGTCATTGTTGTCCTACACCAGCAGCACAACCTGGCTACCACAAGAAATCAATTGCAGTGTATCACAGGCAGCATCCCAATTACCGGCAGGACTGGTGAGGAATCAATGCAACTTTTTTGCCATTACCACTCCTTGTGAGAAAGCTCAGGACATTATTTTTCTTGGGGAATTTGCTGCATAAAAGATGACACTTGGCTGCTGATATTCATCTGATCCATCTGAGGTGCTTTGCTTCAAATTCGTGCAACTAAAGCAGGGAGGGTGTAACCCAGATGTTTTGCTGTCTTATGACATGATATGTGATCATAATGTATTGATCACTGGTACCTCCTGACAAGAAAAATAATCCATTTAAAATAGTAAACCGGTTGCTGCAAAGAAAGGAGAGGCCCTGTCAAGCATAAGAATTGCTGGAATCTGTGTACAAGTATGCATTAAACATCCTTTGGGAGTTTTGTTTTTGAAAATAACATTAATTTTTTGGTTTGACTTGTTTAATTTTGGGTTTGGAAAAAACAAAGTATACAAGGGGTAACAAATTGAATTAAACAGAGTCATATTGAATATAACACTTCAAATATCAATAATAATCAACGTCTTAATTATGCTTTGCATTGTCTGGAGATCTATCCAAGGTTTATCCTTGGAAGAATAGAATGTCGCTATTGTTTGTTTCTGTAAACCACAAATATGTCATCGGAAACTTCAGTAAGTTTGACAGAAGCTAAGGACAAAGTCAGGTGACGTACTATTTAAACAACAAACTCTTCGTGGAAGAGTTTGTTGACACATCAAAGCTCTCCTGGAGGGTATTCCACAAAGCGGGTTATGTGAAAACTCAGAGTTAACCCTGCGATCAGGGAAACTGAGTTATCCGTTCCAGATAGAGAGGTAACTGAAACTCTGAGTCAATCACCATGGTAACAGACTCTGTGAACATGACCTGCTCGCTGACAGGTTTACTGTAAGAAACACAGAGTTTCTACCGTCTCCTCCCACATGAAGAAAGCTGGTAGACATGGATTGCCCAGTCCTACCAAATCCAATTGACATCGAAGCCGTCGTGATTCGAAATGCTTTACGTCGCGAGAGAGTCTTCCGACCCAGATTAGACGTTTTATCATTTCCAGAGGAGGTTCTGTTAGAACGCTACTGCTTTTGCTCACAAGGTATCATTTATCTCACTAACATTCTCTGGCCGTATATCACCAACCTCACAACCGCGGACGTGCACTCACATCAGAGCAAATCTTGCGCTACGTTTTTTTTCCAATGGTAGTTTTCTTTATAACATCAGGGACTTTGGCAAGGCACCAGTTTGTAGAGCTGTGAGGAAAGTTCCCCTCGCGCTGAAACGCCTGTTACCCGGACACAAACCTCTTAGAACCATCAAAGAGGAATTCCACAGGATTGCAGGTGACTGATGTAGAAATCATATATTACATTTTTTTAAATTATGATGTACATTCTGTCGCGACCTCAGAAGCTTAATTAGCTGTCATTTTGCAGGGCTTCCAAATGTGATAGGATGCATAGATGGGACACATATTCCTATTACTGCGCCTGTACTCGATGAAGGGGAATATGTGAATAGAAAATCCTTTCACACAAAAGCAAAAAAGCAAAGTTTGAAGAACAAAATTAATATTTCAAATAGAAATCATTATTTCTAATCTTGTCAATATCGTGACTATATTTTAAATTCATTTTTCCAACTCATTTGATAAATAAGTGACTTTTCATGGAAAACACAAAATTGTCTGGGTGACTGTTACGGCTGTCACCGTGGTCTGTATTTCTGTCTTGTCTTGTCTGTACCCAAGTAGGCTGTGCGGCCCTGTGGACTAAAGCCCCGCCTACTTCCTGGTTTCGGTGGAGCTCTGTCAGGCTCACTCCAGCTCCACCCATTGGTCCACCCTGTCCCAGCGCACCCAATGGCACGTCACCATCGCAGCCTTACCTCCAGCTCTTAAGGAGAGCCCACCAGTGGCTCGGGGCAGCTCGTCATGGCCAGTTGACTTGTGTGCCTTCTGTGTTTGTATTTGAGTGCCACTGAGTAAAGTACTGTGTTTTGGTTCTTGTGTGTTTTTACCAGCACGGAGCTGGCAAAAGGGGGTGAGTTAGGGCAAGAGTCTGTACTGATTCACCACACATAGTTTTTGTGCCTGTTAGCTTCATAGGTGTAGTGGGTGCTGTGCTCTTTGTGTTTTTCGGTAAGCGCCTACTGTTTGTTTAAATGTATATTCAGGCATAGTCCTCCTTTTGGGGATCCCTTTTATTTAACTTGGTTTGTCTTTTCACAGCACCCTCATCCACCCTCCTTTTGTTTGTTGTTACGTGCCTGTTTACCTCTGGTTGCCAATAAATACTACCCTTTTACAACCGACCAGGTTCTGCCCATATGTTTATGGTCCCCTCACCCCTAGACCACCCAGGGGGTCGTAACAGTGACCCTGAACTTTTGAACGGTAGTGTATATATTAGTTTTTTTTTTTTTTAAGAAGTGTATACTTGCATCTGATGTAGTCACTTGTGTCCTGGGGGGGTGACCGGTTCGGAAGAGCTTCCCCCAGGGAAACCTTCAGGCACCGGGAGACCACTGTTTAGGCTGAGCCTCTGTCAGAGGTGGTGGAGGTGGCCCTCCACCTGTTTTTTGGGCCTCTGCCGTCTTTCTGTTGGCTGAGCAGAACTCAGTGTTTCTTTGTTTTTTAATGAGTGTTGGTGTAGGCTACAGCATCACATTTTAAATGACTTTGATAGGAGACACTTTTTTATTATTTTTTATAAGTGAAAAGGTGTAAAAAGAACATTTTATTATGGGTTTAATTTACAATATTTCAAGTAGCCACTGAATTTTATATTTACTTTGTTTAATAGCCTAAGTCAATTTAAAAAAAATAAATTAAAATTAAAGTGAAGTGCAATCAAAGCCTGGCAATAGATGCCATACCTTTTTGAATTATGATTTTACATTTCATTTTTAGCTGCTTCAAGGTCCTTTTTTCCCCTGTTTCCCCATATTCATAACTATAGGCTGTGACGATCTTACGGTTAAATGTGATGTCAATGGAACAGTACATTCAAACTTACGCGTTGACTCGGGCAGCGATTTTCCCCCATGCAGTTTCTCGCTCATTCGCTGCTGCAGCTGTATTACATTTGCGGCGAACTACATCCTCATGCTCACCGTAGGCCTGCAGAAGGACCTCCAACTCCATCGCAGTGAAATAGCTTGCTCTTTTATTTAATGTTGTCGTGGTGACTCGTGCTATCAGGGCTCCATTGATGATTGCTTTTATAATCGTCATGCACGCGCTTAACTCAAGGTGAACATACTCCGAGTCTATTTAACTAACGCAGATCAGCTGTTCTGGAACCGGATACTCAGAGTTTCCCGTCTCAGAGTAAGTCAACTCAGAGTTCAGGGATAGACTCAGAGTTTGTTAAATCTCCTTTCTGGAATACCCCCCTGATGGTGAAAAATGATCTCCTTTTGCGTAGGATCTTAACGCAGAAGGTTCTCCTTTGATTTACATTGTGGAAAGTTCAGACAACGGCACAACACAAAACCCACAAGACACAATTGCCAGTATCGTAAGTTAAAGCACTGTGTCAAAAAGCACATGTTGCGTTTAGTAAGTGATCATGTCGATATCAAGTTGGGTTAAAATAAGTACAAAACCCTGACCTCCTCCCTACGCTGATTCAAACCAACATTCCCTTGAACCGTATTTGGCAATAATAATAACAACATAATAAAAAAAGCAACTATTATTATTAATATTATTACTAATATTTTCATGATATATCGCCAAATGTTCTGTAACAATTCAAGATCTGTAGATGAACAAGTGAAGCTTCTTTAACATAATGTTTTTAATCTATCACTAGTTTTAGTTTTTTTGTCTCTTTTCTTTGCTTGGCACTGGTTTAGTTGTGCAGTGAAAGTTCAGTCCTTTGTCAACACAGGATGCATTCAGACACAACATTGAGTTTTGGTCACTCAGGGGTCCGTTTCAAGTAGGAGGTTTAACAAACTCTCAGTCAAACACTAAACTCTGAGTTGATTTACCCGGAGATGGGAAACTGAGTTTTGGGTTTCAGAACAGCTGTTTAGGTTGGTTAAATGGAGATAGATAGAAAGAAAAATCAACACCGCTAATGCAGCAAAAGAGAGAAACGGCGTGAGTTCCAATATAGTGTTGTTAGTTAATATTTAATGTACACACTAATCATAATCCATACGTTTTACTAATTCCCAGTGGGAAAATTTAATTTTTTACACTGTTTGTTAGAATGCACTACACACTGGCTTGAAATACACACCCAAGTTCATATTTAATCACAAGAATAATATTGCTGGTAAAACTGGTACAATGGTATTGGACCTATAATATATTTTATTCAGGTGCATCCTGTGGAACTTCTCTTTAATGGCTCTCACTGGTTTGTGTCCAGGGACCAAAAAGGTTTAAAAAGACGTTTCAGAGCGACGCACATGTTTCTCATGGCTCTGCATACACCAGCTTTACTAATTTTCTAATGTTGTAAAGCCATCTGCCGTTTGCAGAAAAACGTAATAATACACAAAGGATGTGCTTGTATGTGAGAGTATGTCCACGATGGGGGACGTTAGTTATATGAGGACGGGTGAGGTTATGTACATATTTGATGCACTGTGAAGAAAAACGATACCGTTTAAACAAGTAGTCATCTGGACATGACAATGTATCTAATTGGGGCCTCAATATTCTCCCGACGTGTTTAACACCCTGCGAAGTAAAACCGCTTCATCAACTGGATTGTACAGAAAAGGATGTGCAATGTTCCAGAAAACACTTTAGTCTTCAACGTAACACAGATCATATTTGTGCATATGTGGAAACTGCGCTAAAATACGCCTGATACAGAGTACTTGAATGAATGAGGAAATGAAAGTGCGCTGTGTGATTGGCTGGGCTGCTGTCAGAGGGAGGAGACTGTGAAAGAAACTCTAGGTTTATTGAAGAAAACCTGCTCCCGACCAGGTTATGTTCACAGGCTCAGTTACCATGGGGACTGACCCTGAGCTTTAGTTACCTCCCTTTGTGAAACAGACAAGCCAGAGTTCCCCTCATCTCAGGGTTAACCAACTCTGACTTTCCACTAAACCCGCTTCTTGAAACTGACCCCTGCACTTTGACAACCATAAACTGACAACACACAAAAGAAACACAATTGAAAAATCTGCTTTGGCTTACACATGTGTCTAGAATGAGAAAAACATAGACTGCTGTGGACAATATAATAAATAAAACAGAATCTGTTCTGTCAGACAACTGCTGCAAAGACAGGCCTTTGCAGCACACCGCGGACGAGGAGTGAGAGAAAGTGAGAAGGCTGACATCATCTGTGAGCATGTCACCTGTCATTTGTATCACGCCTTCACATGTATCAGTATGCGAAATCATGGAAAACACTTTGACTTTGACTTCTGTCAAACAGACACAGTATGAACGTTCGGTTTGTCTTAGGCAGACCCCGTTCATTTACAATTCTACAGAACATACATTAAAGGCCCTCCCAAACAGATATGTACCCACCTAGCAATGGGACTGAGGAGGTGACAGCAAGAGAGACTAGTGAAAAAGAAAACAATCTTGGTACCTCTATCAGGAATCACGAAACATTTATTGCCATAATATGTCAGTGCACGAGGAATAAAATAAAACATAATGCTATGTGTTAGTAGTATAAGGCTATGGGTTAGTTTAAAAATAAAGGAATAAAAAGTTAAAGTACAAAATATTTAGAAATTAAAAATAAAGTGCACCAGCGAACAGAAAGTGACAAGTGAAGTCACATGTGAAATCAGGTGTTTTTGATTCCTTTATCAAAAGCACCTCATATTGGTAAAACATGGCTCTCTGTTTAGGCTGAGTCTTTCAAGTATCTCACCAATGTGACGTCAGTTTGATTAAATAGAAATGACAGCAGTGGAAAAAGTGATCTTGACTGGACGCAGATGAATTCTAGTCACCGACTGGAGACGCAGACAGGAGGCAGAAGCTCAGCTTTGATTGGAGGGGGAAGGACAGAGAGCAGAGAGGCTAGCTGCATTGACAAAAACAAGTGTCAACTAATGGTTCATAAGAATAAATTAATTTCCTGGTTTCCAAACTTTTTGGCCCAAAATGTCCATTATCTCAATAAAATAATATGTGGGGCAACAAAATATGACCATGTCCAAGAATGATTTAGCAAAGATTAGACTTAAGCATAGTGATGCTATTTTTCATATTACCTACTCTTTTATTTAAAAAAAAAATGTAGTGTACTTGATCCAGAGGTAAAATAAAAAATCCCCAATAAAGACATATAAAACCAAAGTCACATCCTACGTCCAGTCAAACAAGACCCATCTCAGGAGTCAGGTACCAGGTCCAGATAACCGGCTCAAAGTGAGATCCCAAGTCCAGACAAACCATGTCTGTGACCAAATCAAGATAAGGAGGACCAAAGTTAGATCCAAGTCCAATGAACAAGACGCATCTTACTGGTGAAGATCTGCTTTGATTATTCCGATTTCCTTTATTGTTTTGCTAATCCAGACATATAGGTTTTATTATGCGAACGGGAGCCGACACATAGGTATTGATCCGAATCCTGTTCTCGGAAACACATGGTGTGAAGATGGCAACCTCGCCACCATTTTCTTGTCCCTCATCGCCACTGCATCTGCCATTTTTCTAGTTATTCCAGCTCCCCCCCTTGCACACTCTCTCTTTCTCACACAGACACTCTCTCTCTCTTTCTCTCTCTCTCTGCACTTGATTGATTGCCTGTGGTTTTATGTACTAGTGTGGAGAAATGGAATTGCAAAAGCATTCCAAGTAACTAAGCTGGTTTTCTCTACAGGCATTACATGTGTTGTGCAATAGTGCAAGAAGTAGAGACGGGCAGGAAACAGTTAATCCCGTAGGGGGTGTGGTTTATGGATGTATGGATAAAATGGTGGGATTACTCTGAAATATAAATACTCGACTTATATTGGGAAAATATTGTGAGTCTCTCTAGGATTAGGTCAGGCAGCTAGACTGGATAATGCTATCCTGTTGGTTTCAATCACGTTGAGGCTCTATTCAGTTGAATATTGTTGTTTGTGATTCACACTGTGACTGCACTGGGGTTTGTTTTAGATTAAAGTTATAGGATAAACATTGAGTTGATTTTAATTGAACCAGCTTTTCAGATTTATTTTGACATCGGACCTCCGAAAAGGGGCTTGTCTCCCGACTTGTCCAGACCGGACATCAATTCCTTACACTAGCTTTGTTATCATATATAATATTTGTTAATTTTAGACAGTAGTGACTTCATCAATGTTGTTAGAATTGAAAAAAACTGTTATACTTTGTAAGTTATTGTCCCAGAAAAATGTGTTGGGGATAGTGTTTTTTGGGTAGGAATTCATGCTGTCCTCATAAGTATAGAAAAACCATTACACTCCCACAAACAGGAAGTTGTGTTTTGTTCTGCAGTGGCTAACGTCCCGCCCCCTGAGTTTCTGGGTGTTTGTTTTTCGTGGAACGGGCACAGACTTGATCCTTTCCTGCAGAGTCACCAAAGCTCGTAAGTAGAATAGTTAAACTGCAAATAAAACTGTATGTAATGACTTGTATATTTTTGTCTTCTTCAGTATGTGTCAGTTTTGTCACTTGATCTGTAAACAGTATTCTAGAGTATATATCCTAAGCTATGGAGGTGTGAGGCAAAACTAAACTGACTACACTGCCTCACATTCCTAGCATAATATTAGTAATGCACTTTGGTATAACTCTTTTCCATGTTATTTTGTTTGTCAAATCGTTGCTGAATCTTGTCTCTTTTTCATTGTAATTCAGTTTTAAACCAGCAGAGATGGCAAAGCTGATAGAAGATGAGGTATTTATGGCTTTTGCCACCTACTCAGCAATTGTCATTCTGAAGATGATGCTGATGTCCCCCATGACGGCATTCTTCCGTTTGACCAGGGGGGTAGGTAGTCGGTTTTACATTTTGTTTTCATGATAGGCAATGGGTACCTTAGTTCCAGCCTGTAAGACCTGTTTTGTGGTTTCATTTACGTGCAAGAAGTGAAGAACCTCAATGCCTATCCGCCTCCAAAAACCACCACTACACAAAATAATAGCTGCATGCTTGTCAAAAATATGTAATGATAAGTTAGGCTTTCTTTCATTCAGGCTTTTGCAAATGAGGAAGACGTGGCCCTAAAGCCTGTAGAGGAGAGGAAGAAGCTGCTGAGAACTCACACCGATGTAGAGCGAGTTCGAAGGTGAGATAATCGATCCTTTACACTTAAAGTCAATGATGGATACACTGGTATTTTATTAAGATACAAAACAGATAATTGGAGAAATACATATTTATCCAATTCTCAAACTCAAATCTGACTGTCTGGACAGTTACAAGCTCTTAAAACAGGTTTCAATTCCAGAAGAGGGTGAGAAATCCTGGTGTAGTTTCTTATTGGAAGCTAAATAGATTCATCATATAATGAAAGACAAGACACAGTGCTGTTTTTGTCTACATATGAATGATACTTGTGCTTTTTGGAGGGGTAATATCTAAATGGAAGATCACTGTAATAGATAATTAGATATGTATAAAACATATACATTTTGAGACTAAATAATTCCATGCACAATACTGCATGCTGTAAACTATCCAATGTTAAGGCTACAAGTTGTAATAGACACAGATATTGGAATGTGTACATTCCACAAAAATGGGTTGCCAACTAGCTTCGAGGGAAACACATTTTGCACCGGTTTTATTTTTGACGTATCAGAAACACATTTCTAATCATATTGTGTGGAGGTCTATGTAGGGAGGAGAAACAAACACACAACTTTCACCAAGGAGACTGCTGTTTGTGTCCCTTGGGAATCAAGGAGTCAATAAGGACTTAAAAAAATTCTAAAATAATGTAACTCTTTATGAGTCTCAACGTCATTTTCATAACTATATATGATCTACATAAGCAAACAAGACCCATTGGCGAGACTACTTGCTATTTACTAATCAGTATTGATAAATCCTATCATTTGGTCCGATCAACCTCTAGCAGCTACGACCCCGCCACAGACAGAACCAGATCTACAGAAGCTTTCATACTTACCGCCTCCAATTAGCACGGAGTAGAGCTTTGCCTCGACGTGAACCAACACAGTCACCAGGAAACAAACTGCCAGACTGTGCAGTCAAATAAGATGTTTTCAAAACAAAAAATGCTTTTGCCCAAGTTTTTGTTTAAATTGACAACGTTAGCCACGTGTTTCAAAATACAATATGTTTCTGAGACATGATTAAGAATGCAGTTTTGTGGTAATGTTATTATGCAGGAAGCAGGGTTTAAATAATCCCTGTTTCCGTTCTCCAGATGTCATCAGAACGACATTGAGAACATTGTTCCTTTTGTATTGATCGGCCTGCTTTACGCTCTCACTGGACCTGAGCTCTCAACCGCTCTGCTTCACTTCCGCGTTTTCGCCGGGTGTCGGATCTTCCACACCATCGCCTACATCACCGTTCTGCCTCAACCCAGCAGAGGACTGTCCTGGGTAGTGGGAATGCTGGTCACCTTCTCCATGGCTTACAGGGTGCTCAGCAAAGTTTTCGTCCTTTAGAGGCAATACTGTCCCAGAGGTTTCTGCACAAGCTCAAATTCCTACATGACGCCTGGTTTCTCAGCTAACACTGGCTACAGCCATCTATGAGCTTGATCATGAAACATCATTTGCAGTTCATAAATACATTCTCTCAAATGATTGTGAATAAACTTTGACATTATCTTCGTCTCAGATTTTTTAAGGTGGTGGCACAGGTGGTAAAACTCAAATGCAACTATGAAATTCTTTGCAAGAGATTTAATCTGGCAGTGGGAAGAAGGTAATTCATATGAAGAAAATGTTAAAGTAAAATCGACCAAATATTTAAAACACAACAGCCCTTCTATGGGATTTTAAGACATTGATGTGACTTTAAATGTAACCAGCAATCAAAATAATTATGTTCAAATATTTACTTTAAAGTGGTTAAAATGTGTGAGTACCGTTTTATAGTATATCTGAGGCTGTCTTGGGCAATGACTGTAACACCTAAGAGGAAGTTTCAGCTCAGCCGCACCCAGAGATTACAGCCCTGTAAAGATTCCACACATTCTGATCTTTGGACTGTTTTTTGCTTTTCACAATGACTGTGCAAAAAAAAAAAACAGTTTGATGTACATGCTGCCTGCTATAAGTGCACATCTCATATTTGACTGAATAAATGTATGAATAAATACAGGAATAAATAAATGTGTAAATAAATAAACAACTTTATAGATGAATAAAGAAATAAATGCTGAAATAAATATGGAAATAAGTAAATGAACGTATCCATAAATAAATAAAAGTTGATAATCAAACAGGTCATAGATACATATATTTCTAAATTTGTTTGCCTACATTTCTTCATTTATTTATTTATGTTTCTGTATCATATTTTTATTTCTGTTAACCTACTTTTATTTATGTGTGTCTGTATGGTAATGAAGTGGGCGGTTCTAAACTCGGTCTCAAGCAAGATTGGTCAGAGGAGTGTGATCGCTCCTGGTCTACTACTTATGTCTTGAAGTTAGCTCCTTAGCAGAAGTTGTTGTTAGCATTTGGCTACATGGTTTTGTTTTTACAAACCATTTCAAATCAATTGCGATCATTAGCAAACGATTTAGAGAAGCACGTTAAGAAAGACACTCTTCAGTGTTGGCTGGATAAAGTGACGGAGGACTTGGATCAGCTCAATGCCGATAGTGTTCGATCCTCCTGGAACCACCGGAGCGACCCATCGATGTTCCTCGTATATTTTATTCTCCTTTGGAGGATGGTGCAGTACGGAATAAGGTAATAATGTCAAGTGTGTTTTTCTGGTTTAATTTATTATCTTTTAAAAGTGGCTGTATATCGTTTTGCAAATGTATTAATATTTACTGTAACTTTGATGAACGTTTTACATGGTTGCCATGGAATAAACTCTTCAATATATAATTTATAACCCTATTACTTGAGCAAATGAAGTTGAATGGGGTCCGATTTGACAGATTTTTAATTATGCACATTTGCATCAGTTTGACCCTTATGATAGTGCTGCATTCATAAACTCAACAAGTGAAATATTTTAAACTTAAAATATAAACATGTAAAAGCTATATGACATGTCTTTAGGCAGCAGGTTCAAGTTGAAGCTCTGGTTACATTTCATTTATTTCTACAGCACATAGCTGGGTTCAGATTAACCCAGGAACACAGTCTCAATCTTAATCTCAATTTTAAACTGCAGTTTACAACAGATCGACGTTGACTTGTGATCAACGTGGGCTGTTTGTACTGTGAGTCAGGTCACATTTTTTTGTTGTCTCTTCTGACTCCATGACCCTATAAACTCCATTAGAGGACCACGATTTGGATGAAACTCAAATTCTACAGCAACATCCCAACACTGGATACCAAATGATGGTTGGACATTTGAATGCACAACGCAAGGTGCAAGTTAAGTGACAGCTGTCATTATTTGTTCGATTATTTACTTGTGCACAGTTTTAAACTGATCATCTGAGATTCCAACAGTGCTAACCCTAGACTAACCCATTTCTATTATGGGGTCTGAAGAAGAGCTTTGCTAAAGTAGACTGAGTGGCGGGCAGTCATCTTATCCTTTTCAGGAGATTAACACAGATATTTGTAACAAACTGTCATTGTCAGCAGACTAAATGATTTATTTCCCCATCAGGATGGAAAGGCTCTGGAGAGACGTTTATAACAGGGTACTTGATCTCTTCTACACCTTTACCAACCTTGAGGGAGAAGACCTTCTCAATCCTGAAAACAAAATTCATCTCTGTGCTCTGCACTGGTGCTTTGTTCTCCACGTACAGAAACACCTTCAGGTTATCCAGGATGGCTGGACCTGCGAGGGAAACCAGCCCCACTGAGCAAGGAGGGAAACCAGTCCCTTCTGGGACTGTGGAGTCTCCAAGAACATGAGCACAGCAGGTATGAAGATTTGTGTCTTTATTATACAAACCCAAAACATGTGTTGAGATGTTTCATGTTGTTAGTGTCGTAGAGTCTTTTATTAAAGAATGACATGAAGCCCCACTTTCTACTAGCCCACTGCGGGCTAACGTGTGCTAACAGTGGGTACACGCACCTGGACGTGTCCATGTTACCTACGCATCAATTACACAATTTAAATTGGTTCTCGCTGACCCTACACTAGTCAGCTTTGGAGGAGTGGGATGCTACAGGTAACTTACCTGTGCCAGAATCAGATCTGCAGGAGGTACTGTGTGTACCTTACATGTAGCACAATAACAAAGAAATGAAATGTAATGTTTAGTCTCTATACTATGAAGAAACGAGGCAATTGCTATAATCATAATTAATGGGTTTGGTCCATCTCAGATCCTGCAAGCAGAACATGATACACAATAAATAGTTGTGTTTATTTTGCTTACTCACGTTATAACAAGGTGGCATAAAAAGCTATAGTATAAAATTATTCTGGAACATTGTTTTTCTAAAGAATAGAAAAACATTGAATAAGCACGTTAAACACAGAACTATGCTCTTGCCAACAACTATTTAACACATTTATCAAATCCTGCACCAGACTTAATGGCAGTTTGCAGGATTGTTTAAAATATTCATAATATTTAATGTGGGCTACTTCGAATGTGATGGTGTCTGTGCAAACACTGACACATGGGTAACATACACTGTGGTTTGGCATGATGTTCAGACACCAATGATACCTTTTTACAGTGAGTTTTTATGCTTGACCAGTCATCCACTGGATTAATGAGGCTACAGTCAAAGCCTCTTCTGCATTGTCCCCATCAGGTTGTGGATCTTGAAGAGAAATACAAAGTGTAGACCAAAATAAATCTCTCCAGTCATTTTATATCCACAGTTAAATATAATGCTCATTACGACAGTTGTATGCTATAGAACTACTGTGGAAATCTAAACTTTCCATCCCAAACTATTTAAATAAATGGTTGGACATACCTACAAGTTCTAAATTACAAGTGCTCAATTATCAGGATCAGGAATCAGGAAACATTTATTGCCAAAATATGTCAAACATACAAGGAATTTGTCTTGGCGGTTGGTGCGTGACAGTAGACAGTGTAATTACATGACAGTTATGTAATTGCACTGCTGCCATCAAGGTAGAAACCAGACTAATGACACATTTAACTGGCTCATTGACATGAGTACATGCCTGCCGTTTCAGCTTGCACTGAGGATCTCTCAATCACCTGATTCTGTCCCTGAGGTTCTTCAGGTGTGGCCCTTGAAATCAGGGACAGGAGATGTCATGCAGCCTCCGTGGCTTCACGTGCATCATACTGGAAAGGGATTTTAAATGTATGGATATGGTAAAGGGACGTTACAGTGTACTGCACAGGCTGTTTTGAAAGCAATTAAGCCATTACCTGACATAGTGTAGGTGACAGAATCAATGTAATGTTTGAGTGTAATCAATTAATTAAAAAAAGAACAAGAAATGATTAATAGCTTTCGCCTCACCTACATAATACCACTAACTAAGCTAACATATCTTTGTTAGTAATTGGAGACACTTGAACATTACAGTTTGCAACATCAGCCCACATGCACGTAGAAAGCGGGGCTTCACGTCAACACAGCAGTCAATATCGTTCCTTAATAAAAGACTACTTTATTTTTTGAGAGCTAAAGTTTTTGTTTTGCAGCCAAAAATTCTAGTTTCATAAGAAAAAATACATTATTAATTTTTCAGTTTATATATTTTTACTTACGATCTTGATTTTTGTCTGCAATGAAAGAAATTTGCTCTCAAAACAGTTGTCTGTTTGCATAATAAAGACACAAATCTACTTTAATAGGTATCTCCACGTTTTATAGGACTGGTGGAATTTTTGTCCCAGTGGGATTCAATGCAAAAAAAAAAAGGTATCGAACATGCATCATCACTATGTGGGCATCTTTCATACAATTCAGTATATTAGTTAAATATTTTATACATTACAGGTAGGGATGGGGCCGATCCGATCCAGTATCGATATCGGGACCCGATATCAGAGGAATTCGGGTATCGGATTTTCCGATACAACCTTTGGAGATTTCCGATATCAATGAGCCATGTCTGCGCTTAAACGTCGTCTGCTGAAATGACTCCAAAAGTGATTCCCGCCTGCTAGTCTGCTAGCTGGCTGCAAACTGTGGAATGGATTTCCTGAGCGTGTCTCATAACTGTGTCTCATTGAGCCGCGCCTCCGTTCAGGAATCCATTCCACAGTTTGCAGCCAGCTAGCAGACTAGCAGGCTAGCACAGTGTTTTTCAACCAGCGTGTGTGCCGCGAGAGGCTGTCAGGTGTGCCGTGAAAAAAAATCATTTTTTACATACTGTCACTTCATTGGTGAAAAAAAAAAAAAGAGCCAACTTGTGTGTTTGTGTGTGTGTGTCGTCGTGCTGTTGGTGGAATGAAGGCTCAATACTCCCCTCTGCCTGTGGGTGGCGGTACGCAGCGTAATTAATAGGCAGATTTGCTGAGGCGACAATTTAAAAAAGTGAGATTTAAGGCCGGCGCATGCTTCTGCGTTTGCGTCGTTGCGTCGACGCACTCGTTTCAATTCATGGTTCTGCGTGTGTTGCAGAGTAATTCACCGCCAGAACAACAGGCGGAGTGACGTATTTAGTTGACGACCTAGAGAGTCACGTCTATTTATTTATTTATTTATCATAGACTTTATTGCCTCGTGCATCGACACTGCTGCTTTTCATCGCGCACACATTTGTCCCGTATTTTCCTCCACAACTTTGTGCACCTCTCGACCGGCAAACCGGCGTTTGCGGCGATCTCCCTCCGTGAATCCAACCCGCTTCTACAACCCGCCAATGACGGCTTGTATAAGCGGTCATATTTACGCATTTCTTCCGACAAAAGTTCTTCAATCTGATCCGTTCTCTCATAAACATTCTTCGTTTTAATAATGGCGGCATCGGGCTATGAAAGCGGAAATGAGAGACTCCGTAAAGGACGTAGTTAGCGGACCAATCGCAGCCTGGTGCTCTGCGGGAGGCTGCGTCGCAAGCCTAAAAAAATGGCTCGAAACGCAAGGACGCAAGAAGGTGTGAAAAGCGACGCAAGAGAAAACGCAGAAGCATAAACTAGGCTTAAGAGATACCTGGGCATAAAGCCAGTGCCATTTTGGCATTAGGATGATGTTAAGTTTAATAAAACACAACAAATAGAACACGCGTTTCCCTGATTTCTTAGAGTATATTATGCTCATGCTGAAACTATGTTTGGGATTGATTTTCATATCATTTCCGGTTGTTGGTGTGCCGTGAGATTTTTTCTGTGTCTTAATTGTGCCTTGACGCAAAAAAAGGTTGACAAACACTGGGCTAGCAGGATAGCACTGAGGCTAGACAAAATGTCCGCTGTGTGGAGATTCTTTATGATAGAAACGCCACAGAGCAGGGCGGCTAGTTGCAGTATTTGCAAAGCCGTGATTCCAAGAGGCGGAAGCTCCCTTGCGTTGTACAATACGACAAGTTTGATCAAACATTTTAAAAAACACCACGTTAAAGAGCACAAGGATTTTTTAGGCAGTGGGCAGAAAGACAACAGGATCCGTCAAGAATCACTTCTGGAGTCATTCCAAAAGCAAGGTAAATTCCAGGCAGATAGTGTAAAGGCTAAAGGGATTACCGAAAAGTTGCTCAACTTCATTGGACTCGATGACCAACCATTATCAGTGGTGGAAAACGCTGGATTTCGCAGCCTGATGGAACACTTGCAACCACGGTACAGTTTACCGTCCAGGAGATATTTATCAGAGACTGCGCTACCTGAACTATACAGCCGAGTGTCAACCCGGTTAGCTGAGAAATTAAAAGGAGTTCCAGTCCTGAGCTTTACTACAGATATTTGGACCTCAGATGTCTGCCCAATGTCGCTAATAAGCCTCACAGTGCACTGGGTTGACTCGGATACACATGGCCTCTGTAGTGCGGTGCTTCAGGTAAAAAAGTGCAGGGGTTCACACAACCAAGCTACAATCGCAGCCTCCATTACAGAGATGTTAAATCACTGGGAGATCCCTCTGGAAAAAGTGCATGCCATTCTACGGGACAATGCACGTGATATGAAGGCTGCAATGGAAGTTCCAACTTTGAGACATTCGATTTTTGTTTTCTTTTAAAGAATAGTTAGACTCTGGTGTTTAGTTTATTCCAAGTCATCTTAAGTGCTGTTCTGATGCACACTGTTTTAAAACTTATTGTGTGTGTGAGAGAGAGTAAGTGTGATTGCGTGTGTGAATGAGTGAGTGAGTGAGTGAGTGAGACTGTGTGTCAAGTGTGTAAGATGTTTACAGTTATTTTATTGCACTTTTCTTCAGATATTGGACATGTTGTTCATAATACAAGAGTCAGTGAGAGTGAGTGAGACTGTGTGTCAAGTGTGTATGTTTAAGATGTTCACACTTGCACTTTTCATATTTCTAAATTTTTAAGACTCAAGTATTTGACATTTATGAAATGAAATAAATATTGACATGACAATTAATCTGAAACCCTTACAGTTTCAAATTTGTTTTCAGAATTCTTTCTGTTAACAGGATTTCCTGTTTATCAAACACAGCTCTGGTATCGGAATATTATCTGTATCGGCCGATATCCAAATTTAGGTATCATATTTAGGTAGCGAGCGCGTGGAAAATACTTAAATGACGCGCACGCATCAACCTGATTGGCGCGCTCGAATTTTGCCAGTGATTTGCCGCCATGTACTTCCATCACAACATATACCCTGCGCGGCACACGGTCTGCAGAGGATCACCACTGTGCCGCTAAAAGACCGTGGTTTGAAAAATGCTTGGCTAAATGTCACAAACACAGCCGTCAAATGATGCAAGTCATTACTTTTAAGATTTAGTCTTATAATCGTGATTAGTGAATTTCAAAATGTGAAATTAATTATTATTTTTTTTTATCTGTACCTGTATTTATTGACAGCCCTAGTATTATATCATTGTTGAAAATCATGACATTCATTCATTTCATTTTCTTTTCATGGGGTATTTAAATTTAACGAGAAACAATGTCCCATAAGAGTAACTCCACACTTTTAATCTAAAGTTTTTAATTGAAGCATACTAAAAATTCATATACATTTAATTTATCTGTAATTTTTTTGACGATATCACAATACGTTTTATGTCCATTATCAAAATTCACTGAAACGCATATAAAATTAATCAGTTTGATTACCTCAGCAGCTTACCACAGAATTAAAAATGTCCAGCAATGTGCTGCCATCCGATAAAACAAACAAAAGATGAAGCTGCGGGAGAAAGAGCAAAAAAATGAAAATATTAAAGCTGTTGTGAAATCTACAATTCATGTTTTACATTAGACATGAGTTAATTAATACAGAGTTCTATTCAGTCTGGCATGCCGGGGAGTCTTATTTAGATATAATCTTCTTTTGTTAGTGGGAGACGGGACAGTGAGGACCTTACTTTAGAATCATGTTTGTCTTCCACTAGAGGGAGGCATGTTAAAGTCAAATGAGGTGCTACCCTATTAGGAGTCATTTATGGACTAGGTGCACCTCAAAAAAGCCTCCCACCCCCACCCTAAGTCAGACAATTATCTTTATTTGCCTTGCTGATAAACATTTCCAGTGAAAATCCCACAATATAGCCATTTTATTTTCAGCTGAGCACAAGCAAGCTTTTTCACATACTCATGCAGGGGCTCCATGCAAGGAGCAGCACACAGCTTCAGTAACATTTAAGCCACTTTGCTAATGTTTGTGTATAGGATGATTGCAGATTCCCACTTGTTAGGAAGTAAAGTACACTGATAAGATGAATACAGTCACGCTTCTTGTGAAGGTGACTGGTTCAGCTGCGGAGCAGTAACACCCATGGATGGCCACTGTAAATACTAGAGTGGGATCACCATGAAGGCTGCTTTGGAAGGCTGCTTGTCTGCATTGTGCCCCCTCCCTGCATAAGTAGAGGAATTTTATGGGAGCTCATTTGTTTGGGACCCTCAGCCCTTCAGGGTCTCTCATTCCTCAGACAAGCCAGGCATTTCACAGCTGTGGTGAAGGGGGAGGAACGCCTTCTATAACTAACAACCACAGAACTACCCCATATCATGCTGCATGCAGGGTATACAGGACACCCCATCGCATTAAACAACGCTCATCGACCTTTTTGCTTCAGCAAAAGTTGTTTAAGCAATTCTTTCTCAACTGTGTAAAAGAGTATATACATTAGTAATCATATTCAGGCCTTGGGGCCTGAGCAATAGAGCAATTGGAGCAAATACATCCCCATTATTCTGTTAGGGGGAACATAGTTAGAGTTTTGTTTGAAAATTAAGAAATGTATCACCCCACCTTCCCACCGAATAAGATAATATAATAATAATTTGACTCTTTTCTGCAGCAAAAGGAATCTCACATTTAAGCAACCACCGCTTCAAAATATTCAGTTGCTGTAAAACTCAATAAACCGTGATCAATGTTAAATGAAAAAAATGGAATATTCAACAATATGAACACATTGGTTTCAGCTTAAAATAAGTATGTAGCTTATGTTATTTAAAGGTGTATACATTCAAATAAGTCAACATTACCTTTTGGTTTCACATGTGACACAAATAGCGGTCTTCTCGTTACACACCCTGTGTTGGTTTGAACCCCCCATTCCATTTCCGATAGAGATAGAGAGAGACTCTTGCCCCCTCATGTTAAAACAAAACCAGGTCAGCACATGCTTTGGTACAAGTGTATAGGCAGTATATACATTCTAATAAGGTGCTTATGTCCATGACCATTGTCACAGTGGGTCCACAAACTGCCCAAAGTACATGACCACGCACTGCATGCAGGAGAAACTGTATGTGCATCTGTTCCTGCTGCTTTGCACTTAGTTGGAGTACACACCCTTTCTCTATGCTTCATATTATGAGCATCACATCATTGACCACTTTGGTCCAGAAGTTTGTATGGGTACACAACATTTTTGTATGTGTATCTCTGTACTCAATGAGTGGCTACAATAATAGATAACTTTATCTTGATTAAGCCTGATTAGAAACAGTAGTGTCTCCGGTTGAAGATGTTCTCTTTGCTTTTTGGTCTGTGTTTCATTTGCTGACATGCACATGCCTAAGATGTGCCCTGTGCCTTATTGTTCAGCTGGTTAGCTGCTTCATTAGGCACAACTTCAAACTAACACTGCACACCGAGGGTGAGGGGAGCCAGATATTCATATTAAACAACGGCACCCATTGTCCTTAAATATTAATGAATAGTTTGACGGAATGCAACTCTAAGACTGGTAGAGAGGATTGTGAATGAATTGGGTAACACCAGATGGACAATAGAGACAACATTTTCTTCTATCTTTTTTCTTATAATGCGATGATAAAGGAGATCTAGCCTACTTTTCTCACTTTGCTTTTATCAAGTCTCGATAAAAGCAAGCTGTCTCCGCTGCGGTAACGCTTTCAGTACTACATGAGTACAACTCGGACCGAGGCCTCAGTATTGCCTAACAGCTTCTGAGCCCCCTGCTTTAGATAGGCTTGGGGAGGCTGTGTCCAACTATTTTTGTCCAAATATGCTCTCTTCCTCTATAAAATTACTGTTAAGGTGTGCAAAGTTGGGTTTTCTCTTAAAGCTTATTTATTTAAATGAGTTTTCCAGCAATTATGTCTCTAAATGGAGATGCCTGTAACTATTTGTTTTTATCCACTTCTGACAATTTATTAAATAGGATTTTTTTCCGGTGTTGATGTGAGGGTTTTGGGACAGAGGATGCTGCATGTGTTCAGATTGTAAAGCTCTCTGAGGCGAATTTGTAAATTATGATTTTGGCCTATATAAAATAAAATTAATTGAATTGAATTGCCTCAAAGCTGACACTGAGTTGTTGAGTTACACAAAATCCAAGTAGATCAATATTAAGTCATTATTGCTTTCTCATAGGACATCAGCAGGCGCCTCGTGAAGGTACTGTGTTTTGACCTGTCTCCACATTTCAACATCTCCAGCAGGTGTCCTCCTCTTCACTCCCTCCCGTGGGAGAACAAGTATTTTAAACATTCACTGCACAAAGCAATATTAGTGTTTTAACATCTAAATAATTTGACTAAAAAATAGCCATGCACACCCACATTCACTCATACTCACTTTCCAGGTATATCATTCCAGCCAGCTGACTTCTCCTCATATGTTTTAGTCTGCGGCTGAGTGGGGCTGGGGTCAGCAGATTGTTTATGCTGATCCCAGTGATTGGAGATGCATTGCAGGAGATTACCATAAGCAATTTAAATGTTATTGATTTAACCTCATGCATGCTGTAATTGAACACCGTGTCCAACCACCAGACGCCACTCCCCCACCTCTGAATCGGTTTCCCAGGTTTTTCTCTTTATCTTTGTCTGCATTTTCATCCCACTCTGTTATTGTTTCAGTCTCTTTCCCCACTTTCTGTTCCTCCTTTGCTCATGTGCTAACGGTCTACAACACTAAACTGTCGTCGTACTCCTTGTCAGCCTGTCCTCAGGCCAAAGGGACTAGTGGGAGCACCAATGGCCAATCAATAGGCAGTCTGTCATGGTAACAATGGAAATGTTCAATTAACAACCAGCAGTGGATAATTTACAGTCTCACCATCATTACTGTTTTGTGTGTGTCTGTGTGTGTTGGAGAGGGCTGGGGAGGTGGCACACAAAGCTGTGCTTTTTTGTATTCATAAGAATCATTTTCTGATAATTTCACTCTTCAATAGACCGTCATTACTAATCACCAAACTAAACACAAAACCCCAATTTTTTTACTTAATTACAATTTTGCTGTTTTTAGATAACAATGTGATTGCAAATTACAGAGTGGAGTTAACAAAAAGAGGCAATTATTTCATTAGAATATTCCCAAATCTGTTTAATATCTTCTTCATTATACGGAGCCGTGAATGGAGGACTAGATTCAACACTCAGATCAATTAATACATAGAGAAAAAACTACCTGGGAGACACACTTGTACGTTCTCCATTTTTCATCACGCTTTGTCATTCCCCATGAGGGATCACAATTTCTTGTTTTAATATTTTAGTGTTCTAACTTAAGCTTCAGAATTCTCTGCAGGTAGCACACTAGATCATCTTGACATTTCAAAGTACTGAAACCTTTGAAATAAAGTGTTTTTTATTAAATTCTATTAACATAATTTATGCTTGTCAGGCAGCCCACCTCGGTGGCAGATGATTTGGGATTGTGGAAAGACTGAACAGCCATATTTCATCCTCTGGTCCTCACAGGTGTAAGACTGGCCTACTAAGACACATGTCACACCATGGTGATGATTAGTGTAGCAGACAAACTGTCCAGCACTCAGCATCATCATTCACCTGAAGCTTCGGCATGGCATGAACCACAGGGAGTGTCTGAGCAGGATTAATGTGTGAGTTAGCTATCACTTCAACAAATAACTTCACAAAGAGGCTGTGTTAGGTAAACAGGCATACAACTGTTGAAATTAACAAGTTATGTTGCTTAGAAAAAATACATCAGCAATTGTTCAGCTCAATGTTAGGATGCATGGCACTCCGGAAATCAGTTTCTGAAGATAAATTTAAGTTACATTTTCCGTTTGATGCTTAAGTTCAGCTCTGGTTGGCCCATATGCCCTTTCAGCCAACTTTTTAAAATCCTGATCCTATTGAATCCAACTAAACACACGTGAAAATGAGTCACAGCTTTCTTAACACCTCTTTTCTCCCTGAGATTTGTCTGCGACGAAGTGTTGAGTAGGCTAGAGCAGTGGTGTCAAACTCAATCACAGAAAGGGGCAATTAAAACTGACATAAATATCAAGATATCCGATACTTACGATACTAAAATTCAATATAATACCCCTTTTATGTTACCTCTGCGATGCCCCGCGCGCTAGGCAGCCCCGCCTAAGATTTGTTGCGAGTAGCTGTTGCAGTGCATTCTGGGACTTTTAACATCCGTGGTGTACAATGATTGAATGCACTTCTTGTAAGTCGCTTTGGATAAAAGCGTCAGCTAAATGACATGTAATGTGATGTAATGGTGTGCGTCCTATCGACCGGCGGGCTAGTTATGATTGACATATGATATTTACTTGTGGGCCGGAAATTACTGTAAAAAAAGTTAGACTGCCAAAAGACATTGGGTCTCATTGGTATTTGCCCAACAACCCTTCACCTTCACCTCTGATGAGGCTATGGCAGAGGTCTTCAACAGGTACTACAGGGAAGTCGCAAAATATTTGTTTTTGTTTTTTTTCTTCAACCAATTTTTTCTGTCTTCAGAATCAGAATTGTATTTACTGTCTTTAAATACACATTGACATGAATCCAACATATTGTAGCGAACGGATAAATTGATGAGAAGACGTTATCTTTCAGTCCGCAATGCACACCTTCAGCTACCCACAGGAGCTCCCTCAAACTGGGCACCGGTTCATTCACAGCACCTTTCATGCAAATACGACAGCAGAGGCACTAGCCAATCAGATCGCGTTTATGCTCACGTCTAAAGAGCTCAAAATTAAAAGATGGTGGACCAAACTCCGTAGAATAGGGGGTCCCTGTTCCATCTCGCCATCAGTTCGGGGGTCCTTAGCCTGAAAAACTTATATCAGATGTCACTGGACTATTAAGTGGAAGGTCATTACACTGGGCTGACACTTTGTTGGGAGAGGGAAGAGTTAGATTGGTTACCTATGTTCCTTTTATGATGGAACTGAGAGAGGTTTTTGACTATCCCGTTTGTGCTGGAGATCCCTCCAAACGTTTGCTCAATCTCAGACCGAGCTAAAGAAGTAGTGAAGAGTACTCTGAGTTCCGGGTGGTGGCAGCAGAGTCAGGATGGGAAGACGAGTTACGAGAAGGTTTTCTAGACAGTCTGACTCCCATTATGTGGTAATTGAACTACCTCCAGGAATCTGTTGCAATCGTTCCTTGGTTTTGCCAACTTGTATCGCCGTTTTATCCAGGACTACAGTAGAGTTGCTGCCCCTCTGACTCACCTCTTCTGCTGTTCCTTTCCAGTGGTCGCCTGAGGCGGATCAAGCTTTCGCCTTATTAGCTTCACCTCAGCACTCATTCTGATGCAACTTGACTCTTCTCTGCAGTTTGTGGTTGAGGTTAATGCGTCGAACAGTGGGGTGGGGGCTGTTCTCTCTCAACACACATGTGTGTTTTTTTCTCGACGCCTGTCTCCAGCGGAAACCAACTGTGTTGGTATCCGGGAACTTCTGGCAGTGAAGTTGGCTCTGGAGGAGTGGAGACATTGGCTGGAGGGATCGGAGATCCCTTTCATCGTGTGGACGGACCACAACAATCTTGCCTACATCCTGTCAGCTAAACAGAATTTAATTCCTGTCAAGCCTGGTGGGGCCGTTTCAACTTTATCATCACTTATCGTTCTGTATCAAAGAACATCAAACCAAATGTCTCGCCAGATGGCGTTAATAGAGTCGGATTGGATACCATTCTGCCTACATTGTTGGTGTTGAGAGCTCTGACCTTGGAGGTGGAGTCAGTGTTTTGCGAGGCGCAACACGTGGATCCCGACCCCCGGCACAGGACCTGAAAATTAGCTGTTTGTGCCTCTCGGTTCACCTGTCCTTCAGGGATTAGTCGGACATTGTCTCTCCACAGACAACACTTCTTGGGGCCTACCATGGATGGGAACACTAAGGGATACGTCCTTGCCTTCCTGGCTTGTGCCCGGGGCAAGACCTCTCACCAACTCCCTATTTGATTGCTCCGCCCCTTATCAACGCCTGGTCATCCTTGCTCCCACATCGGCGTGGACTTTTTCACTGGTCTACGTCTTTCTGTTGGGATGACCACAATACTTACCATTGTAGACTGGTTTTCCAAGGCTGCCCATTTCATGGCTTCCTTCACCTTGCGAGACTACAGTTCTCTTGACGTAACATGTCTTCCGCCTCCATGGCCTTCCGTTGGACAACGTCTCAAACCGTGGCCCTCAGTTCATCTGGCAAGTTTGGAGGTCATTTTGCCACGCCCTAGGAGCCACAGTCAGACGGTTGTCTGGGTTCCACCCACAGACTAAAGGACAGTCTGAGAGCGCAAATAACGATCTGGAGTCTCCCATTCGTTGTGTCGGTGCTTCAAATTCAACTTCCTGGAATACTCAACTAAGTTGGATAGAGTATGCACACAACTCTCTCTCCTCCACTGCCACTGGACAGATCATTGGGCTGTCAACCTCCATTGTTCCCAGGAGAGGAGGAGGAGTTGGCTGTTCTGTCTGTGCAACATCTTCGATGCGGTCGTAAGATTTGGAGGGACACCAAGGCAGCGCTGTTGAGAACAGCTGAGAGAAACAAGAGGCTTGCTGACCGGCACTGAACAACGCATCGCCATGACTTGGATTGAAAAGTATCTTGGCAAGCCAAAAAAGTGTGGGGTCCCCTGCAACCTTTTCGACCGTGGCGTTACTCCAGGCAGCAGCGGCTGCTTGAAAATGACGGTGTCCCCCCGGTCTCCCCCGTCGACCAGAAGTTAGTTTAGACCTTTGTCCTATATGTGTTTAGGTGGTTCCAGCATTGGCTTTTTTTACATTTGCAATTGTGACGTACAAAAAGACATCCTTCCATTCAATCTTCTAAAGCTACCTCAGCACCAGTGGCGGCTGGTCCATAGAGGGCCATGGGGCATGGCCCCACCTTGAGCCACAAAAAAAAAGAAGATAATCATTTTTTTTATTATAATAAAAATACATTTGTCAAATAGTTTGTAAATTAAGATATCTGTGCAAAATATATGGTTTTCCTGCACGTCCTCCTCTCGCTTGTCTGCTTGTCTCAGCTGGGCTCGGGCCGGGTCCCAAAGCGGTCGGTCTAAGAAGCAGTTTAGCCAATAACTGATAAAGATAATGAGTGACATATAATATAAATTTAGCGTCCTGAATTACATTCAGCTTAGGGATATCCCTTTGCCGGCCTTCGCTGCGCTCTCAAGGCTGGGTCGAGTCTCGGGAGGTGCCGTTTTAACAACATAACAAGAGCGACCACGAGCAGCCGGAAGGTTTAGATAGCTTGTTAGCTACGTACTAACGCTGTGTTTAGCTTCCCATGCCCACTTTCTAAATCAACGGGGACAGAACCCAGCATGGACAGATATGTGAGTAAGGAACATGAGGCACCTGTCGGAAAAAAAGAAAACTAGGACACCAGGACACACACGGATAACACCTCTACCATAATTTCTAGTATAAAGGTGCACCGTGAATAACATGCTGGCTTGACTGTGTTTGGAAGTGGAGGCTGGCTTCACTGCAGCGATAAACTCCGTCCTGTCGTTGTGTGAAAGTTAACATTGCTACCCGCACACAGGACTGCGGTGAAGACGAGGGGGGCAAGAGCACTAGCAGGGGATCCTAAATTTTCCTTTCCTGGGTCACATCTACCAGCTCTGACTAGAGCATCCCAAGGTGTCCCAGACCAGGGAGGAGATGTAATCCCTCCACCTGTCTTCCCCGGGGCCATAATTCATCACCCAATAATAAAATCACCTGGATCTTTGGACATTTTCACAACTTTCAATAGTTGATATTTTGAAAAATTATCATATTTTGAAAAATTATCATTATTTAATGGTAATTGTATTGAAGATTCTGCTTGTTACATTTCACCTTATATATTGTGGTTTATCTACGAATGTCACCTTTATGTATAGCCTTTAGACTGACAAACATATTCATATCTACAGTGTATAATCAAAATTGACCATCCTCCAAATGCAGAAATGCAGTGATGTAGTAGTGTTTTAATACTACACTAATACTAATATTGTTCATGGGTACTGTGCTCCTTTGATATAAGTCAAGTTGATCATGTCATTATTTTAGGTTTCTCAGGGGGGTTGTGTGGGTTGGTGGCGTTTCTGTCAAGACTACTACCCTTATATACACTGTGGAGATGTCATTCATGCTACGGGTGGGACTGCAAGGCTGCACTTGGGGAAAAACAGATCTACTGCGGTTTCGAGCCTGCTGGCTAAAACAGGGATGTTGAAACAGCAGCAGTCAGGACAGAAAGATTTAGACCTAGCCAAAAAATTACAGATTTATTTGGCCTGTACGTGGTGTGCTTTGGTTTTCACCCCATGGCGTTCACAACTCAATATTTGAACAGAGCAAGGATAATAGCCACTGCACACAACACACACTCTGAGCATGGTGAGGAATTCTGGAAGGAAAGGAAAACTCATTTGGAACGAAAATAAATTGCTGCTTGTGGTCCAGAGTTTCTCATCACCTGTCTCCTTTGTGAAGGATGGATGGAGAGTAGTCCAGGATGCGTACAAATTTTCTTGCATGCTGGAGTTTCTGTGGATGGTTTACATGTCCTCCCAACTCATGAGGCACTGATCTGTTTCCTCTCCCACATCCTGATATATTAACTCTTCAAGGTGTGAACTGATCCCATGTCCCACAAACCAGAAAAGTAACATTTGGAGACAGATGTCTTGGAGATACCTGTGCCAAGGTTTATTTTGCTGAATTCATTCCTTATTGAGATTGTAAAATACAGTTTTTCGAAGGCAGGCACATTTTTGAGCTGTATTTGGGGATCAAGACGACACTGGAAGAGAAACGCTTAGCTCTTCTGGGATGAGTGGCTGCATTTAGGGATTTGTAGAGCAGTTTACAGTGAATCTACTTATATGTCACATGCTATAAGCCTAGACACATGCTTTTACAAAATGCAGTTAAAAGGACGAAAATGCTCCATTCCTCATCCAGTATTCAAAGTCGTTGTCTTTTCGTTAAAAGGCAAAACGCTACATTTTAGTTGGGGTGGTGACACAAGCAGCAAACACAGAGCAACATTAACAGGAGCCTCGTGGCTGTATCCAGCTGATGAATAAAAGTCTAGTAACAACTTCCCTTTTATCTTTCCACCATTGACTGTTGATAAGAAGCAGTCACCATCATATTAACCAAGTTAGAAGTAGGTTCATATACCACCAACTCCTGAACTTTTTTTAATTTAATTTAATTGGCTAAAATGCTTCTTGGACATGCCTTCTGTGGGCATAAAGACAGGACTTGCGTATGACAGGCAGGGGTGTGCAGTTACAAACATAAGTGAGTACATTCCATATTTCAACAGATATTGACATTTTTTTAAATGTAATTTCATCTTTCCTTTTTGGGGGGGGGGGCTCCAGGTGGGGCAACGCCCCATTGCCCTCTATCGTCCAGCCACCACTGTTGATTATATATGATATTATACTGAATTGCCAGTGAAGGTGACAAATTTGCTGCTTTTTTCATGTTGGAAGAAATACTAAATATTTATCTAGTAGTAGTAGTGTGTGATTCCTTACTTGTTTTGCATTAAACCAACAACAACAATCTATCAATACCCATCTTGTTTCTTTATTTAGCTAGCAGTAGAGATATAGGAGAGAAAAAAAAGTCTAAGAATTAGCATTTAAGAAAAGTTTTAGTATTGCATTCAAGGAACAGGAAAAAGGTTGAAAAGCTGCAATTACAAGGACTGTTCCTTTAACTAATTTGATTTCTATTCTTTCCAGCCTTGTCAGAAGGAGCAGAAAAGCAGATTCATTCATTCATTCATTTTGATGAGTGGATCAATAAAGAAAGAAGAGTTTTGCCTCCTTTTTTGGTCCTCCTGACACAAACACGTCTTATTTATTGTTTACTTTGCACTTTGTGTTTTGAACATTGTTAAATCATACCTTTCAGCTATTTAATTTCAAATTGCGCCAGATATTCATTACCCCCCGAAGCATTCTGCCTTTGTATTTGCTATCTGCTCCTTGTACAGAAGAGGGATGAAGAGAGAGAGAGAGCCACCCAGGCTGCCAGAAAATCTTTCGTCTCCATTATTTGGTCTCTCCCCTCTGGCTTAGGTGCTGCTGCATGAAATGCTGATGTGGTGCCCCACCACCCCACGCCGCCCCGCCCCCAGGCCTTTCTTCTCCATCTTTCCCCCGTGGCAATAGATCAAATTTCCTCCAGGGAAATCATTACTTGGCATCATTACCATTCGCAACACTTTTATCTACTAGCCCTTGTTTCCTAACTCCATCCCTTGATTAAGTTTAGGGAGGGGGGGAGAAACGGAATACCTTTGTAACGCCATCCACAATAAATAGGTCTTGGTGGAGTTTGCTTTGATTGGGGTACTTTGAGGGGTGAGTGCTGTCTTATGGGACAGCTCCTTTTTCCATCCAAATTTAGAGTAAAATGTTTCCAATGAGAGCCACGGGAAATTATTTATAGGACAACAGCAGCGGATTAAATTTAAAGTAAATTTAGCGGGCCGCTGAATATTTGGAAGGTTTGTTGCAGCTGAACAGAACTACATGGTTGAGTTACTTGGTAAGAAGAGTGACAGTTTGTACTGTCTCAGCAGTGACGTGCGGTCACTGGAGGCAGTGCCTCCCCTTGTGTCATGAAATGTGAAAAGAAATTATTAAAAAATCCACTGATCTGTGATAGAAGTGTGATTATTAGATTCCAATCGATCCGCTGATTGTTACAGTCAAAATCGCTGAATTTGTGTATTTTCCTGTTCAAATACGGGGAGGCGGCAGCGACGTCATAATTAATTTATTAATAATTTGAGCATGTGCAATTAATGTCTCTATATGTCACCAATGTAATGTTTGTACAGGTTTGTACATAGTTTTATCACATGTCCTCACATCCCATAGTCTGGTTCCTGTATTTCACGTATGTTTTGCTAATCTGACATAATGGCGCAGTTAAAAAGCAGTAAGGGAGGCAGCTGGACTGGCAGCCTCCCTTCCTGCCTCCTCACTGCTGCGGAAGCAGAGCCAGTACCTCGGCCTGCCTGAAGGGGGCGTGTGTGAGCACAAGCGCCAGAATTTGGTTGATGATTGGCATTTCTCAAAACTGCTCATTTGTGCTGCTTCCGAGCTGTTTTTAGGCAATCGCCACTGAGCTGAAAACTGAAATGACAAATGACAACCAACTGTTATTTTGATCACCGCACTTATATGGAATGCTCAGATCAATGTAAACAGGTAACAGGAATCAGGAAACATTTATTGGCAAAATATGTCAAACATACAAGGAATTTGTCTTGGCGGTTGGTGCGTGACAGACAGAAAAATGAAAAATTACAATTAAAGTGACATGTGCAGTATGAAGCAGAGTGACCGGTGGAATGTTATGGTGCGTTTCCACGAGCGGTACGGTACAGTACGGGTCTGGTCGGTACGGGTCGGGTCTGTTAACCATGATTTGGCGAGCGTTTCCACCGCCAACAGTACCCTTACTTGGCGTGGTGTATTCCAGAAAGTAGTGATAACGTCACATGATAGGCGTGGTATATGACGGAAAGTACATTGACGTCATTCGATCGCGCGAAAACTGAAAGCTAACCGCAAACAACAATGGAGGACATACAGCCGATCCTGTTCTTGCTTCTCGATATGTGGCTGTTTGTCAAAAAGGAGACGACAATCTTTGTTTGAGCAAAGGCTACATGCTGCAAGGAAAAACACAGCGGAAAAATACAAGCGAATTCGGGAAGTTTTAAGGAGCTGGGACGAGACAGACAACCGCGTTAGTCAAGACAAGGCAAGACAAACACGACGGCGCAAGAGGGTAAGCTTGAGCTAAGCTATCTTTTTCATGTCATGTATTAATGTATTTTGTCGTATGTGCTAACTACATTATTATAAATTAAATAATCCTAAACTAAAAAAATAAGTACAATAAGCCCTGCCTGTGAAACCAAATTTTAACTGTGCTAACTGTAAACTACAGTCTGTTCATCATTTACGCACTATGAAGGTTACTTATTAAGATTATTAAACTCTCACATGAATGTGTTGATTCCTATATTATTTCAAGTGCAATACTGGTTGTGGTTAATGATTGATTATTTTGAGAAAATAGTTATATTTTTAAGCTAGTTTTTCTTTGTACTTTAATGACACCAAAGTTCCCTCTCTGGTGCGGTATATTAGATATTTTAACACATTTATATATTCTTTCGTGTCCAAGGGTAACACTTACAATGTTTATAATACTTTATATAATACTTTATGTATTTTTTCATCTGGTGTATTATAGTTGCCCTAATAATTAAATGACTTGAACACACCCACCATCACAGTGACATTGTTTTAACTAGGGCTGCAACAACGAATCGATAAAATCGATTAAAATCGATTATTAAAAGCGTTAGCAACGAATTTCATTATCGTTTCGTTGTGTCGCGCGATTATTACGTCACTCAATGAGTTGCGGAGATGCGCGCGGAGCAAAAATAAAAATAAAGGCGCCGAGCCAACGTAGAGGAAAGAGCAGCCGGCAGTTGTTGTGAGTCACATGACGCAGGGAGAGACGTCTGTTCGACTAGTCGTCTAAGGTGTGCGTGGGGAGGTCCCGGTCCACGTTGTCCCGTTTTGACGTGAGGGACGTAACAAGCCTCCTGTTTACTCGTCATCCAGCTGATCAAGCTAGCGTTAGCTCGCTAATAACAGCAGTAAAGCAGTTAGCAAGACATGTTTTTATTTACTCGCCTCTTTTGGACCATTCATTTTTCAATATGTTGTCTGATACTTTGTGCTTTGTCCCATATCGGTTATTGTTGACAAATATATTTGTGTGTGTTATACTTTTTAATGCTGTCATATATGATAGTCCACTGTGCTTGCGCATATACTGTGGGTTATACGGTAGTTCATGTTATGCCTGTAAAGGGAGACACATGGTGATCCATTAAATCAACTAAGAAGCCTCTAATGCATTTTACAAATGCCATTTTAAATTCATCTCATAGCACTTGGTTGTTTTTTTAGCTCTATGCATTTACATAACTTGCACTACAATGATGGTAATAATTTAATGAATATGCTTCAAGTGAACATGAGGGTGTGTTTTTGAGTGTAGTATAGAGAACTAGTTCTGACGAATTTGAGGTTCTGTTTTAGAATAAAGGGTTGGAAATTAAGCCCTAGTTTTAACCTTAACATTGATTTGTGTTTTCTAGATAATACATCTGTTATTGGCTCCTAAAACCATTCCCTGACAATGGCCGGCTGACAGAACAACTGATCTGACAAAAAAGTGTGCAGGGCTCGAGTGGTGGTGGAAAATGCTTTTGGGAGACTCAAAGGAAGGTGGCGGTGCCTTATGAAGAGGAATGACAGCGACATCGAATTGGTGAAGTCCATGGTGTTGACTTGTTGTGCTCTGCACAATCTTTGTGAAAGGCATGGAGAGGATTACCAGCACGAATGGGATTCACCTGTTGCTGCGGAGCCTGTGGTTCCACAGGCACAGGGCGCAGAGGAGGGCAGGGATGTACGCGAGGGTCTAATGCGTTATTTGAACAGTTAAATCTGTTGTACACCTGTATAAATGTTAAGTTTTGATTTTATTGAAAATGAATAAATAATTTTTACTTTTACCTTGCCTCTTCATATTTTTGCCGCTGCATCTTATGTAGATGGTGTTTAAACATGAGGTATAATTCATTTTGGGGGGCTATATCAAATGGACAATCTGGTAACGCTTTACATAATACTGTCCATGTCAAGGGATGCGTGGAGGAGGCAGGACTCCGACTTCGCGGAAAACAAAAGACTTTAATAGTCAAAAGGCAAAAACAAAAGGCCAAGGGGCAAAAACACACAGGAACCAGGGGAAAAAGCAGCAGGGAGGAAACTGCGGACATCCACGACAATAGACAATGACGCGACAAGTGACCCAAGAGACACACAGCTTAAATACACAAGGGAGGTGCAGGTGATTGGAAACAGGTGGAAACTATTAGACGATCACCGGGGATGACGGGACAAGGCAGGAAGTGAAGTTACCCGGGGACACGAGTGGCAGAACACTACAAAATACAACAGGAAGTGAACCACACCGTGACAGTACCCCCCCCCAAGGGCCGAATTCCAGACGGCTCACACTAGAGAGCGGACAAGGGGTGGGAGGGAGGGAAACCCGAGACGTTGGTCGGACCACCCGGGAAACTCTGGCGGGCGGCCCGGCGGGCGGCCAGACGACCGGGGAGCCTCTGGCGGGCGGCCCGGCGGACAGGCACACTGCCTGGGAGCCTCCGGTGGTCGGCCTGGCGGACGGTCATACGGCCGGCTCCGGAGCGGCGACTGCAGGGCACGGAACGTCTCTGGAATGGCAGGCTCGGAGACACGGGAAACCTCCGGGGTCGTCGGCGGTGGCTCGGAGACACGGGAAACCTCCGGGGTCGTCGGCGGTGGCTCGGAGACACGGGAAACCTCCGGGGTCGGCGGCGGCTCGGAGACACGGGAAACCTCCGGGGTCGGCGGCGGCGGCTCGGAGACACTGGAAACCTCCGGGGTCGGCGGCGGCGGCTCGGAGACACTGGAAACGTCCGCGGTATTCGGCGGCAGCTCGGGGACACTGGAAACGTCCGCGGATTTCGGCGGCGGCTCGGGGACACGGAACACCTCCGCAGTCGCCGTCGGCTTGGGGACACGGAACACGTCCGCAGTCGACGGCGGCTCCAGCTCGGGGACACGGAACACGTCCGCAGTAGTCGGCTCAACCCCCCCCATAACCCACCCCATAGCCCCCCCCTCAAGGGCCGGATCCCAGACGGCCCTCAAATCAGCAACGGGAGGGTGGGAGAGGACCATGGGATGGGAGGGAGGGAGCCTGAGTCTCGGAGCGGGGACTGGCCGTGTCGGGGTCGGGGCTGAGAGTCTCGGAGCGGGGACTGGCCGAGTCGGGGTCGGGGCTGAGAGTCTCGGAGCGGGGACTGGCCGAGTCGGGGTCGGGGCTGAGAGTCTCGGAGCGGGGACTGGCCGAGTCGGGGTCGGGGCTGAGAGTCTCGGAGCGGGGACTGGCCGAGTCGGGGTCGGGGCTGAGAGTCTCGGAGCGGGGACTGGCCGTGTCGGGGTCGGGGCTTAGAGTCTCGGAGCGGGGACTGGCCGTGTCGGGGTCGGGGCTGAGAGTCTCGGAGCGGGGACTGGCCGAGTCGGGGTCGGGGCTGAGAGTCTCGGAGCGGGGACTGGCCGAGTCGGGGGCATGGATCGTGGGGCCGGTACTGGTCGGGTCAGGGGCATGGATCGTGGGGCCGGTACCGGGGTCGGGGGCATGGATCGTGGGGCCGGTACCGGGGGAATGGATCGTGGCACTGGTACCGGGGGCATGGATCGTGGCGCTGGCTCGGGGGTCGGGGGCATGGATCGTGGCGCTGGCTCGGGGGTCGGGGGCATGGATCATGCTGCTGGCTCGGGGGTCGGGGGCATGGATCGGGGCGTCGGATCAGGGGTCGTGGACCTGGATCGGGGCGTCGGATCAGGGGTCGTGGACCTGGATCGGGGCGTCGGATCAGGGGTCGTGGACCTGGATCGGGGCGTCGGATCAGGGGTCGTGGACCTGGATCGGGGCGTCGGATCAGGGGTCGTGGGCTTGGGTCGGGAGGCCGGGAATCGCTGCGGCCCAGCGCTGGACATTGTGCGCTGCGACCGAGCGGGGTCGGGATGTTGCTGCGGCCCAGCACTGGAAATTGTGCGCTGCGGCCGAGCGTGGAGAGCGTAGGTGGCCTGGAGTCGGACCGCAAGGTCCATTACCCGCTCCCAGTGGGTCTCGCCGCCGGACGACAACGAAATGGCCTCCTCCTCTGGAGACCACGTGGTGGGCGGCGGATGGCGAGAGCGGCGACCCAGATGCCTACGGAGGGCTCCGGAAGGGGAGACCGAGTAGTACATGAATTGATCTGGAACCCCCGGGAGGACCGTTCCACCATTACGGGCGGCCCGCTGGAGACTGCGTGGACCACCCATAGCCAGACAGGTTCCCCTGAAGTCTTCCAGGGGAAAAAACTCCGCTGAGTCCTTTTTTGGTCGCGTCATTCTGTCAGGGGATGCGTGGAGGAGGCAGGACTCAGACGCAGACTTCTCGGAAAACAAAAGACTTTAATAGTCAAAAGGCAAAAACAAAAGGCCAAGGGGCAAAAACACACAGGAACCAGGGGAAAAAGCAGCAGGCAGGAAACTACGGACATCCACGACAATAGACAATGACGCAACAAGTGACCCAAGAGACACACGGCTTAAATACACAAGGGAGGTGCAGGTGATTGGACACAGGTGGAAACTATTAGACGATCACCGGGGATGACGGGACAAGGCAGGAAGTGAAGTTACCCGGGGACACGAGTGGCAGAAAACTACAAAATACAACAGGAAGTGAACCACACCGTGACAGTGCACGTACACAATTTACAGCATACCCTTTGGTAATTTTAGTGTACTTATAAATTATGTACGTGTAATTAGGAGAACAATTTATAATATGTAAACGCTAAAGAATTAAATTCAGATTTTTGTTTTGCAATAGGTTACTTTAAAAATCATATGATTAGGGTAAAACCTTGGAAGATCAGCTATTGCAAATGTAAAGTAACATTACTAACTATTTCGATCATGGCACAGAGTAGGGGCGACTAAACGCCTGCACCAGCCGAGTGAGCGTGCTAAGGAAGGCCTGATTAAAGTTCGCAGACTGCTCCATATGTAGGCGAGTTATATCAGCCTCATGCCGCCTTGCCTCACGGGCATCCTCCATCATAAGTTAGAAGCGCCGGTCACGGCGGCCCTCCATCTTTTCCAGCCACTCCTGCTGCTTCTCATCAGCTGCCTGCATCTCAGCCAGGGCCGCAACAACAACAATACAATAAACTACAATAAATATATATTAATTAAATTTCTTTTCACTCTGGTGTTCATGTCTTACCAATTGTAATACGCCGAGGTTCACTCGCAGTTGATGGAGCAGATTCTGGTGGTGGTGGTGTCGGTGTTGAAGTCCTGACAGGCGAACTTGCGCTTTTAAGGGTGGAAATTTCACCAAGTACCTCGGGTTCCATTTCCTCCCGACAGCCAGGATGCTCAACTGAAAAGTTACACAAGTCACGTTAATTACACAAACGGCAAGAATGCGGTTGAGATAAAATACAGAACACACAACGTAGTAGGTCTAGCCAAACTAGTCAAGTGCATAGCAAAGCATTTTTACTTTAAGTATTTTTTTCAAGTATCTATAATTTTATAAGAGCTTTTATTGCACTACATACCAAAGCATAATATTGTTCTTTTTACCCCACAACGGTAGTGCTCCTCTTGCGGTCTGTCGTCGGGTGGGCCGTGGGGTCAACGACGAACCCGGGTTTCTGCATCGTGCGGGCTGGGCGTCAGGCACTGGTCTCTGAAGACTTCCTTCTCCACGCCGGCGTATCGCGTCTCGGCCCCCGGACAGCTTCCGGCTGATGTATACTTTTGGGTGCTCTTTGCCTTCCCTCGTTTGGGACAGGACGGCCCCCAGTCCGGTATCGGAGGCGTCGGTCTGGAGGATGAAAGGTTGAGTGAAGTCCGGGGCATACAGGAGCGGCGAGGAGATGAGAGCTTCCTTCAGGTTCTGGAACGCCTTTTCCGCCTCGGAACTCCAAGCCACCGTCTCAGGTCGTCCTTTTCTGGTCAGGTCTGTTAGGGGACTGGCTACAGAGGAGAAGTTAGGGATGAAGCACCGGTAATACCCTGCTAACCCCAGAAAGGCTCGTACCTGCGTCTTGATGTGTGGGCGGGGTGCCTTGTGGACCGCCTCTACCTTGTTTGGTTGGGGCTGGATTAGACCCCTTCCTACCAGGTATCCGAGGTACTTTGCTTCTGCCAGGCCGAGGGGACATTTCTGGGGGTTTGCGGTGAGACCAGCCCGGCGGAGCTCCATCCCCCTCCGAAGACAGGCCAGATGGTCCTCCCAGGTGGTGGCGTGTATCACGACGTTGTGATACACGCTGCAGCCTGCCCTTGTCCTTGGCTGTGGCTGCAGCGTACCAGACGGTGATGTAAGAGCAGAGGATGGACTCGATGATGGCCGTGTAAAAGTGGACCATCATCATCTTTCTTCAGCAGAACAACCTCTGCTGAGCCTTCTTGGTGATTGAGCTGATGTTCAGCTCCCACTTGAGGTCCTGGGTGATGATGGAGCCCAGGAAACAGAAGGAATCCACAATAGTGACGGGGGAGTCACACAAGGTGATAGGGGAGGGTGGGCTTTGTTCCTCCTGGAATCCACAACCATCTCCACTGTCTTCAGAGCGTTGAGCTCCAGGTTGTTCTGACTACACCAGGACACCAGATGGTCAGACTCCCACCTGTAGGCCGACTCATCCCCACCAGAGAAGTGTCCAATGAGGGTGGTGTCATCCGCAAACTTCAGGAGCTTGACGGACTGGTGACTGGAGGTGCAGCTGTTGGTGTACAGGGAGAAGAGCAGAGGGGAAAGAACGCAGCCTTGGGGGGAACCGGTGCTGATGGTCCGAGAGGCTGAGACATGTTTCCCCAGCTTCACGTGCTGCTTCCTGTCAGACAGGAAGTCTGTGATCCACTTGCAGGTGGAGTCGGGCACGTGCAGCTGGGAGAGTTTGTCCTGCAGCAGAGACGGGATGATGGTGTTGAAGGCAGAGCAGAAGTCCACAAACAGGATCCTGGCGTAGGTTCCAGATAGTCCAGATGCTGGAGGATTTAGTGGAGGGCCATGTTGACAGCATCGTCCACAGACCTGTTGGCTCTGTAGGCAAACTGCAGGGGGTCCAGGAGGGGGTCGGTGAGGGACTTCAGGTGGGTCAGGACTAGCCGTTCAAAAGACTTCATGACTACAGAGGTCAGGGCGACGGGCCTGTAGTCATTGAGTCCTGTGATCCTGGGCTTCTTGGGAACAGGGATGATGGTGGAGGCCTTGAAGCAGGCTGGTACGTGGCATGTCTCCAGGGAGGTGTTGAAGATGTCAGTGAACACCGGAGACAGCTGGTCAGCACAGTGCTTCAGGGTGTGAGGGGAAACGGAGTCCGTGCCGGCTGCCTTACGGGGATTTTGTCTTTTAAAGAGCCGGTTATCGTCTCTCTCCAGAATAGAGAGGGTCGTTGCTGGTGGGGGAGGGGAAGGTGATATAGATGTAGAGGCGAGCCCCTGATGGGCTGGGGGAGGGAGGGGAGGGGGACTGGGACAGGTTGGTGGAGCTGTGGGGGATGGGATCAGGACATTGTCTTTCGAATCTGCAGTAGAACTCGTTCAGCTCATCTGCCAGGCGGAGGTCATTCATGGAGTGGGTTTTTTTTGGCTTGTAGTTAGTGAGGTGTTTGAGGCCTCTCCAAACCGAAGCAGAGTCACTTGCTAAGAACTGTTGTTGGAGTTTCTCAGAGTACAGTCGTTTAGCGCCTTGCTAAACTTGTATTTTGACTCTGTGTACAAGTCTTTGTCCCCACTCCTAAATGCCTGATCCTTCTGCAGGCGTAGTGTTCTGAGTTCCGCTGTGAACCAGGGTTTGTCATTGTTGTAACTCACCCTGGTGCATGATGGTACGCAGCTGTCCTCACAGAAGCCGATGTAGGAAGTTACAGCCTCGGTGAACTCATCCGGACTGTCAGTAGCAGTCCTGAAACCATCCCAGTCTGTGCAGTCAAAGCACGCACGACGATCCTCCAGCGCCTCACTGGTCGAATTCCCTCACCACAGGTTTGCAGAGCTTTAGTTTCTGCCTGTATGCAGGAATCAGATGGACCATGACGTGGTCAGAGTGTCCCAGTGCAGCACGAGGGACGGCGTGATAAGCCCTGCTTACTGTGGTGTAACAGTGATCCAGCGTGTTCTCCTCTCTGGTGGGGCATTTAATAAACTGTACTTAGAAAGTTTGTGTATGAGATTTCCTTTGTTAAAGTCCCCAAGGACAATAACTAAAGAGTCCGGGTTGGTTGCTCCACGCGCCGTATCTGGTCGGCGAGTGTCCGCTGTGCCTCGTGCACGTTGCCCGCCGGCGGAATGTAAACACCGACCAGGATGAATGAAGCAAACTCACAGGGGGAATAAAATGGTTTGCAGTTGATGAAGAAAGTTTCCAGATCAGGAGAACAGTGTTTTAGGATCACCGTTACGTCGTTGCACCAGCTGTTGTTGAAGTAAAAGCAGATTCCTCCACCCTTTGTCTTGCCGGAGAGCTCCGTGTCGCGGCCCGCTCGGAGCAGCTGGAAGCCCGCCAGCTGGAGCGTGGAGTCCGGTATCGATCCGCAGAGCCACGTCTCTGTGAAGCACAAAACGGAGGATGTAGAGAAGTCTCTCCTCACCAACAGCTGAATTTCGTCCAGTTTGTTGCACAGTGAGCGCACGTTGGAGAGAAAGATGCCTGGCAGCGTAGTGCGAGAACCACGCTTGCAGAGTCTCACCAGCGAGCCGGCCCGTTTTCCTCTCCTACGGCTCTCTCACCGCGTGACGAAGGGTGAGCGCACCTTTGATAATAATGTCCAGTAATTCCACGGAAGAAAGCAGGAAAGTTGGAAGTAACTCCGCTGGAGTTGTTCCACTGATGTTCAAGAGCTCATCTCTGGTGAAAGAGCTCCGGGAATCGCAGGAGGAAACATAATTAACAACAAAAACAACAAAAAACGAAGAGCACCGAAGCACCGTGGCAGCCATCATCGGCGCGATTACATTTTACGGCTCAATTCAGTACACCCCGTGGATCTCTCTCAACCAATCAGAAAGCTTGATTACATCTCCCCGTATTATAAAAGAATATCCGATACGGCATATGAAACATAACCAGTAGTCGAAGTGCAAGCAGCCAGTTGAATGGTGAATTTATGCTACTTTGTTGAATTCATATATTTGTGAATCTGACTGAGAGTCAGTGCCTGCCCACCCACGGACCTCCCCGCACGTCACTGGTTCTCAGTGTTTTGCAGTTCTAGAAAGATGGATGTCTTAAGACAGATTTTTGTGATCCGACTGGTTTAGAGCAGTGGTCCCCAACCACCGGGCCGCAGACCGGTACCGGTCCGTGGGCCGTTTGGTACCGGGCCGCACCACAGAAAGCTTATATTTTCTTTTTTTTTCGGAAAAATGTTTTATTTTGAAAATTGACCGGATTTTCTCCTAATTATGTGCGCTCGTCCCTCTGACATATTCCCCACGCGTCACCAGGCGTTTTTCTTCACGTTTACAATTGTTCTTTTACCGTGCACGGCACACCTTCTCGACCGGTCCGCGAAATATTGTCTGACATGAAAACGGTCCGTGAGGTAAAAAAGGTTGGGGACCACCGGTTTAGAGGATGTATATTATCCTTCCCTTTCATGCCAGTCGGTTGTCTGATTGTGAGGTCAGGCTGATCTGGGTCCAGTTGTTTTACCTCTTTGGCCAAATTCATCTCTTAAACAGGTCTGAGAGTAGAGAATGTACCAAGCTAGACCTAAGGCTATCCCAAGGCTGAATCTATTTTATGACACTGAGAATATATGTCACTCATTTATTGGCTAAACTGCATCTTAGACATACTTCTTTTAGGCCTGGCCACAGCCCAGCCGCTACATGTAGACAAGCGGAGATGATGTGCAGGAAAAGCATATATTTTGCGCAACATTTGAGAGGGATCTGATTAAGGAGAATGGTATCAATCAATAGTTACATAACAATTCCACTTCAGGTTGATAGTATACCACCTCCAGGTGTCACTCAGTGATAATCAGGACATTCTTAAAGTTAAAGCCACTCAAAATGTCATACATGGGCCAACTTCCTTTAAAATCTTTCACCAGTTAACTTTCTATTTCAGATTAGATTTAAAAGGATACTATCAATAGTTACATGATTATTTCACTTCAGATTGATAGTACACATCCCTGAGGTGTCGCTGAGAGATAACCAGAACATTCTGATGTACCTTTCCACAATTAATGCCTCTCAAAATACCATACATGAGCCAAAATCTGAATCACAAGACTACATCTACAATTTCAGATTTAAAATGCAGATTTAATGGGAAAAAATCAATAGTTACACGGTATTTCCACTTCAGGCAGAGAGTACACATGATTTGTGACTTGGTGATAACCACGACATTCTGATGTACCATTTTAGAAATGAAAGCCTCTCGAAATGCCACCTTCGTTCTTTACATCTCTTCAGGCCCAGAGTCTCATCAAACATGTGTAAATTGGAAAGGATCCAATCATGTGGAGTAGAGTTAGAACGAAATTAAAATGGGTTCAGGGGTTCAATGTTTACATATGTTACAATATTGGTGAGGGCAGGCCAATTAATTCTTCAGTTATGTGTCTTGCTAGATTAACCACACCGCTTGCAAAGTTCATTAGCGCATCCATCCATCCATCGTCAAACCGCTTATCCTGCACACAGGGTCGGGGGGGGTACCCAGCCAACTTCGGGCGATAGACAGGGTACACCCTGGATTGGTCGCCAGCCAATCGCAGGGCTAACACAGAGACACACAACCATTCACACTCACACATCTACGGGCAATTTAAAGTCCCCAATTAACCTGATCCCCAGAGCATGTCTTTGGACTGTGGGAGGAAGCCGGAGTACCCTGAGAGAACCCACGCAGACACAGGGAGAACACACAGAAAGGCCACTGGGCGGAATCAAACCCAGGACCTTCTTGCTGTGAGGTGACAGTGCTAACCACCACGCAATAAGATATCAATACATTTTAGGGAAGGAATAATGATCCACAGAAAAGTTTGTCTCAATCTGACACAGCATTTAGGAGAAATGGCCAAAAAAAATTTTTCACATAATTCAAAATGGCAAAAAATCTAGTTAGATGCATTTGCATACCATGATTGACTTTTTTGTAGAGCATGTCCAAATTTCAAGTCAATCGGGCAACGGGGGAAAAAACTGACCTAGTGTGGTACTATAGGAGTCTCCTGAGGTCTGCAATCAGACGCCATGGAAACCGGCCGCACCACCAATCACGGGTTGATCGCCGGCAGCTGGTGCCACTTAACCCAACCCCATTTAAGCGGCAGGCTCACACCAAACAACAGGGCGAGTGAGACAGATGTATCCTAACCCGGCTTGGTCCGTCTGCAGAGACCAGTGCCTGACGCCCAGCCCGCACGACGAGGAAACCCGGGTTCGTCGTTGACCCCACGGCCCACCCGACGACAGACCGCAAGAGGAGCACTACCGTCTACCTGCATGTGTTGGTATTGAAGGAATGTCAATAAACCCTGTGAGGTAACTAATTACACTCTCCGTGTGGTAGCGTCCTGACTCCTCCCGTGACAGGATATTTCTTGATATCCAAATGTGAGACTCCAAAATTATCAAATTTTTCACCAGTTCTGATGTGCATGCCCAATTTAAACAACTTTTTGAATATGATAAAGGCCTCCTAAAAGTGAAAATTCCTTGGAGGAAATCATAATAATTCCATGAAAAATAATAATAGCTGTAGCAAAGACACCCCCCCCCCCGAAAAAAAGCTCACTCCAAGGTTGTTTAAAAAGTTGGTGGTCGACTTAACGTAACATATTTCAGTAGAGATTTAATTGCACATCCACTTTTGAAAAAACTCTAGAAAGCAAAAGACAAAGTTTTGATGTGGAGTAGCAACACACTGCTTCGTATTCAACGTGTGTAAGTGATGCCACAATTCTAACTGGGTTTAAACCCGGTGAAAGAGCTATGTCCATGTCCCCTAATTTGATTAGGTTTTCCCACCTATCTAAAGTTTGTGGAATTTTGATCCACCATTGTGTTTAGTAACATATGGGACTCTTGTACTGAAAAGTGTCCACTCTCAGACATACCACTGATAATAGCATATTCAAACATTTGTATTCAATTAGATTCGAAAGATTTGAAAGACAATGTCCCGATTCCATCCCCCACAGCTCCACCAACCTGCTGCAGTCCCCCTCCCCTCCCTCCCCCAGCCCATCAGGTGCTCACGCCTCTTCAACTATATCACCTTCCCCTTCCCCACCAGCAACGACCCTCTATTCTGGAGAGAGACGTTACCGGCTCTTTAGAAGACTAAATCCCCGTAAGGCAGCCGGTCCGGACTCCGTTTCCCCTCACTCCCTGAAGCATTGTGCTGACCAGCTGTCTCCGGTGTTCACTGACATCTTCAACACCTCCCTGGAGACATGCCACGTACCAGCCTGCTTCAAGGCCTCCACCATCATCCCTGTCCCCAAGAAGCCCAGAATCACAGGACTCAATGACTACAGGCCCGTCGCCCTGACCTCTGTAGTCATGAAGTCTTTTGAACGGCTAGTCCTGACCCACCTGAAGTCCCTCACCGACCCCCTCCTGGACCCCCTGCAGTTTGCCTACAGAGCCAACAGGTCTGTGGACGATGCTGTCAACATGGCCCTCCACTAAATCCTCCAGCATCTGGACTCCCCAGGAACCTACGCCAGGATCCTGTTTGTGGACTTCTGCTCTGCCTTCAACACCATCATCCCGTCTCTGCTGCAGGACAAACTCTCCCAGCTGCACGTGCCCGACTCCACCTGCAAGTGGATCACAGACTTCCTGTCTGACAGGAAGCAGCACGTGAAGCTGGGGAAACATGTCTCAGCCTCTCGGACCATCAGCACCGGTTCCCCCCAAGGCTGCGTTCTTTCCCCTCTGCTCTTCTCCCTGTACACCAACAGCTGCGCCACCAGTCCGTCAAGCTCCTGAAGTTTGCGGATGACACCACCCTCATTGGACTAATCTCTGGTGGCGACGAGTCCGCCTACAGGTGGGAGTCTGACCATCTGGTGGTGCAGCCAGAACAACCTGGAGCTCAATGCTCTAAAGACAGTGGAGATGGTTGTGGATTTCAGGAGGAACAGAGCCCCACCCTCCCCCATCACCCTGTGTGACTCCCCCGTCACTATTGTGGACTCCTTCCGTTTCCTGGGCTCCATCATCACCCAGGACCTCAAGTGGGAGCTGAACATCAGCTCCATCACCAAGAAGGCTCAGCAGAGGTTGTTCTTCCTGAGGCAGCTGAAGAAATTCAACCTGCCAAAGACGATGATGGTCCACTTCTACACAGCCATCATCGAGTCCATCCTCTGCTCCTCCATCACCGTCTGGTACGCTGCAGCCACAGCCAAGGACAAGGGCAGGCTTCAGCGGGTCATCCGCTCTGCAGAGAGGGTGATCGGCTGCAATCTGCCGTCCCTGCAGGACTTGTTCGCTTCCAGGTCTCTGAAGCGAGCTAAAAAGATCGCGGCCGACCCCTCCCACCCCGGACAAAAACTGTTTGTGCCCCTTCTATCTGGCAGGAGGCTGAGGTCCATCAGGACTAAGACCTCCCGCCACACGAACAGTTTCTTCCCGTCGGCAGTCGGGCTCATCAACAGAGCCCGGTCCCCCACTGCCTGACTATAACACTCCACCGGTCACTCCCCCTCACACTGCACATGCCACTTTAACTGTAATTCATCACTTTGTCACTTTGTCTCTTGTCTGTTACTTGTTTGTTAGTGCACTTCATGCTTAATATTTTTCTTTTTAATATTTAATTTTTTTTTAACTTTATTCCCTTGTTTTATACTAACCCTTAGCCTTATTCTACTAACCCATTGCATTAGCGTTTCATTCCACTTTATTTTATTACTTGTGCACTCTTGTCTGTCTACTGTCGCGCACTAACCGCCAAGACAAATTCCTTGTATGTTTGACATATTTTGGCTAATAAATGTTTCCTGATTCCTGAGATTCATTTTGCATATCACAAATCACAGCCTCAGAGGGCTATTATCAAATCCAATGGATTTCTCCCTGAAATGTCTAAATTCTTTTACTCGAAGTTTTCAGTTTTACGTCTGCATCAAAATGGTGAGTTTTCATTGAACTACCTTGATGCAGCAGGGTACCCATTTCTTGTTGTAAGTTTGTGGTAAATTAGAAGTCAAAGGTAAATTATGAAACCACCTCAGAATTTCTTAAAATATCGATAGTTCAAGCCTGAGCATATTTTGATACCAAAGTCTTTCCCAAAATCATCGTGCCACATACTGGCAAGAGTAAAATAAATGTTGAACGCTGCTGCTTTGGCACACAGTTGCCAGAAAAAAAGATTTTTCTATAGTCTGGGATGCTCAAAAACTAATTGAATTTTGCACCTGTCAAAGGTAATGAAAATAAATATTTCATATGAGATACAGGCTTTAGTGTAAATCTGTGTCAAGAATGTTTAGGAGGATATGTGTTGCTAAATAACTCAAAATGACAGAAGTCCAGTCTAGCATCATGAAAAATATGGCATTCAAAAATACATGAATGCCATAAGTAATTGTCCAAGGTAACAGCCTAACAGTGTGCCAATTGTTTCCTATTTGAGCCTGACCACTTGAACTACTACTCCATCAATGTGCGGTATAAAGATGTTGATTACAGATATGCCACATATCTATAATTCAAGCTCAGTTTTTTTTTTTTTTTTTTTTGTCCCTTCAGGCATTTTCAAGTAAGTCCTTGTGACTCAGTCGGGTTGTTCGGGGCTAGGGGCCCCTGGGGTAGAGCCTCAGGCAATGACTTCGGCCCAGCCGCTCTACAGAGATAGCCCTGCTCTACTGATCCGCTCTGTCTTCAGAGGCAAACATGAATGCTCCGAAATCCATCAGCACTCGCGTGACTGCCGCCTCTGCTTTCTCTCATGTACTGCTCCTCTCTTGCTCAACCCACGTATTCAATCCAAAGAGATTCAAAGCCTACAAATGTCACAACATAATCCCCTAAATTACACCTTTAAAACCGATGTTAATAAGAGCTAATGCGGCAGTTTTCTGTGTTATTTCGGGGACCGACCCACAATCTAACTGACTTTTTTCCAACTGATCAAAAAATGAAACACACTCGGCCTCCGTGGACCACCTGGTCTTTCAGGCCGGTTTATTAGGGATGTCAGGTTCCGTAAGGAAGGACGGTGAACAGTAATTACGGCAAGGGCGGTTTCCCCGTCAACATCCCTTGGAGTTGGGAAGACTGTGCTGGATTGGCAGAAGGAGCACCAGCTCCAGTGTCTCCTGAGGACCAATTAGGACAAAGTCCCAGTGTCCCTGATCAAGCCACCTCTGCACTTCAACTCCACAATTAGAGCTAGGCCTGCTCAGCTGTAGAGTTCACTTGTTTTTAGCGTCACCTCAGTCCACCGTCTCCCTAATAACATATTCAGTCGTGGGAGCACCCCCACCAGCAGCCAATAGTACAGGATATGCAGGTCAATGAGCGGATGAGGGTTTTGGCTTTCATGTGATGTTACGCGAGATTTGATTGGTAAAGAGACCGGATGTTGTGGTGCAATGTACCAGTTACTGAAAAAGCTGGCTGCAGGCTTTGTAATTATTCATTGTTCATTTATACGGATAGTTTGGATTTATATTCCATTCACAACCCATTGAAGCTGTCTTGCAGCTAAAATAAATACACAGAAGGTTTGTACTGAGGGTTAAAAGTATTATCTTTTTATTGTTTGCACAAGTAAATGCATTGTGTGGTTTTGAGTATGTAAAACCTTACTAACGTTTGTGAATACATGAACATAGCAGATACAATAGTTGAAGAAAATATTAAAATTTTAAAACCATTTGCAACAATCTGCTGCTGGAATAGCCTCTCAATATGTGTCAATGAGTCTATTGGGTTTTTGAAACATGGAATATACCCAGTATTATTTGTAAATTAAGATATCTGTGCAATGTACTGTATTTGCTTTTCCTGCACGTCTTCTCCGCATGTCTCAGCTGGGCTCGGGCCGTGTCCCAATGCGGCGGGTCTAAGAAGCAGTTTAGCCAATCACTGATTAAAGTTAATGAGTGACATCTAATTTCAGAGTCCAAAAATACATTTTAGCCTGACCTCACAATCAGACAAAGGACCGGCATGAGGAAAGGGAAGCCTGATGCTTCCTTAGAGATGCTACACCAGCAGGTTTAGATGCTAACATGCTAACGCTGTATATGGGCTTGACCGTGAACTCCGTCACGCCGCTGCGTTAAAGTTAACACCGCTACCTACCTGTGACACACACAGGACTGCGGCGAGGACACACAACCAGGACGTGGATGAAAACAGGGACATTTTATGTCAAATAAATAGTTGTGTGAAGTTTTGTGGGGCGTTTGAGTTGGTCTTTCATCAACATACAACAACGCATCTCAACATGTGTGTGTGTGTGTGTATATATATATATATATATATATATATATATATATATATATATATATATACACACATATATATGACGTTTTTTTGGGGAGTTTTTCCTGTGCCGATGGTAGGTTTCGGGACAGAGGATGTTGTATGTGTACAGACTGTAAAGCCCTCTGAGGCAAATTTGTAATTTGCGATTTTGGGCTATACAAAATACTCCCCAAAAAATGAAAAAACCCTTCCAAGAGGGAAAAAAGGGAAGAAACCTTAGGGAGAACGTCAGAGGAGGGATCCCACTCCTGGGATGGACAGACTACAATGGATTCCATGTGTACAGAATGAACAATATATAATACATGCAATTCCTATGACAGAAATGATTAAAGTAATTGTGAGTAGTAAGCCAGGCGCACAGCAGGACCACTGCAGGGGTAACCACCATCAGATAGAACCACCATCAGATAGAACACCATCCACAGAAGCCTGTGGGGAGGGAGAGCACAGAGACTTAAGGAGAGGGTAATGTTGGTTTACGAGTACAGTAATATGATTAATATCAAAAATAATAATGATGATGGCAGCAGCAGGTGTCAGCATGGCCACGGTAGGTGTCAGGACCAGGGTCACGAAGGAACCACGATCTACGGAGACCTGCTAGGGGAGAAAGCGCAAAAAAATCTCCCGGAAAGAAGCTGAATTAGTCATGTGCATTAATAAAACGTGAATTATGGTAGAACGAGAGCGTGAGAGAGGAGCTCGGTGTGTCCTAAGAATTCCCCCGGCATTCTAAGCCTATAGCAGCTTAACTAAGGGCTGATCCGGGCTAACCTGAGCCAGCCCTAACTATTGGCAGAATCAAAGAGGAAAGTTTTAAGTTTTACTTTAAAAGAGCTGACCGAATCTGCCCCCCGGACTGAAAGTGGAACCTGGTTCCACAAAAGAGGAGCTTGATAACTGAAGGCTCTGGCCCCCAGCCTACTTTTTAAAACCATAGGAAGAACAAGTAACCCAGCATCTATGGAGCGCAGCTGCCTTGTAGGGCAATAAGGTGTTACAAGCTCTTTAAGATACAACGGTGCCTCACCAGCAAGTGCCTTGTAGGTGAGGAGAAGTACCTTAAAATCTATTCTTGATTTAACAGGGAGCCAGTGCAGAGAAGTTAATACAGGAGTGATATGATCCCTTTTCTAAGTTCCTGTTAATACATGTGCTGCAGCATTCTGAATCAACTGGAGAGGCTTAAGAGATTTACAAGAGCAGCCTGATGACAAAGAATTACAGTAGTCCAGTCTGGAAGTGACAAACGCATGAACTGTCTGCATCACTTTGAGACAGGAAGTTCCTGATTTTTGATATGTTACGTAGATGAAAATAGGCAGTCCTTGAAGTCTTCTTTATATGCGAGTTGAAGGTCATATCCTGGTCGAAGAGAACTCCCAGATTCCTGACGGTGCTGCTGGGTACCAGAGTAAATCCATCCATAAAAACTGTATCACGTGACAGCTGGCTTCGAAGGCGCTCTGGGCCTATCAGGATAACTTTTTTCTGAGTTTAGCATCAGGAAGTTGCCGGTCATCCAAGTTTTGATGTCTCCAAGACATTCTTGAAGTCTAACTAGCTGGTCCGTCTCTTCTGGCTTGATCGACAGATACAGTTGAGTATCGTCTGCATAACAATGGAAGTTTATGCGGTGTTTCCTGATAAGATCGCCCAAAGGAAGCATATAGAGGGTAAATAAAATCGGTCCAAGTACAGAACCTTGTGGGACTCCGTGACCAACATTGGTGGTCTTTGAGGATTCACCGTTTACAAGCACAAACTGGGATCGATCCGATAAGTAGGATTTAAACCAGCTGAGTGCAGTTCCTTTGATACCAATTAAATGTTCTAGTCTCTGCAACAGGATACAATGGTCTATGGTCCTGACTGGAAATCCTCGAACAAAGCATTGTTTTGTAGAAAGTCACATAATTGATTTGCGACGGATTTCTCAAGGATCTTTAGAGATAGGTCTGTAGTTAGCCAACACCTTTGGAGCAAGAGCAGGTTTCTTAAGAAGAGGTTTAATTACAGCTACCTTGAAGGACTGTGGTACATGTCCTGTCAACAAAGACAGATTCATAATATCTAATAAGGATGTGCTAACTAAAGGAAAAACTTCCTTAAGCAGCTTGGTCGGAATCGGATCCAAGAGACAAGTAGAAGATTTAGACTTTGAAAATAAAGAAGTCAGTTGATCAAGGTTGATGGAAGAGAAGGCATCCAAACAGGCATCAGGGCCCACTGCTGCATCCAAGGTTCCTACATCGGAGGACAGGTCGGCACTGGTTGAAGGCAGGAGACCATCAATTTTCTCTTTGATAGTCAGAATCTTATCATTGAAGAATTTCATGAAGTCGTTACTAGTGAGGTCCAAAGGAATACACGGCTCAACAGAGCTGTGACTCTGTCAGTCTGGCTACAGTGCTGAAGAGAAACCTGGAGTTGTTTTTATTTTTCTCTATTAATGATGAGTAATAAGATGCTCTTGCGTTACGGAGAGCCTTCTTATATGTTTTAAGGCTGTCTTGCCAAACTAGCCTAGATCCTTCTGATTTGGGGGAAAGCCACAATCGTTCAAGTTTCCGCACAGTTTGCTTTAGGTTCCGTGTTTGAGGGTTATACCACGGAGCAGACTTCCTTCTTGTTGCTATTCTTCTTTCCAGAGGAGCAATAGCGTCCAGCGCCACTCTCAAAGAGCCTGTATCGACAAAATTATCGATCTGGGACGGACTGAGGTTCTCACAGGAGTCTTCTTGTATCTTGTAGCAGAAGGAATGGCTTCTTTAAATGAGGCTACAGCGGTATCCGATCAGCGTCGACTGTAGAAACCCTTGGCAGGAGGAGGTGGTTCTGATAGTAGAAATTCAAAGGTTATCAGACAATAGTCCGACAGGAGAGGGTCCTGTGGAAAAAATTTTAAATGTTCAATCCCAATCCCATACACAAGAACCAAGTCGAGAGTGTGGTTAAAACAGTGAGTTGGTTTATTTACACACTGACAGAAACCAATTGAATCTAACAATGAAAGGAATGCAAGTCACCCACTATAATTACCTCGTCCGTTTTAAGGACCAAACTCGCTAAGAACTGTGAAAATTCAGAAAGAAATTCTGAATAAGGACCTGGGGCCCTGTACACTACACGCCAAAGAGAACCGGCTGGATTATTTTCCAGGTCGGTTGCGAAAGACTGAAAACCAGGCTTTCAAATGAGTTATAATCCACCTTAGGTTTAAAGTTTATTAAAAGGCAGGAGTCATAAATAGCTGCCACTCCCCCCCTCGGCCTGTGCCTCGGGGAATATGAGTATTAACATGACTCGGAGGAGTCGCTTCATTTAAACAGAAATATTCCCCATTCAACAACCGCGTTTCAGTAAGACAAAATATATCGACACGGTGATCTGATATTAGTTCATTTACCAAAACAGCTTTAGATGACAGAGATCTGATATTCAAAAGACCCCCTTTAATTCTCCTATTTTGTTGCACTATTGCATTATTAGTTTTAACTTTAATTAAGTTATTTACTATAACTCCTCGGTTGTTTACCTTTAACTTAGATAACTGTGTCCATGGGGCAGACAAGGTCTCTATAGGGTTCATTATGCTGAGTGACTGCTCAGATTGAAGCGCAGAGAAGTGTGTAAGACTGCGACTCTGCTCCCCGGTCTGAACTCTGGGTCATGGATTAAGTCCACTAAGAAACTGGGTCAGGTTCTTAGAAAGAAGTTCAGCTCCGTCCAAAGTGGGATGGATGCCGTCCCTCCTAATCAGACCAGGCTCTCCCCAAAACGTCTTCCAGTGATCAACGAAGCCCACATTATTTACTGGGCACCACCTCGACAACCAGCGGCGGAATGACGACATGCGGCTGTACATGTCGTCACTGGTCAAGTTTGGGAGGGGGCCAGAGAAAACTACGGTGTCCGACATTGTTTTAGCGCATGTACACACCGATTCCACCTTAATTTTAGTGACCTCCGAGCAACGTAATCGGGAGTCATTAACGCCGACATGTATTACAATCTTACTGTATTTACGTTAATTCTTACCCAGCAGTTTAAGATAAGACTCAATGTCGCCCGCTCTGGCCCCCGGTATACAAGTAACTATGGTCCCTGGTTTTGCTAACTTCACGTTCCTCAGAATGGAGCTACCTATCACCAGAGTTGGCTTCTCAGCGGGTGTGTAGCTGAGTGGGGAGAAGCGGTTTGAAACGTGAAGTGTTGGTGGTTAACCGTGTGCTTCGACTTCGACTTATGCTTACTCCAGACAGTCACCCAGCCTCCCGGCTGCTCGGGGGTTGCCGGGGGACGGCTAGCAGGAGCGAACGCTACGTCTATGTGGCCCCTACCGGCTACGGGGGTGGGCTGGGTAACTACAGGGGCTGACTGAGCTTGGTGCGGAGCCATGGTGCGGAGCCGTGCTTCTAGCTCACTAAGCCTCCCCTCCAATTTATCAAATATTCTACACTTCTTACATGTACCATTATCCGTAAGGGAGGCAGAGGAATAGCTAAACATGTGACACACCGAGCAAGAAAGAGCAGGAGAGGTAGGGAGGGAAGACATCACCAGGTTAGCTGCAAAGCTAATGCTAACGCTAATAGAAGTAACGTTGACGCTAAACAACGTCTAAGCAACTATTCGATGAAGCGAAAATTTGCTAGACGGTGAGGTGTTTTACAAGCCTCACATAGATAAGAATTCACTGTTTGTGATGAAAAATATCACGCTACAGTCAACTCAGTATAGCTAGAGCTGTGAAAAGTTCGATGACATCAAACACGGTGACGCAACACGCTTACCGTCAGCTGTAGCTGGAAATAAAGGTGTCTTCATGTGTCTGATCACTTCTTCATCTCTTACTCTCACTAACAAACCTCTCTCATTGACTAACTCTGTACCGGCTCGTCGCAATATTCGCTCCCTCTCTCCCTCCTCGCTGGCATCCTCTGTTATATCAGCTCTCCCTTCAACGGATTCCTTCTCACTCTTGCATCCGAACGCTGCTGCAGAGACTCTCCTCTCAACTCTTTCCTCCTCTCTAGACTCTCTCTGCCCTCTTACGACACGACGGACTGGCAAATCCCCTCCGGCTCCGTGGCTGTCTCAACCGGTGCGTGCCATGAGAGCCACCATGCGAGCGTCGGAAAGGAGATGGCGTAAATATAAACGACCTGACGACCTGCTTAAATTTCAATCTCTCCTCTCCTCGTTTTCTGCTTCTATCTCTGCTGCCAAAAGCTCTTTCTACCAATCACATCACTACCAATTACATAAATAGCCTATACAGCATGTTTTTTTTCACATTGAGAACTGACTTGTTTTCTAATCTACGCATCACGTTTTTCTTGTCCTTTTACCGTGCACGACCAGCGAACACAGAGCGCGCGACTACTACACCCCCCCCCGCCGGTCGTTCCGCCCGCAACGACTACTACACCCCCCCCCACCCGTCGGACCTTCTCAACCGGTCCGCGAAATATTGTCTGACATGAAACCGGTTCGTGAGGTAAAAAAGGTTGGGGACCACTGGGCTGATCCACAACGTGTATGTGTTTACACACCTCCTGGATCGTGATTGGTGTCGCTGCTGCAGCCGCAAGGCACTGATTGGATGGTCAGACCGTAATACAGCGCAGATAAAAAATGATTCAGACTACGGCGTTTATATGTTCAACAATAGGAAACGTAGTCTTAGCTGTTTTAAAATTACACCAAGTTTATTTCGGATTATTCCAACGGAAGAATACAAGGCGCAGGGAACTTTGAGGTGCGTAAACGCCACTTAGAGGTGCGCAAACGCTATTTATAGGTGCGTAAACGCTATTTCCAAAATTCCAGAGGTGCGTAAATGGCGTTTACCCTCCACTACAGCCCTGACTGTAACTGATTGGCTGGCCCTACCAAAAGAATTCACCAGCTGCCACTGGTCTTAAGCTTTCCTTGATGGATTTCTTCTCCCAAAAGCTTATTTGTAAGTTTCTGTCTCATGTAAGCTATTTTTGAGCAATAGAATGTAGGAATGCCCTGCGAAGCAAATATTTTGATTTTGGACCATATGAACTGAGTTAAACATAATGTGTGTCCTTGCGTCTCTCTGAAAACACACACTGCATGAAAAGTGAGACTTTCGTCCCCGTAAACGCCCGGAAATCTCCCTAATTTCCGACAATTTCCGACAATTTGCAACCCGCGCACGTCGCGTTTGTCTGTGCCACAAATTGTCGGAAACGAACCATGACGTAGGCGGAGAGCTGGCGGAGGTGCGAATGGCCCGAATTAGCATATGAATGCAGCGAAAATCACTGCCAATGATTGGCAGCAAAACCACACGTGGGCAGACCAGGCTGGAGTTTCCTTGTTCATGATTGGATGAAACCACAACTTTCAATCACTCGTGATTGGTTGGCAGATCTGTCGCTATTGGTCACCCGCCTCATTTTATTTATATATTCATATTATGCTGTATATTCATTTCATGGTTATCCTATGTAGGCTACTACACTATTATTAGGATACCAACCAGGACATCAATGAATTTATAGAGAAAATGAACATTTGACACACGTTTATGCAAAGAAAGAGCTTTATTAACAACACACAAACAACTACATACAAAGTGAGGCTCTGCCCACACTTGGGTAACGGCGGTTTAAAAACTACAGCTCGGTAAACTGTCCGTTTGCCTCCTCGGGGTTGTAGACCGTCACTGGCGCCGTGTTTTCCGAGGCAGGTCTGTTGTGCAGGCGGCTCGTGTGCGTGTGGCGACCGTACAATCCACCTCCGTCCGACGTGAGCTCCACGGTGGCGGATTTCCACCTCGTCATCAGCCAGCGCACTTTGTCTCGATTCCAGCAGCTGTAAAAACAACAATGAATCAGTACTGTGCGATGCGTACGGACACAACACATCGATCAATGCACCTGAAAAAAGTCAGCAAATAAACTCTGACCGTCTTTCTTCTCGCTCGACTCCGCGCTGAATCCTTCGCAGCTTCCGCCCGCAGTGAGTGTTCCGGCTGAACCTGAAGCTCCTGCGTCCCGTCTCAAAATACGTCTCACAGGCGGCTGGAAAACAATTAAATGAGTGTGGTATGAATTTAAAAAAATCAAACGCAAGTCACAGTAACATTTAACAAGGAAGGAGAAACAGTAAACAGTGTCACTTACACACAATGACGTCGTCTAAATCTGGACTTTTCCCGGAGCAAATACGAGGTCACCGCCTCATTATGAGGCGAGATTAGTCTGTGAAAACAACATGTACAGTTATGATCGGTATCCATCCTATGGTATCCATACGTATATATTCCCTTATAGCGCAGAATGGAAGCATCTTTAAATCTGACCCTTGCTCCGGTTCGTAGCGCCTGTAGTTCATCTCGGAGTTGTGAAGACGGCGCACCGCTTCCTGTAAACGACACGGCAAAGAAAACACACTTTAATAAAGCTGTTTCTGCTCACTTGTAAGGCTACTAGGCTACTCTTAGCTTAGCTTGAGGCTATGCTACTTTTAGCTTAGCTTGCAGTCATCGAACATATTCTTACCGCTATCGTGGGATTGTGCGCCCGTCTCCTCTTCTTTGAGTCGGTTCCTCTCCTCCATGGACAGAAACCCGCAGAGTCCCGAACCGCTCGTTGATATCGGCAGTTTGTTGTTGGAGTTGACGAGACGATCCACTGAGAGCATTCAGCAGCTTCTTCTCGTCTGTCTGCGGACAGGCCGAAAGTTGGTGACCGCGGAGAGGAGTTGAAGGCGAGTTGAACGCGAGACGTCGTCCCGCCATTATTCGCGAACCAGCAAAAACCAAACAAAGGAACTGGAGATACAGTTCTTCTGAATATAGTAACACACGTGTCTGTTTTGTATGCTCGTCTTGCAAGTACTGCTGTATCAGTCATGCCCTATGACCTCACACGTGATTGGACGAGGAGTCTAAGGGTCCTCCAATCACATACGAGGTTATTGTTATACGGAAGGACCAGTATTTTAGGAAGACAAATGGTTGGGACTTTGAAACAGCTGATATGCTTTATGTAAAGCAGTGTTTTGGTGTCAGCGGAATGACTTTCCCTAGAAAACTGTACAGTGGTTCCTCTTTCTCCATTCCACCAGACAATCTTGAGTCTGACAGACATGCAATGTTGACAATGTATCATCACATGTACCCTTGTGTCACTGAGGTTGAATGTTTTGCCGTGACATGTAAACGGGTAACATATATGAATGTAACTTGCTCAATCGATAGATGCAGAGCATAAAGGTCAGCATGTGTTCATGCTAAGTGGTGTGGAAACACTAACAGTTTTGAGGAACCCGTCCTTGACCCTCTAGCAGAACTACGACCAGCCATTATAAAGCAGTTTATAGTTGTTAATGTTGTGTCAAAGGGTACGGCATTTAAACATGTTCTTGCACAAGTTTCCTGGCTTCATCTCCACCCGGACAGACATTTTTATGGAAAGCCAATAGAAGTTTGGGGCTTGCAGGGAACAGACTCGTCATACCCAGCATCATTTCTGCCAGTTGAGCGCATTGCTAGAAGATGTGTGGTTAATACATCCTCTGTGCATTTAAGTAAGACCAAAGAAAATGTCACTGTAGTCCTGCCACTATGCACTGTAGTTGAGCTCCAGGAGACTGTGATCTCTGCAGACCATCATTCTGATTCAAATGTTGTTTGCATGGAATGCTCATTTTGCCTTGATTAAAACTAATTTTTTAAAGAAGTTATTTTGTGTATCTTTTTTACATAACATTTGCCATTGCTAATGGCGTACACAGTAATCTAGCATATTTGAATTAAATAAATCAATTCAAGCTCAAATGTAAGAGTGTATAATTAGGCTACTGAGCCTGATCTATTTGTACCAGAGATTTTCTTAACTTTTAAAAAAAAGTCACCTGGGCTAAAACTCCCTCTGCGACCCTGATTTGCATTTGTATAGCTCACAGCATTTTCATTTACATGTCAAAGCCTCCCCTAGAATTAGGAGGAGGGAGGTCATGGGGGGACAACTGCCAAGGGAGGCCCACATCAATTTCTGACAATTTACGGCAGTTTTCGGCGTTGCCCGCAAATTGCCGTAAACAGCCGTAAACCTGAAATTCCACGACAATTTACAGTGCCGCATACTGCCGAAAATCCCACTTTTCATGCAGTGACAGAAGCATAAAGTAAGCTTAAGGCTCCGACCGTTTAGAGTATTCTTCTTGGAGTTGTTGGGAGGTGTCCTGGAAAGAGCACCTCCTGCCATAGTCTATAGTTCTCCTGGGAGACATTTTCATGAGGAAAATTAAAGGGGAACCTGGATAGATGTCATTGGAAGGAACAATCTGCACACAAGTAGTGTTTTACTATTGTTGGTGAACTGAGAACTTCTGGCTGAGGATCCTGTCTGGGAGGTCTTCGACTCCCTCCTGCGAACAAACTTCTCACAAATCCCTGGGTAGACATGGAATCCGAGTAGTCCATGTTCAAAGCCTCTATTGTGGACGCAGCAGGTAGGAGTTGTTGTCGGAAAGCTATCGGCACCTGTCGTGATGGAAACCCGAGAACCCGGTGAAGAAGAAGGCCATAGAAATAAACTTTCAGTTGGCCTCAACGAGGTTCTGGCGGTCAAGAAGGGGAAAGCAAGGCTTACCGAAGGCGGCTTTCGGCGGGGGGGCTGGAACTGTTGACGCAGACTGGAGACATTGTCTGGGCGGTGGAAAGAGCACTTTGAGGAACTCCTAAACTCTGCCGGGATGAGATTCCCTGCGTTGATGACAGAGCTCGACATTCTTGAGCTCTCTAGGCTGACACGCTTTTTCAATGTTACTGGTGAGTTTTGAACGATGCCAGAGCTGTTCTTTATCACCGGTTCTGCTGGGGGGGGAACGTCAGGACACTCAAGACCACCTCTTTGCTGTTTGCAGATGATGTGGTCCTGCCTCCTCAGTTACCACCAGCATTCACTCAGGAGATTTGCAGCGACAGGGATGAGGGTTAGCACCTCCAAATCTGAGGCCATAGTGCTGTGACTGCCTACTACAAGCAAAAGAGGCCGGGATTAGCCTTAGAGGTTAAGGAGCTCAGATATCAGGAGAGAACTTGTAGTTGAGGCGCTACTCCTTTGTAAACAGCTAAGATGTCAATGTCAATGTCAATGTCAATTTTATTTATACAGCACTTTTAAAGGCCAGTGGCCAGCCAAAGTGCTTTACAGGATAAAAACAATCAGCATCAATAAAACAATACAAGCAAACGTAAAACAAACAAGCAAAAAATAAAATAAAAATAAACAGTAAAAGGCAAACACATAGACGATCGATGCAGGTGACTTAACTCAGCCAAAGGCCAATGTGAACAAGTGAGTCTTAAGGCGAGTTTTAAAAGTGGAAAGGCTCGTCGCAGACCGCACAGAAAACGGCAAAGCATTCCACAGTCTGGGAGCCGCTACTGCGAAGGCTCGATCTCCTTTTGTTTTAAGGAACGACTGAGGAACGTTCAGAACCAGCTGGTCAGCTGACCTCAGGGCTCTGGAGGGTTGATGCACATTAATACGGCTGGATAAATATTCTGGGACCATTCCACGCAGAGACTTAAAAATAAATAAAAGATTCTTAAAATCAATTCTGAACCTAACCGGAAGCCAGTGGAGAGAGGAAAGCACTGGCGTTATGTGCCCATGCTTCTTTGTTCCGGTCTGGAGACGGGCTGCTGCATTCTGCACAAGCTGTAGACGGTTGAGTTCAGACCAGCTTATACCGACATACAGGGAGTTGCAATAGTCCAAGCACGAAGATATAAAAGCATGCATGACTTTTTCGAGGTCAGCCCTGTTTAGATGGGGTTTGACTTTGGCTAGAAGCCGAATCTGGAAGAAGCTAGCCTTAACCACAGAGCTAACCTGCTTGTCCAATTTAAACGCCCCATCAATAATCACACCAAGGTTTCTGGCCTGGGAACCTATGTAAGGTGCTAGTGGGCCAAGGGACCTGGCAAGGACCTGGACCAAGTCAGGGCGACCAAATAGCACAATCTCTGTTTTGTTTTCATTTAGTTTTTGGAAGTTTAGGTCCATCCATGTTTTAATGTCCGTCATACAATTAAACACAGCATGAAGGGATTCTTTGGAGGGGGCCTTTATTGGCAAGTACACCTGCACATCATCAGCAAAGCAATGGAAAGGGATTCCATGCTTCGTAAATATCGATCCCAGGGGTAGCATATACAAGGAGAACAGTAGAGGGCCCAGAACTGACCCCTGGGGGACTCTGCAGGTCACAGGAGCCACTGAGGAGAAAAACTTGTATACAGAAGGATCTATCTGCAAGGTAAGATTTAAACCACCAGGATTTAAACCACTCTAGAGCAGAACCTCTAATGCCCACACAGTGCTTGAGGCGGGACAAGAGGATAGTGTGATCCACTGTGTCGAATGCTGCTGTGAGATCTAATAGGATTAAAAAGGCACAGTTACCAGAATCAAGGTTTAAAAGAAGATCATTAAAAACTTTTTAAAAAGCTGTTTCGGTGCTGTGAAGAGGCTAAAAACCAGACTGAAACTGTTCACCAATGTTTGCACGACCTAGGAATTCTTGCAATTGGTTAAAAACAGCTTTCTCCAAGACTTGAGATAAACGAGAGTTTGGAGATTGGCCTGAAATTAGAAAGAACCAAAGGATCCAAATTTTTCCTTTTTAAAAGAGGCTGCACTGTGGCATGTTTGAAGGAGGCTGGGACACGTCCAGAGCTGAGACACAGATTTATAAGAAACAAAATAAAAGGCCCAACTGAGCTGAAGACCTGCTTAAGCAAGTGGGATGGAATGCTGTCCGATGGGCAGTTAGCAGGGCGTAGGTGATTAACTATTTCAGTAAATGCAGAAAGTGAGACAGGCTCAAACTGGTGAAAAACAGCTGAGCTTGCTGCAGGATTAGCGCGGTCCTGCACATGCTGGGGGGGTGAGGATCTAAGGGCAGAAATATTGGTGACAAAGAATTGCAAAAAGTCCTCACACAGAGAAGCAGACGGTTCAACAGAGACAGCATCACAAGGGTTCACTAGTGAGTCAAATACGTTAAAAAGAACCTGAGGTTTGTGAGCGTTTTTGGAGACAAGTGAGGAAAAATATTCAGCTTTAGCAGCCTGTTGATAATTAAAAAGGCGATCACGTAGGAGATCCCGAGAAATCTGGAGATTGTCTTTTTTCCACTTCCTCTCCACTTGTCTGCATGTGCGAGATGTGCGCTAGATGCGTCTGCAAGATGTGTAAGGATTGCGGGTACTTGAACCCAAAAGCACAACTCAGAAACAGAAATGCAAGTAAAGTTCTTTACTTGTGTTCAGGCAGGATCAAAATCAGGTTAGTCCAACAGGCAAACAAATCCAAAAAGGGGCACGCAAAAAAAAGGGCATGAGGACAAGGTGAAGAGAATGAGAGATTATTTGGTGTGGATGATAGGATCTAGAATGACAGGAGAGTTAATTAAAAAAGAAGGAAGGATGAAAACTCAAAAGACAGAATTTGTGAAAGTGAAAGTGGTTTGGCCATCTAACTAGGATGCCTCCTGCACGCCTCCCACTGGAAGTTTTACGGTAACAGCCAGCTTTGGGAAGATCTTACACAGACTCGAAATGACTCGATATAAAAAAGAGACACAACTAGCCTCTCGTCCCTCAACTCTCACAATAGCAAAGTCATCCGGCGGGCCATCCACACTGCGGCGGGCTGGATTTTTACATATCTGTATCATTTTGTGCCTCTTTAGTGTTGATTTCGGTATATTTTCCTGACTTGAATGACATGAATTGTGATGACTATGGCGGCAAATAACTGTCAAAATTCGAGAGCGCAAATCAGGTTGATCAAATCAAACATCCGCGAGCAAATCTCCGTCTCGCACGAGCAAAAGTCCGTCTCACGCAACAAAAATTTGTCTCGCGCGAGATATTTGCTCGTTCGCGAAACGGGAACTTCCTCGCTCGCGAGGTGAATGCATCACTCCAGCCAATCCAAAGATGGGGTTTGTAACCAATCAGGTGTAGAAACCATGGTGACTGGCTCCGCCCCCTTACTGTCAAATAGAAAAACAGCGAGCGCGTGGAAAATACTTTCGAGCGCGAGCGAGGAAGTTCACGTTTTGCGAACGGAGATTTGCTCGCGGATGTTTGATTTACGCGCGCGCATCAACCTGGTTTGTGCTCTCGAATTTTGACATTTGCCGCCACAGATGACGACTATTCGGCTCTTTCTGTTGTAGTAAAGAGACTTGTCAGGGACAGTGAATATAGATCAGGTAAATTTCCAGATTATTTTATGAACCCAGACTTTGATTTAATTCAATTCATTTTGTTTTGTACAGCCCAAAATCGCAAATTACTAATTTGCATCAGAGGACCTTTTGATTTCCATTTTTGAAGATTTTACTACTTGACTTTCTTGTGTTTATGCTGTAGGCCTATTACTTTCAATATTTGGTAAAGCTGCACCTCCGTTTATCGTTGATACACAGTTCTCCTCAGATCCCCCATCTCCTTACATGTCCTACAGAGAATAGGAGAGGGAGAAGTGCCTTTGTGTCTCCTCCGCCATTTCACACAACAAAATAAGACGTTACAACACACAACACATCTCTACCAAACGGACTGGGTGGTTTGGAAACTGAGAGAAAATTGTCTTTTGAATAATCCACTTGATTTTTTTTTTCTTTTTTTCCTTCTGAAAGGTTTTCTGAAGGTTATTGTTGAGAATAATGCTGCTCCTGGCCCCCTGTAGATAACAATCATCTTTCCAATTTGTTTGAGATTAGGTCATATGGAAACAGCACATCGTAAACACACAGGGTCGGCACAATGGTGGTGGAGGATGGGGAGGGTGGCACCGTTTCCCCCTGTCCTGTGTGCATCCAGCCTTGATTGCCATGACACTGTCAGTAGCAGAAACCAGGGCAACAAACAAACAAATCCACAGATCTCTATGACTAACTGGGAGAAGGAGAGACGCTGGCGACCGCACCCTCCTTCCATAGCAGCATGACCAGATTGGCTGTTTGATTTGCGGCTGGATCAGTAAACAAACTCCGGCTTTGGTTGCTGCTTTTGATTCAACATAAATCATATCTGAACAAACAAGCAAGTTCAAAGTGTTTGAGAGAGAACCGCAACTACATCAGCGTGCCATCTGAGGAGGGTATTAATATTTCTCATGGCACTACTAGAGCCTCACTTTTATCACTAAAACACAAAAAATGGCATTGTAGACCATGGCCTGTGTGTGTATGAGTGGTGGATTTGGGGCCTAAATAGACATCTGGTAGAGGTTACATAAAAAAATCTTAATGGTTATTAGCAGCTTGCTATGCATCCTGACCACACTGATGCTAACGACGGGAGGATTCTTGCCTAATGCGCTCCCTGAATGGTGGATGGTTGACTGGGTCAGATTAGTACTTGAACATATGTTTGCGATGCAACTACACAATCAATGCGGCCCTAATTGTGTGTTTCAATGTTAGTGACCGTGATGGCTTGTGAAAGTGCTTTTAAATACTTCTTCACTGTAGAGATGCAAAAAATAAGATAATTGATAATGATAATAAGACATAATAAAATTCAATCTTCTGAAAAAGGTCTGTTTTTTTTAATTTTCTGGCCTAATATGTGTTTGACAGAGTTAAACCATATTAATTTTACTGTTCTTAAGGTCAGATTTATTATAGTAAAATTGAAGTGAACATTGAATACAATTATTGTATGCATCTTTCTCCTTTGCCAAACTTAACTCTGAGATGTGAGTTCACGTGATTTAGCAACTGCAGTCTGAAAAGTGGAGGGTCCAGAATCGAGGTAGGTACATCATATCAGCTGTTACTATTGGACACGGTAATTGCATATATCCTTCCTAATGAGAGCACATTCAGGTCCTTTTCACACTTAACATCAACTTGGATTTTGGCAGATCCTAAACACTGTGGTTCACACTTGGCATTTGTAAAATGGGTTACAAAATCAAAACACTATACACTGCATGTAATCCTTGCCGGGTTCAAGGCAAACCAAATTGCCCAAGATTTGCATTCATAACATATTTCTATGAGCTTTGGCTATTTAAGGTCCAGAATATCTTGTTGTAAAATGTTGTTTAGCCATCGGACCAAGCGTCTTCGGTTCATTTACACCTGCTCTTACAGATCCAGGTCTAAACAGTTAAAAATTATCTTTCTTTGCCTGAATGGACAGTTAAGTCCAGAAGTTTATGCTTCTGCGTTTTCAGAGCGACGCAGACGCAAGCCCCTCTTGCGTGTCCCTTGCGTGCCTTTTCACACCTCCTTGCGTCCTTGCGTGTGTCGACCCATTTTTCTAGGCTTGTGTCGAAAGCGACGCAAGCCTACCGCAGCGCACAAGGCTGCGATTGGTTCGCTAACTACATCCTTTATGGAGTCTCACATTTCTTTCATAGCCCGATACCGCCATTATTAAAACGAAGAATGTTTACGAGAGAACGGATCAGATTTAAGAACTTTTGTCGGAAGAAATGCGTAAACATGACCACTTCTACAAGCCGTCATTGGCGGGTTGTATAAGCAGGTTGGATTCATGGAGGGAAATCTCCGCAAACGCCGGTTTTCTGGTTGAGAGGTGCACAAAATTGTGGAGGAAAATACGGGACAAATGTGTCCGCGATGAAAAGCAGCAGTGGCGATGCACGGAGCAATAAAGTCTATGATAAATAAATAAACAAACAACAACTTCCACACTCAAAGATGTAACTCTCTAGGACGTCTTCGACAAAAACACGTTACTCCGCCTGTTCTAGCGGTGAATCGCTCTGCAACACACGCAAGACTTTTAAAACCATGAATTGAAACAAGTGCGTCGACGCAACGACGAGCCTTTACATTTTGGTATTTCTGGTGTGACGGTGAACTATAACACTGCATTGCAAAAAGGACTGTACACATTAGAACAGCAACCACAGACGGTCAATACATTGTTCCATCATTTTGTGAGTATAAACCTACTTTAAAATGTTAAAGGCAATCTGGTAGTTGAATTTTAAGACACATAAATATCCATATTAATTCCTGCATGATTGGATTCCTCTACTCTTCAGTAAGGGATGTCAAAGCAGCTGCTTTCCATCAACTTTCCAAAGTGCTGCTTTAACAGCCACTATTGACGTGTATTAGCAACTGTTTTCTGGAGCGACGGTGGCGCATGGTTGGCATTTCGAACCCCGGCTGCTCCATGTCCCCGTCGAAGTGTCCCTGAGCAAAACACTTAACCCCTAATGGCTCCCCGGGCAAAATGTGAAGAAAAAAAACATTGGTTAAAAATGCAATGTAAATTGCATTGGATAAAAGCGTCAGCTAAATGACATGTAATGTAATATTCCTAACACCATAGCTGTTATCTCCTAAGTATTTCTTATTATATGTAAATTAAAGAGCATTGTATGGAATTATTTTACTGCCCCGTGTCCTTTCTCTCTGTTGAAATGGCTTTGACTACAATTTGAATACAGATTACCAGCACAGATGGAGTATCTACATAATTAGTGCTGAGCTTGTTTTTTTAAAACAACTTCAGAGATCTACAACTTTGCAACAGTCATTAATCAGACAACGATATTTATTTGATGTTCATTGTCTTTCCATAGATCAAATGTAATTTGTTTTAGCTGCCGGCCTCTTATTGGTGAAGCACTGGTGACTTACGTGTAATGCGTTTTTACTGAGGGGTGACTAATCTTTCAAAGGGCTGTACTCATTTGAAGTACACTCAAATGAGACCAAAAATACAAAAGTCTATTATCCCTGCAATAAAGAGCTAATGACCCAACAACGGGAAATATATTTGCCATGGCACACATCTTCTTGAAAGGGCGAAGGATAAGCAGTCATTAAAGCAGCGCTGGTCCAGATAGCATTGGCATGTCTCAAAAGATCATTATTTTCACCCCTAGAGCCGTTTGGTAAAGAAAAGCAGGGCTAACTGCACACCCAGCACTAACTCCAGGGTCAGCTGTAACACAGGGATGAAGACTCTAATAATACGCAGCCTGGCAGCTAATGCTTTTTCTAAACGCTCGTAATGACTGCGAACCCTAAAGTGGGATAGTTCGGGATCTCTGTTTTGCTTTGTGTTCTGTCAACTCACTGCAGCTGACAGGAACTTGGCTGAGTTGTTTTTCTTCTGTATTTTTTTCAGGGTTCCTTCACATTTTTTGCCTCTTTTTGGGCAGAGGAAACCAAGTGCGCTTCTCACTGAAGGGCCTAGGGATCTGCGAGCACCTGATATTGTAAACATTGTATAAAACAGTGTGGCCGTCTAGGCCTCACTTTGGTAAACTGAGTGTTTATGTGAAGAACTACTCCAAATTTCAGACGGACGCAAGTGAGTAAGAGGGGAAACAAGTACTAGAGCCAGCTTTCGATAGAATATAAAGTAAGTTCAATGTTGTCAGAAACATTCTTTCACATAGAGGCACATGGTGTTCTGGACCATCTGATAATCAAAGCTGTTTGTGATGTTTGATGTTTATAATCTTGCAGTGCCGAAGATAATCGTCTACATCCAAGGACTTGGGTTTTGCCCAGAGCCCCACCCTGTTTTAGCATGTTTATCTTCCAATATATTTTCATGCTCCGGAGATGAAAACCTTTTAGTAGGCTCGGCGCATGACTTCTATGTGTGTCAACTATATCTCCTGTTTGCAAACATTAAATATTCTGTTTTGATGATTTTACACCAGTGTCAAATAAGAATTTTTCTAGCATCGGCAGAGGGCTCATCATTTAGCAGTTAGCCACTGGAATTTTAGCTAGCACAAACAACAGTGGTGGCGTCACAGCAAGCTATTCGCCTGCGGAATTGGACTATCCGCTAACTGAAGGGTACCACTCGCCTCCTGACTTGATAAACTCCAAGCAGTGCGCTGGATGGGCCGCTGCTGGCAAACTCCTTTGTCCTATATTTGACCACAGTCTCAAAGTAAAATGATACTAACCTCTCCCACGTGTGTAGACTCCATTGATGTGACTGTTTAATAGTAATTGGACAAAGATTGACATAATTCAATTTTCTTCACACGTACATGTAGGTTTTGCATAATCTCGCAGTAATTTTTTCATACTATGATTTGCGTTCCTTCCAGAAATGTTTTAGTGGACCAAGAAGTATGAACAATGCATTACAGCATTAGATGAAGTATTGCTAAAGTGACAGTAACATTTGTTTCTAATTACTAAAATCCTACACTTTCTACATGTAATTTATTTTAAGATCTCCCCAAACCTGATCCACCTGGGCAGCCTTGGCTTGACCCCTCCCCCTGGTTTGCCACAATATCTGGACCCTTGTCCTTCCATGGCCCTGCTGAAACCTACCGCTTCTAACACTATTATTAGTCCCATACTGTCAACACTAACGCACGTCTTGAACTTTGGTTCTTCCCTCTCCACAAGTTTTTGTGGAGGGTGGTTATATGTAATGGTGGTGAATTGAACGTATTTGTACATTTTTTACGCTGTTCATTCTGTGCACATGACCTCCGTTGCAGTCTGTCCAACCTCGGAGAGGGATCTCTCCTCTGCCATTCTCCCTTAGGTTTCTTCCCTTTTTTTCTCCCCATTAAATGGTTTTTCATTTTTCTAGAATGAGAGGGTGTGTCCAGAAATTTGACAGGTACTCACTAGTTTCCTCTTTTACCAGTTGCCAATTAAAGCTAATTGGCGTAATTTCAGGACCACACCTATTCCAGTATCCCCATAAATACCTTCCTATCACTCTTCCCGTCCCATTGACGCATTCCAAACCAGGACCGAGGGCAGGTAACACACGATCAAACGTTAAGAATGTAAACCCTCTATTACCTAAACTATGTTACCTAGCTAACCCGTCACTGAAATACCATCGTGCTTTACCGTTCCAACGACAATCTCTCCAGAAGGTACCAGTTCTCTTCATGGGTTAAAGATACAGTACACCCAAATCATCCAGTGGTAGCTCATGGCACTGAAATGCCCCCTGTTTTGCAGATGCTTTATTCTACTGTTTTGTGTAGTTTGCTGATACAATACTTTGAAAAGACCGTTGGAAGTCTCCGTCTCACTTTTTCAGCTCTCCCACTCTCCATTTCGATTGAAAAACATTCTTCCTCTTTGCCTTGGTTGCATGCAGGAAACGATACTGCCCTGGCACTTTCTATAGTGCATTGCAACGCAAAATGGGAATTACTGATAGCTCTGAATATTTTTTAAATATATGATGCATCGACAATGAAAATACACGTCGACAACTCCTGCAATAGCTAGCTCCAGCTGGGGCTCATGACACCAGGATGCCGGCTCTCCCACCACCTTCTCCCAGCCACCCCCCACTGCTCGGTGTTTCCCCTGGAAGATGACCGGTCACGGCTAATCTTCAGTATTTACATTATGTACCAACGTAACACAACAAGGTAACCTAATAAGATAACACGGTAACTCAAGAATGTTACTCAACACAGAATGCAATCAGGTAACGCAACAAAGTAACGCAACAAAGTAATGATGCTACTTAAACAGCAACCGGATTCAGGGGTTTCCATCCAACTCCAGAACAGCTTAGCCATAACGACACATGTCTGGCATTAGTGACACTACAAAAACAATACACTTTTTTTTTTTTGACTAGACTGTAACCTCCATGTGTTTTCATCTACTAAAGAACCTCCAGCAGCTTGAGCCTAATCAAAGACCTTCTCTTGCTCTTATGTGTCTCTGGAAAAGGAAATTAAATTAGCTTAATTGGCCAAGATATTATGCTCTGTAATGTGATTGAAGCATCAGTGTCGACAAACTTCACAGGGCCCTTTGGAAGCACATTGCTAATTAGAGCAATAGCTTTAATCCAAATGTTTTACTTTGACATTCCGGATGATTCTAAATTGAAATCCAGGTAATTAGCTGAAACAACCCAGGAGGAGAAAGCTGCTCCCCTTTTTGAAAGCTGCTGATGGCAACGTATAATTAAAGCATTGGTTCATTCTCTTTTTGACTTCTGACACATGACAAGTACTAAAATAGAAAAAAGCCTGATAAAGGCCCATTGTGTTTTTAAACAAAGAATGAATTTGAAAAATATTTCTCTTTTGAATGCGAAATTGAAACCCTGCACCCAATGCTCTTCATTGTCAGGTTTTGTTGGCTCCCATCATTGACACACAATTTCTATGAATCCTGGATGCCGCCAGAGGCAGTGCTTAACACCAGATTTTCTTCTGTCTCGCACTTCCGCAGGTCGAGTCCTTATATAAAAAAGATTCATCTGTGACCCACCAATCCCAGAGTTCCGGTGTCATCCTGAGATCAATCTGGAATCTTCATGCGAGTTCACAGGAACAAGAACTCGGGCAGTCATCCGGTATTGATAGAACCGTAGTTTCATATGTAACTTTTGCTCCATTTCATCCTTAAAAACCGCCAGAGGCAGAGCGGAATGGGCTGGTTAACACGTGAGCGTGTCAGCACCTTCAGGAGAAACGCTGCATTAGGCCATAAAGTCATACACGCATGACCGCATTGGAAGAGGGACACCAGTCTGTGGCTCCTTACTGTATTTTTGTTGAACTTTAGCGTGCTGCCATGAAATAGCGGCCACGTATACCTTCAGGGTAGAGGATGCACTGTACTTTGTCCCTGTCCCGTACTGCACACCAGTCGGACAACAGCCTCCAACTCTTTTTGTTTTGCAGGCGGGTAGATGGTGCCCCAGCATTCAGGGTAGTTCTTCTATTGCTGGTGGTCACCAGCATATGTATGCTTTAAACTTCATCATCAACTTCATCTGCGATGAATTAGGACTGATCTCAGGATGACACTGGAACTTAAAGACGGTGGGTTATTCATGGTCAGAGGTGAATTTGTTAAGACTCGACCCGCACAAGAGCGAGACAAGACATTCCAGTGTTAAGCACTGCCTTTGGCGGACCGTAAGGATGGAATAGAACTGAGAAAAGCATTCCACAAGCAGCAGAAACAACAAACTGAGGAAATGTTTGTACTTTAAATCAATCACACATCATAGGCTGCAACATGCTCTGCTGGTTAGGGTAATGGATAGAGAGCAGGCTATTTGTGGCGGCTTTCATTGCATATAATGCTGTGCCCTTGGTATAGATACTTAACCTTAGTTCTAATGCTATGTTCACACCAAACGCGACGCAGGATTACATACACAGTCTATGCACAGATGCGACGAGACTGGTGTGACGCAAAGTGCTGCGTGTTTCGCCTTGATTTCAGGCAGTCACGTTTCAACACTCAACGCAGCAAACGCAAAAGTTTTAATATTCCAACGACAAAATAGCATGACGCTGCGGTGCACTAGCCTATCAGCGTTGAGATCGCCACTGACATCCAGCACAGTTGCCGAATCAGAAAAAATGGAGGATCAATTACTAGTAATGTTAGCTGTGTGTGGGTACCCTGAGCTGTACGAGACATCTTCGTACCGAACGTTATATTGCGACCGGTCCAAGAAAGTAACAAAGTAACGCAGCACAAGGTACAACCATATGCCCCTTTTTTTATAACATCCCACATCAGTACAATGAATAAAGTACATTATAGTGTATGATAATTGTTTTGTTTAACAACATACTGCTTGTCAATATTAATTAAAAGAGAAGTTCGGATATGCTTGAGCGCAGTGTCTTGCCATGTGAAGGTTCCCTCGGCAGAGAAGTATGATGTGAAGGCGGTGAAGTCCGGTCCCCAATCCGAGCCAACAAGCTAACGGTTAGCATCATATACCGCTGGAATCTGCAGTCTTCCAGACACAGTTCCTGTAGAAGTGAAATTCACTGAGCTGTCCTACAGATGCGGTTTTGTACCAAAACAGGACAGCTGTTAGTGGCCTAAGTGAGTAGGACTTCCACAACAGTTACAGTCGCTATGTCTTCCACAGTTGATGCGAAAGAAAAACAATGGTGGAAAGTTTAACTGTTTTCAGGGTGATAAGCCACGCCCTCTCCGTTGCGTCTGGCAGGAATGACGTGATTCAAATACAAATGGTCCCCTGAGAGTTCACGGCATTTAGGGTGTTTGAGGCGACACGAAACGTTAGCGTCGCGTTTGTCGTGAATGTAGCATTAGAGAAAACAAATTGACTTCTAAAGGGCTATAATGTATGAAAGCTTAAACTTTCTTCAGTTATGAGTCCGTTTGTAAAATGCAGCACGTTCTAAAATCCTGCTCAGTTTTGGTACATTTAGCATTATCATATGAAAGAAAAAGCATGACAATATTCATGTCACTTTTTAGACAACATTTAGAGAGAAATTCATGTAAATTCATGCTTTTACAAAGATGTTTGGCAGTAACACAAAGTTGTTAAATAATCTAAATATTTCATCTAAATGTTAAATATAAATAAGTTACTGCATTATCCTTGGAAAAGTTATTGCATGAATTTCTATCTAAATGTTTGAAAAAGTGACATGAATATTGTGTAATATATTGCCGAAACTGAGCAGGATTTTAAAACATGCGATATTTTACAAACTGCGTCCCATTAGCTGTGACAGAAAAAACTGTATAGCAGTCATAGAAAAAAAGACGCCACACACAAGTAACACAATAAAACTGTATTACATTTGTGCTTAAAATTATTACAATTACAGTATTTACAAGCGTTGTCCTAAAAATAAACATCTCATGCTGGATGACACATAAAAAGAAATCATTGTACAATAGCAAGCAAAAATGAATATTTCTTTTATGTACACCCACAATTTACAAATTAAAGAACTTAGATACAGTGCCGAGCTCTGCTGAGGTACTACTGGATGTAACTTCTCTGCAGCAGGGCAGCTACCGAGGCCGAGATGAGAAGGCCTGAAGGTGACTGACCTGCCGCACGGTGCTGATACCTGAACCCAAAGCCGTTTAAAGCTTCAGACAGCAACCCTCAACATAAGCCAAATGTAGATTTAGAAATCCTCTAATGGATTCACATATCAGCTTAACAAATTACACATTTTAAATGAATGCTTATCAAATAAATAATGTACAAAAAATTAACCAACACCACCATCCCGATCAATTGCTACACTCCTAACGACCACTAAATCAACCCGGCGCCATTGCCAATTCCCCATATTTCCATTTGACAAATGTGAGCGAGGTTTTCATAAATAGAAAGACTGTCTGCAGCAAAAAATACACCGCCGTCTCTCAGGATGAAGCCTGGAGTTCCAGTCCAGACCCGGGCTGCCCAAATACTGCTTACTGGAATGCATTTCAGGAATGGAATGGTGACTCAAGTCACCCCACGACACACAACCACATGTTTGTCCACAGGCATTAGGTCTAGTCCTTAACTTTTGAGGCTGCTTCAATTCTTTATTCTGACCACTTGAGAGCAGCAGAGCTGAAACATCTGAAAAAATGTAATCCTTTAATTGCAACCGGTGAGCGGTCTATTTACACATCTAGCAGACACAGAGCATCATCAACCTTTCCCTGGAGAACAGGAGTCTTTATAGCACTGAAGAATAGAAGTTTTAGCTATTTTGGGGCCTCCACAAACTGCTGTGAAAAGAATGTGGCTCTCTAGCTGCTAAATTCTGCAGCCAGTTACCAATGTTGCTTGCCGTCTGAGCAGGCAATATGATGCAACACTCGTTTGTTTTAAAGATTTTGTGTGGCCCAATCACTAAGGATACGGCTTTTACATTGAAGTTTGAAAAATCAGAGGACATATCATTGAAAATGTCCTTTTCTGTGCTTCTACACATATATTTGCGTGGGGCGGTAATGCGTGTCGTTTTCTATTCAGACAATTTTCTTTGCAAGCCAATCAGAGCAGACAAGATTTTATTTTGAGATGGGGGCTTAGAGAGACAGGTCCTACAGGTATATTCATAATGAGATACTTATTTTTGTGAAAACAGCATAAAAGTATGGCCCTGAAAAATAGCTTGATATGTCCCCCTTTATGTTCTCAAAAGTTGCCGACTTATTTCAGCAAAACTCTTTTCACTGACAATAGAAACAGCCAAACACACTTTAACCTTTTGCTTCCAGAAGGAAATGTGATCAGTCGTAAAGGATCAACTGTCTTCTAGTGACACAATGGTGTCAAATCTATAGATGTAATGGCTGCGTGAACAATTTAATCCAGTCAGAGAAACACACAGATTTTATTACAAACACTGGAGCTAATACAGCAGTGTGATTTGGAAAGAAAGTGTTACTACTTGATTCTTGTGATCAATTTTGAAATCCTGTAGTTCTATATGGACCAGACCAAACCTTGCAGACCGCGGGAAAGAAGAAAGAAGACCTCCACACACACACACACACACACCCTTGCAAACCGCGGGAAAGAAGAACACACACACACACAAATGTGTGATCAGCGTTCGTTTTGCTGATCTTTTGTTTACATTCACTTTGTTTTAAATCTGATATCATCCAGTAAAAAGATCACTTCAAAATTACATTGATTGACAATACCTCAGTAAATGTCAGATTCAAGTAGAAGTTGTCTGTCCTTTTCAGATAAAAAGACTGCTTTTGGGTGGGTAAATATATATATATATATATATATATTGTTTTTTCTTTCCATCGGCCAGTATGAGCAGTCAATTAGAAATCGTTCTGAGGCCAGTGTCTGTTGGCCAGGAGGGAAGAGGCAGCATCCGTCACAAACAAAGAAATCAACAAACTATTTATTTTTTTCACACTAGAAGTGTGCCGTAGGCTCCCCGATCTTCTCCCTGCCACATGTGGCTTCTCTATGGCTATTCTGTACAGCAGAGTGTGTCTTTCTGGGGAAGCCTGCTCAGTTATTTACATGTGGGCTGGAGCAGGGTAGGAGGCAATAGTGCTTTTTGTTGTGTGATGGAAAGCTCTACTTCAGGTCTCTCTTCCCCGCTCCTCTTCTTCCTCCTCCTCCTCATAGGCCTAAGGGGTCAGCGGACCTGGGGAGCGTAGCCCTCCTTCATCAGCCCCTCCTCGTAGTCTGTCTGGCACAGGATCATGTTGTTCTTCAGAAAAAACTTGTCTCCCACACAAAACCTGTGCAACACAAAGACAAGTGTGAAGGGGGGGTTCAGTTTACATAAGCACAAAAGCAAAAATAATATCATCAGTATGGAGCTTTAGGCTAGCAGGCCTAGCCTACTGCTAGCTTCTCTACTCACACAAGCATAACCTTAGTAGGAACACCCCTCCCCCCCTCGTTCTTCTACAACACAGCAGAAGGGGGGGTTGACTATTCTCCTCCAGTTAACAGTCAACTCAATTACATGGAGGGAAATGCAGTGCTTGAGGGGAAGAATTATCTCTGTTCCAAGCCTGGGTTTGTTTCTACCTGCAGCTTTTACAGAAACACCCAACGACCTCGACAGCAGCCCGTCCTGCTCCAGCCAGGGGGGAGTGTATAGTTACAGGGGGGTGTACAGTTACGCTTGACCTTTCAGCGCAGTTCCGATTGGAGATTATGTTGAACGCGTAAAAGCAGAAAGTATAGTATCTGTATTGTCCTGAGGGCTGCTTATCTCCCTCACTGTGCAGGTTAGACAAGGTGGGCGAGCAGCAATGCCAGTGTTTACCGGGGTTTGGGGGGGTGTAAGGGGACGCGGAACGTTTGACTTGCTTGGATGTTTAGACTGCCGACTTCAGTGCTGGGACCGGCACAGAGCGAGTAGAACTCAGGTACCTGACGAGCTCAGGCTCCTTTGCAGCATTTATTCAGGCCTGCAGGGCAGATTCACAGCATTATTTGTTGTATCCATTTGGGACCAATTAGTAGGATTCAACTACACTGTAGGTGTTGGCACAAAGTACCAAAAAGTGTGAGAGAATAGTTTCTAGAAATGATTTCCAAATGCGCTGAGGAAGTTACATATACTGATGTAGCTCCTTAAACTGCGTATTATTTAAGCAACGTAGGACATGAACGTTACTGTTTACTGTGTGACACACTATGTAAGAAATAAATGAACGTTGACGTTCTTTTCAGAAGTTTTGCCAAAAAAACTCCTTGTAACATCCAACATATCAGGAAGTATTTCTAAAACTGTGGCCATAAGACAATAAAAGGCATCTTTTGGACATGAAATCCGCCCTCTCTAGCTTCTTTATTTATTCACATATTTTTGTTACATTGTTAAAGCTACAAATAGAAATGCATGTGTTCATATTAATGAACAATTGACACATTAACAGTTATGTTGGAAAAAAAGACACTCCTAAGAATGTGACAGAATGTCTCCTATCGTCCGTGGAGCTTTGACTGGAGAAAGAAAGTCGTTTTTCTCTTTCTATAAGCTGAACCATTCTTCAGGGGACATTCCTCATTTAAAATGAGCTACCTTTTTAGAAAGGTGTGGGGGAGTTATTCAGAAATAATATTCCTGTCTCACACATGCACGGTAGTGTGGTTAATGCCAGAATGCTTTCTGTCCTTTATTAGCCAACTAAAGATTGATGTTCATTATTCCGGTCTGTTTGACACAATTAAGCCGAGGCAGAGATGCTTTTTATGGAACGCAACCAGTAATAAAAATATCCTGTTAAAATGACACCTCTCCTCAGATTCTTTTTGTGTTTGGCTTTACTGAGGCCCAGCCCACTGCCACTTTAACTTGATCTCCCTTTAGTTAGTTTGATACACCCTGTCTCCAGTCGCAATGCCACTCTCTCCCTCTGTATCAGCCCCTCCCCCCATTCCTAGCAGCTCTTATCCCAGCCCTCCATTTATTTTACACTGCCAAATTGTTTCTGCTCTGTTGTTTCTGTCAACAACATATGTGACATCTGTGCACCAATTATGATGAGGATATTACACAGCCATGTCTGATAAAGGACATAGTGTTGCCCTAGACATTTCTCCTACTTTAAAACTATTGCACCTTTCATACTCTATGCTCTAACATCATATCTATATCTCTACTCGAACATATTGGTTTGGAGTGACTGGACTTCATCAAAACACATGTAAATGGTGTGGTTGTATAGACTTGTTTTATATTAGCAATATTCTATTTTTTAATAAATAGAGAAATGTCCGTAACTATATAGTGTATGAAAATATATTGTGCAAGTGTGCAAAAAGTCTGTAATCTCTTAAACAGCGAAAGGTGATTTTAACAAGGTTTATTGTGTTGCTTTGTTGTATGCCAATGGAGTCTGTGAGCTTTTAAAGAGAACGTATGTCTTTTCACATCTTACTCTGAGAATTGCTTATTTCTACCAAACAGAGTTAGTGGTTGTTGGAACAGATGACTAACCAAAAGAGTTTTATTTTGTTTCTGGTAAGTTTGAAATGTGCTTCAGTGATTGGCACAGTATCATCACCGCGAATAGACCCTTGTGGCATTGAGAAGAGAATTTCATTGTTAGGTTTAGTATGTTATATATTGTGTACGTCAATGTCGTATGTTAAAAAATTCTAACAATTTTCCAAATATGTTGATTTTCTCTATTATACAATCAAAAAACAGCAGGGATTATTGTGGCCACAACACGGTCATGTTTTCATCACTGTTTGGAGCTGCAGCCGATAAATACCCGTAGGTCATTTGCATTGGAGCAAACTGATTGACACAATCCAGAAGTTAGCAGCGGTTTTTGGTCCAGTTTTCACTCACTCCGTGTGAGTCATAATAAATGCAGTTTTGCACATTAGGCCCTTTAACATACTAGAAAATACAGTACCTGTTCAAAGTTTGGACCGGTACTGTATTTTTACTCATTCTAGTTAATTTGAAGCACTTGCCATGCTGCGCAAAGATCTGAAATTGGTGTCCAATTAGGGTTGCGATATGTCGACGGTAAAGACCATGGCATATGATTTCATTCATTAACAAACAAATTCAGTGAGCCCCTGAATGCTGTGTGGGAGCATCTGCTTTCATTATCTTGTATTTACTCAGGTTCAGATTTTTCCTTTATTTTGACACCCAAACCGTATGTGCTAACACCTATAACTGAGCAGCTCATAGGGAGCTATACCTCAACCTTAATCAAAAGGTCCCGCTTAACACCACATCTGTTTGTGGCTACATAGTTACGCAATAGTATCATGGTTTCGATCTTCAGAGTCAGTCAGCTTCTCTTCGCCTCTCCCTGTACTGCCTTGACTTTCCTCCTTCCTCAACGTGGAGGTGATTGTGACTAATGAGTCTTTCGAGACCTCTTGTTGTAAGAGGAAGAGAAAGACTGGCTTCCACCGGGGCGCACACTTAAAAGATGTATTGCGATGCCAGCGCGTTGCCTCGGAGGCCCGTGTTAACTAGAATATTCACTTTCCACTCAAATGAAGATGTCAAGGAGAGAAAATAGTCTCAACTGCACCAAATATAATTACAGTTAGGGTGCTTACAGGTTCAGAAACACTTCTTTTCTGTGTCTATATAAATGTTCGTAACTGTAGTTACTAAATGCTCTGGTTTTATTTATTGGTGTGTGAGGCTCAACGCAACAGATGTCTGGTTACATTATCCCCCCAAAAAACATTTTTTAATCAAACAATATTAACACAAATGGACAAAGCCATACTATTAGTTGTGTTAACCGCCTTGTCAGTGACTAACAAATGGTACTACTACAAGTTTTATAAGGAAGTTGAATATGCAATAACTGTGCAATGATTATTAACTAAGGGTATCAATAGATTAAAAAAACCCTAATTAAAACGAATTTATTGCACATTTTGAAATGTATTAATCGCGATTAAAAGTTAGTTTTTCCTCTAAAGACTAAATCTATTAATGTAGTAAGTAATGAGTAATCACTTCAGAAAGTGTACATTTTAGACACTGTTTAATTGTATTCTTTTTTTCTTTTACACCAAACGAGACACATTTTACTCCCCCGGGTGGAACATGCTGAACAAGCGACTCTTCCTGCTGTTCTTGTGCACTTTGAACTTGCACTTGAAGTGCCAACAATCTCCCAACATTTAGCTAGGACGTTTTTCAAGCCACTGTCTTTTAGTACAACAGTGGTGGTCCTCTGCAGACTGTGTGTCACGGAGGATGTTGAGATGGAAGTAGCCCAGCAGCTAGCTTAACCTGTCAGTAGACAGTCTTTAGAGTCTTTAAAGTGGTCAGTTTGCAACTCATCCCCATTTGTTTGACATGTGTAGGAGTTCCTCTGCACAGTTCTCAGCTGTATTACTGTTGCTACTGTTTTACTTCCAATGCAAAAAGCTCTCTCCATCCTGTCTGACTGCAATTAGCGGCGGTTTTGACTCCGGGGTCAACTTTATTGGGCAAAGTCACGTTAACTGCGTTAAAATATTTTATTGCATTAATCTCGGCCAGATTAATCGCATAGATTAACGGGTTCATTTTGACAGCCCTAATATTAACATAACCAATTCTCCACAAATAATATTAAAAAAAATCTCTGGATTCATTTGAATATTTGATTCAATAATCATACAAAAATGTAGTCCCTACATGTTGTTCTATGGACAAATAGTCAACAGGACATAGTGCTGACCCTTTACCACTGCAGTAAACTATAAGTACATTTTTGCAACTTTCTGATCAACACCGCCTCATATTTGCATCTATCCCAAATGCCCTTCCAAATATATTTCCCCTTTGCATTCTTTGGAACAGGCCGCCCTTAAAACGTGGAAATGACTATAGTCAACTCATTGTGACGACACCATGAGGATATGATCTCTGACGGTAACACAGCTGAGGTCTTTATAAGGCTAAAAATATCTTTAGCTGTTATTGCTTGAAACACTGTTCTCTCATCTCCATGAGTGAAGAGACATTGACATTTATTTGTAAAAAATATGTCATTTCTACTTGAAATTGGGCAGGATTACAGTGAAATTGTGTTCTCTAGTAGGCTGGCTGCACAGCCTCCGAGTTCTCAACACCAATCATACACAAACTGACAACTGTGTCCCTTATTGGCTATTAGGCCTTGTCTAACAAGCCTAACTCGTGACATACAAGGCATCAGTGGCTGAGCTTAGCTGTGCTGAACCCAATTGGTGTCAGTCTCTCCTTCCAAGGCTTCAGTATGGAGCATCCTCCCTTATCAGCAGTGACCTTCCACTACACTGTCACCCATCCTGCTCTCCTCTGCTCCCCCTACTCTAACCTTCCTTCAGCCTCCCTACTGTGGCCTCTAGCTCATCAGGGGGAAATTGGGCCAGCACTGGCTAGATGATGAGGCTGGACGACAGCCCCATCGATTAGCTGTCCCCCAGGGCTGATCTGTGGCTAACTGCTTGCTGGATTGAGTCTCATATCTCTGTCCTTATTCCCAACACCCCTAGCCATGCCAACAGCCACTTCTTTCAGAGCTAGCCCTCCTGTCCCTTTGGCTCCGAGACCACGTTGTTGCTTCCCTTCCTCTATCATGGAGGAAAAATAACAGGTCTTGCAGCTGGGAAGGTCACAACGGTCTAGTTTAACAGAGTATAGCCACATTGGGTTCAGACATGAGCATTCAGAGCCAATGTGGGATCCTATATGTTCAGTGATAGAACAGGGACAGGAGCTATTCACTCCCCCAGCTTGATACCAATTTCAAAGGACCAAGGAGGGTTGCAGATGGACTTTTGCTCTCTGGCAGATAAACAAGTAAGATAACTGGTGAGACTGTTCCATTTATCTTATACTTGAAGTAGGCTCAGCTCGCAATGCTTCTTTTGAGGCAAGTAAGAGATTGTTGCCAGTTTGATGGTGATGATGACAAAAAAGAGGGAAGTGGTTGTGAGTCATGACTGCCCTGACATGTCCACGCTCAACCTTCGGGGCAGTCTTTTTGTCTGGCACAAACTGGCCTATAACTTAAGCAAGGTTCTTAATAGCTTAGTAATGACCATTAGAGTCTTGCAGAGAGCTTATGATGAAATCAGAATAATTACTGTGGATAGAGTAGGGTGGATGTGGATGTAAAGGAACAGATGGCATAGATTGATGCATATGTGAGTAGGTTTTTGTGCGGGGGCAGGGAGTGTTCAAAGTTAATTGTAGCGATCCAACCTTCAAACAGCAACACAGACTGACCCGCCGGAGCAACGGATAATTACACGGCGGGACCCCTGCTGACCTTGTGATGGCCTGCTCTGTTTATCAGATTACACATTTTCTGATGATGTTCCACAGAGAAATCTCTGGGCCATTTGTGAGATGGATTAGATTGCTTTATTGAAGGGCCCGTCGGGGGAAGGTGGGTTAATAGGGGGAGGGGGGCTTTCATCTTTGTTTGAGGCTGGGAAACGAGAGGGGACAGAACGGGCTCAGATGAACAAGGCAGCAGATAGGTATGCCAGACAAAGACCAGAAGCTCATTTCCAGGCAGCAAGACGCTGAGAAACTATTCAGGAAATCTTAAGTGAGATCTCCTGATAGATCTCAGGCTAAGGCTGGGAATATTTGCAAAAGGTCATTCTATTCATCTGGATAGAAATGTTGAGAAACTTGCTTAGACCTGACTTATTAAGTGATGTTGCACAGACAGTTCAAACAGATACATTTTTCCTCTCACCTGTCATCATTCTTGATAGTTTGGTCTGAAATGCTGAGTGTTTGAGCAACCCGTGGCAGAGATGCCTTCTCTCTAATATAATTAAATAGCAGTGGATTTTTAATTTTCAAAGAATAGAAATATTAATCTGTAATCTGGACAATTCTTTCTGTGTGTCAATACAGCTGGCCAGGCTGTTGTCATCCAGTGCTCCTAGTTTTACACAGTTCATGTAGCCTTGGAGGAACATTGTCCAAAGCCTCAAATATCCATCATGTCACGTTTCTTTGAGGGAACCCCGTCCAAAAACCTTCAAGCAAATGCACAAAACAGAATGTTATCAAAGGTGTTTTGAAGGTTAACAACACAAATAGAAAACCTCAGGGGAACGTCAGGAAGGTTACTTGTTAGTTGGCATTCTATGTTCTTCTTACCTCTGTTCCCAAATTTGCAACCCCACACACACAAACACGACTCAGACGCATTGCGCATGCTGAAGGCAAAGGACCCTGTTACGCACAATTAGCACTCAGTTATTGTCTTGCCACTTCAGCCGACTGCACCAGACCACCTCTCCTAATGGAAGAAGTCAGCTAATCTTCATCAGCCAGGTCCAGGTAGAGCAACTCTGCTCTCTCACATTAAAACGCATTAAAGCTTGAACAAATCTTTCTCTTTACATTAGGCCAGTTGATGAACTATTGAATAAAATTAGCTATGGCCTCGCAAGCACCATTCAGATGCCCATCACAATTTCTCCAGGGCCAGGCAAAGATTTATGGCATGGCACCAGCTTTAATTGCAGATGTTACTCAGCTCCAACTTTTTGTTTTCCATTTTGTTTCTCTATATTTTCTGTGCAGGAATATGACTTTAAAAGATCGGTTTGCATGCAATTCATGAGTTCACATCGCAGAGACAAGATATTTTAATGCTCTGACGTACTAATTAGGGAACCCCGTCCAAAAACCTTCAAGCAAATGCACAAAACAGAATGTTATCAAAGGTGTTTTGAAGGTTAACAACACAAATAGAAAACCTCAGGGGAACGTCAGGAAGGTTACTTGTTAGTTGGCATTCTATGTTCTTCTTACCTCTGTTCCCAAATTAGGGGCCTCTGTAAGACTTGTCGTAGAGGAACCTATTGTATTTCTAGCAATTATTATCATTAATATTAGTGCCGGAGCAGCCTGAAAGTTCAGCAAAAGCTATTGTTTTTTCTGAAAGATTATTATTCACTTCAATCACACTTTTAAGGCCTTTCCTTTGGAGCCAAATCCAAGTCCAAGTTTTGTTGTTGAACATTGAAAAATACAACAATGTATTCAAAATAAAAATAAGTGCACAAAAAATATTTTCGGGTTGAATATAGTTTTGGGTCAGCTCTATATTTTTTTTAGAATCAAATATTTTTTTTCAATCTTCACTTCATTTATTTTTTGATATTCACTGCATTATATTTTTCGGTTGCAGCTTTCATATTTTCAGATACAAATCTTATATTTTCAGATTTAAAACATATACTTTCAGATCTTTTTTTTCACATTCAGACTTGATGTGGCGTAGGGGGCGGGGCATCAACTGGGAGGGGCATGCTGCTCGAGCGGGGAGGCTCCTGTGAGCGTGACAAGCTGAGGACAGTACAGAAAAGAGCAGGACGGTACAGAAAAGAAAAGTTGGAGTGAAAGGATGAAAAGAAAGGGAAATCAAAACGCCGTAAAGAACAGCGCTGTTTGGCAAGGTCTACCACGTCACATCAGGGATGTTTTTTTGCAAAGCCCAATGCTGGGCGGCCAGTTGACCCCCCCACCCCCAAAAAAAACTATTTGGATCTACACAATTCATGTGGATGACCTACTTTTAAAACGGCAAATCTCGCCGAAAAGCGAGCCTGACCAGTCATCTGCTTCAACGAAGGTACTGCAGTCCAATAACTCACCTCTGATTGCAGAGCTGGCACGCGAAGCAGTCCAGGTGGTAGACGTTCTCTTTGGCCCTCATGACCATCTCGAAGGCTGGAATTAGCTTGCTGCAGGCTGCACAGTTCCCTGTGACGCCAAACAACCTGAGATACCATAAAAAAGACACAGGATGTTAGTCATCCACCCAAAACCTCAGTACAGAGCGGAAAGCCTGAGAGGTGTCTTCATTCATTTCTATTTCCATATTGTGGTACTGAAAAACCACTGGCCCTATTCCCATGTAAACTGGTTGAAGGCTGTAGCATTGGTCAAGGAAAAAATAGTTACATTTGGAAGCCAATCCAAATGTATACATTGAATACACTTATTATGTTTGTGTGGCCTTCTAGTATTACTTGTTACAAACCAATAAAAATTAGGGCACCTGGAGAGAGCAGACCTCCACCAAGGCTTTATGATCACTATATGATCTCACAAAGAAAGTGAAAAGCAATGAGTATGTAAAAAAAAAAAGAAAAAGTATGGGTTCTGCTATATGACAAGCCCTTTTACCAAATTTCAGGAAAATGGGGCAAGGGAACTCTTGGCAGAGGTACTGAACAAAAAAATATTTCAGCTTTCCTAAATGTTTTAGGAACACAACACTTTAACACCATTGTTGAAATTGACTAAACAAGTCCCCCACATGCATCCCATTAGAATTACAAAAGAACTATTGCTTGTGCTGCTTCCCTCTGAGGACCAGAGTGACAGCTGTCGATAAACACACTAACATGAGCTGCTGAGGCAGATTGAGTCTCTGAATCAGGCACAAAAATAGGCAACAGTAGCGCACTAAATAGCAAGACAACAGCTTGTGCTGTAGAAATAGATGGGCCATGGCTAGCACTACTGCCCATGGAGGACCCTATTATTTCTCTTCCTGCTCCAGGGACATTAATGTGAGTATTCATTAGGGATTCAGGGTTGTTACTACCGAGCGACCTAGACCAGACTACCAAGGAAAATAAATCTGATAACAAAATCATATAACAAAATAACCTATTAGGCAGACGTCTTCAGGCACTTTTAGCCGCCGTTGTTAAAATGATAAAACGCCATGCCACTCTCAGAGTCTGTAAGAGATCACAATCTGATAAATGATCTCAGGGCTCAGGATATGCAGGGTTGTTTATTAACCTTCAGAAAGTATGTGTCCCTGCGGCAAAGGAAGCAGATAGATTGTGACCTCATGAATATCTACAGAATTAAGAGCCACTGTCAACACACCTTGAGACAATGAAGGATATCTCTTGTAACATGGTAGGTGGTAGAAAACAAAGCAGGGCAAATCGACAGATTAGTGCGGACTTAATTAAAACAATGATGCCTTTTTCTTTCAGATACATTTCTTCGGTTTTCTGCACAAATAATCAATGAAAAACTCTGGTTCGAACATTGGATTGTGTCTTTACAAAACCAACTAATTTATAAAAAAAAAAGTTTTTTTAAAGAGAAAGAACTTAGTTTCAGTGTGAGATAATGAGTGTGAGTAGTTGAGCAAAACAGCAGCACTTTTTATGGCCTCTTCCTATGTAAAGGAGAGGTTTCTTGTCAGATAGCATGCACTCAAGGCTCTGTACTATAAATGATGGAAGGTATTCAAGTGAAAAGGTGATGTTTTAAGCTTTTTCATGCCAGCTTGAATAAAAAAAAAAAATACAGTGTCTGTCCTTGCTACTGTACCATTGTCACACTGCTTTGTTCCCAAAAACTCTGGGTGAAGATCCTTTAATCTATGAACACAGGGCTTGTGTGTAACTAAGGTAGATAGATGGATGGACGGACACAGAGATAGACAGATGGATGAACAGATAGACATATGATGAATAGACTGCACTTGTATAGCACATTTCAAAATGTTCCGACCACTCAAAGTGCTTTAACACTACATGTCATCATTAACAACCATTCTCAGTGATGGCAGGGGCTACCACGCAAGGTGCCACATTCCCATCAGGACTAACTAATCTCAAAGTCACACCCATTCACAAGGATGGACGGATGAAGTAGCTATTCAATTTATCTTATTAAGGAAATGGAATCCATCCAAGACCGTCATTCTCAAAAGGGAGTACGTGTAGGCACTCCAGGGGGTACGTGAGAAAATTAGCATCCATTCAAAAATCCTTTTAAAAAGTTATTTTTTCTTAGGGGGTACCAAAGAAATTTATTAGAGCAGAGGTCTTCAACAGGGAGTCCGCGGAGGTACTGCAGGGGGGGTCGATAAGACAATTTCTTTTCCTTTTTTATCAACCAATTTTTTTCCACAAATTTAAATTTCTTCAGAATCAGAATTGTATTCATTGTCTTTAAATACACATTGACATGAATCCAACATATTGTAGCGAACGGATAAATTGATGGAGAATACGTTGTCTTTCAGTCCGCAATGCACACCTTCAGCTACCCACAGGAGCTCTCCCAAGCTGGGCAGCGGTTCATTCACAGCACCTTTCATGCATATACGACAGCACAGGCACTAGCCAATCCGATCGCGTTTATGCTCACGTCTAAAGAGCGCAAAGCTCAAAAACAAAAGCTGGCGGACCAAACTCTGTACAATAGGGGATCCCTGCTCCATCTCGCCATCAGTTTGGGGGTCCTTGGCCTGAAAACCGTTGGCAGACCCCGGTATTAGAGGTTACATCACTAAAAAAAGGTTGAGAACCACTGATCTAAACGACCCATTCCATAAGATAACATGAATAAAACATGAAAAAAAAGAACATCCAAATAGTGGCTGTGTTTTGTTGCATAATTCATCCCATACCTTTCTATGCTACTTTCAGCGCTATATAAATGACATAACACCACCTTATGGGAACAACACATTTATTATGATACACTCAAATCTTCAAATCTTTTTTTGTGTCTCCGACACGCTGTGCCAAAGATGGGGAAATGGCTGATGTCTGTGGCAGGGCCAGCATGTAGCCAGCCGGCTAGCTGGGTCTTGTGTTGCAAACACTCCTTAAACCGGCATCCGTGGCTTACCTTGCGGGGAGGGAAGATGGATGGAGCGTACCTGCCACTCGTCTTTTTTTCCCGCTCTGCCAGTTTGATGCTGAAGACGCTAATAGCTCTCCAGGGAGGGTGCAAATTAAGCGCGGTTTGGTTGCAGTGAATTCAAAAGTGTAGGCTCACACAATCAGAATGACGCTTTAGAGCCTGGGACTCAGTGCCTTCAGCACTGGATTATAATATTATAGTTGGTAATAAATATATATATATTTTCAATGCATCTCTGTCAGGCATACAACATTAGAGCTGTCTGGCATATCTGGAGGGCTTCTAACTGTGGTTCTGCTTAAAAAAAAAAAATTCATGCTTTGCTTGAATCCGAATTTTAAAGAGAATTGAGGCAGTCAAAGCGCCGATACCTTATTTCAGTCAAAAGGCATTCACTGTGCATTAAAGCCTGGTACGGCTCAATGGTACCTATTTGATGAGAGGAAAACAGACACCAATTAAATTATTCCACAAGGTTTTAGCCCACTGGACCCAAAATCCCGATCTGAATGTTCAAGCCTGCGCCCATGCTTTTCCTGGGCTTTGTCAAGCTAAATCCAAAATACAATGCCAATTACTGGCTGTAGGAAGTAAAATGCATAATGATGGAGAATATACATCGCACCACTGATATTGTACGAAGGCAAGCATGTCTGAGAGTAAGGTGGTTAAGTATTTCCAACAGTTTTTTCAACTCTATGCTACGCAATTAAGCTCTAGGTAGGGTTGTCACGATAATAAAATTATGATTATTATTAATATCAGAAATATGATACCCATTACTGACGATGCAACACCACAATTCCAGGCAAATCAAATATAATAACATATTGGCGCTGTAAGCGCGTGATGAACACCAACTTTTCATACTCAGCCAAGAGTTAATTTCCTTTTTTTACATGCAAGCCAAAATAGTGATTAAAGCATACTTAGTGTTTCGAGAGAGGACATTTTGCAGATTTGACAAAACCCAAACCAGACAGAAGAGAAAATATGTTTTGTGGTATTTGGATGAACCAGCCCTTTAACAATACAGCTATTGTTTAAATCTGCCTGAACAAACTGTGACCAATATGATCAATCAGCTCCTCCATCATTCACCTGACTGGGAATTGTGGCATTCATCCATTTTGCAGAGGGGAAGGTGAATTGATAGCAGTCCCTCCAGTTGGAATTCCATCCACTCCTCTTTCTCCCCTCGCCAGCCCCCACCTTTCCATCCCTCCCACCACTTCAATTGCTCCAGCCTCTGCATGCATTCATCAGCTGCTGGATTAGAATTTGTTTCCTCTCAAACCATTGATCATCGGCCTATTACTAAGCAAATGACAGTTAATTACCCAGTACATTAACCACCGGGACCCGGGAACCGACTCTCTGTGCCATCAGTCAACATGATAAATGTGGCAAGTTCAGTAATGCGCGGCTGTTCACTCGTCCGCCTGCCACACAGAGAACCACCCCTGGATCTCACTTCCAGGCAACCAGGAAAAATCTATGGCAATCTGCATAATCACAGGCTCAGGGTTAATAACAGACAAATGATTTGTTGCATCTCAACATAGGCTTTTTTAATGGGACAGTGCTTTGTCCTTTCGATGATCCAACCAGGCTGGTGTACCACTTGAAATGTAATCAAAGTGAGCAGCTAGTGTTTGGAGGCTGTCCATAAGAAAAGGACAAAAGAGGCGAGGAAAACTTGATGTGATTTGTCCATTAGCTTTCAGTGCTTCAGCTCAACAAAATTTGGAGATGAAAGAGGAAAGTGGGGCTGCAAAAATCTGAGGGGCTAATGTAAACTGTGGCAGAAGGGCTGAACATTTAATCAGACTTGAGATTTTCTCAATTGTGTCTATCCGTGCACACGTAATTGTCGGTGATTAAACAACTCTGGGGGCGAAATTATTTCAATTACCAGTGGGATGACCTGTGAATTGTTCTTGGAATAAGATTTTCCTCCTTGACTGCCCCGACTTGCCTGGCTGCCGGTTCTATCAGTTCTCATCTGCACCTGGACTCTGATATCCTAATGATGAATTATTGCCTGCTTTCTGAGTGACTGCCCACCATAGAGAGGAACATTCCCCTGAATTATCGGCCCGGGGAGCAGCTGCAGAGTGCTACCTAATTAGCTCCTATAGACAACCCACTGGAGGTTGTAAAACATGTGCCTTTCCACATTCTACACTTCTCTGAAACTGTGTGAACAAGAAATAAACTACTGGCCGCAGTTCTGTCCTCCGTTACTATCATCAAAGTAAATTCTAAAATCATATCCTACCCTACACCTTTAAACAAACGCTGCCTTATCTCTTACCGTCATCTACTCATCACCAACATCATCTCATTCCTGGTGAAACTTATCAAAGTCCCACTGTCCTCAAATGACTAACAACTCTTTACAACAAAAATCATCATAAAAAGTAACCAGGAACAAGCTTTTGGCACTGCAGTATTTGGGCCCATTTTGAAGAGGGTGTAAAAAAATATTTGGAGCCCTCCAAGGGCCAGATGTGCAATTTGATAGGCACTTCCCAATGCCAACCCACCTGCAATCCTAAACTGGGTGCCAGGCTATGGCACACCAGCCCTGCAATTATCTGCACCAAACACGCACAGTCCCGTGAGTCATTGCTCTTCACAGCTAATTTAGCTAATCTCAACTGGAGGGGATGGTCCAGCAAATGATACGTCTAGGCGACTGAACTGAAACGTTTTGGTAGAAACAAAATAGCAGTGTTGGATCTTGAATGGAGACCGAATGGTTAAAGATTCCATTGAAAAATAACTTAGTGAATGCATTTTGAATCAAGGAGTGGAACAAGATTTTGGAAAATACTGAAAGAGACTAATTGGGCGGCAGAGGGATGTGGTGGTTAGCGCTGTCGCCTCACGGCTTGCCTGTGTTCAAAGCTGTCCAGCGGCTGCGGCCTTTCTATGTGAAGTTGGCATGTTCTTTCTGCGTACTCCCAATTGAATTGAATTAATTGTATTTTGTATAGCCCAAAATCACAAATTTGCCCTCCAGGCTTTAGTCTGTACACATGCAACATATTTCGTCCCGAAACCCTCACATCGCCCCCAAAAATGAAATAAGCCTTCAACAGGGTAAAAAATCAAGATACCGTAGAAAGAATGGCAGAGGAGGATCCCTCTTCTGGGATGGACAGAGTGCAATAAATGTGATGTGTACAGAATGAAACACGTAAAAGATGTACAATTGCGACAGAAATCGATTCAAATATTGACAACAAACAAGGTGTAAGGCACTCCAAATACTGCTGAGGGTTAATTAGTTACTCTGAATTGCCGCAGGAGTGCAAATGGGAGAGTGAATGAATGTGTGTCTCTATATCAGCCTATGTTATTTTAGTTCAGAATTTTAGTACTCATTCAAACGGTTGACTACTAAAATGTGTAACCGCTTCCTATTGACTTTGGCGCAACCCATTAACCTTATCCTAAACTATTCCGTAGAAGTGCCTGGTTTAATTATAGGAGAACTGGGCTATGAGTTGGTCATATTATTGGTATATTTAAAGGAATTACTCACACTGGCACAAGACTACAGTGACCAAAAATGTTTGATGTCCGTATGTTCACTAGGGTAATGTTGGCTAATATTGTTTCGGGTCACTTTCGAGTTCTATTATCCCTCACAATGTTTGTTAGCTTATAATTACCCTTTAGCATTTTTAACTAGAAAGTTCACAGGAAGAGATTCACTGAGCGGCTGTGGTCTTGGTTAGTTGCAATCTGCAACCACACCAAGAGTTGTAAACATGTATTCCTCAAAAACAGGCTTGGAATATTGTGAACCTTTAAGGACTAAATTGTAGTAACCTGCAAGAAATTATATTTTTACAGTGTAAAAATTCATGAAAACCTTCTGTTCGGTATAAGTTATGAGTTCACCTTGAACGGTTTTCAGCTATTTATGGATGGTAGAGCTGCTTCATCTAGATATTAGAAATGACAAACCTTTGAGAGCTTTGGTTAATAGATTTCGTCAAACGTCATGCAGGCTAAACTTTAAATGCCTTCCCTGCTTTTGGGAGACAAAACAAAGGCACCCACTCTTGAACACCTCTTGAGGAAATGTGACCCCTCTCTTACGGACAATTATGCACTGGAAGGAAACAAGACCCTACGGTATTTGTGACCCTCCTTCAGGCTCAATCACTTGTAATTAGCGGGGACCAGTTTGACCTCATAGTATTTTCAGATTAGATGTGAAAAGCCCAATTTAATTACAGGAGCTTCAGAACACACACACATTTGGAAACTCAGCATTATTGCTGAGGTGATTGTGGTGGTGGTGTTGTGTGTGGTGTTTAGAGGTTAATGGCAGCAAAGCTTTCCAAAGCCCAACATAACAATTATAGGGTACTTTCAGAGCTTTTAACATCTATGAGCCATTTTATTAAACAAGGTACACATGCACAATTATTTGTATGAAATTATATGCTATTTTAACCTCAATGAAATAAAAAAGTTGGATGACTGAGAATTTTGAACAAAACAAATGAAAGAAAACACCAAAAAAACACTTCTTGTTATTGGTTTGTAGCTTGTGGTGCATTATTCCACTTCTCTGGTTCACAGAAGATCAGGTTTGAGAAGCTCAGTTTTCATCAAAGGTATCTTGAAAGAAGAGGAATGCATCGGCAGCTGAACAATTCCAAAGCCCAATAACTAGGAGTGAGGCATGTAATTGCATCTCCAAATCAGCATCTGGAGGATGAAATGTGCCCTATGAGGTGAAATGTGGCCGATTAACACATCCTTGAAACACTGTCATGGAGATTAACATACATATTCCAACATATGTATCCAAGCCAGCAGTCCCAAACTATCTTTTTCATATTCATTGCATGTGTTATTATTGTATGTGTGTCGCATCAGAGGACGAAAACTGACAAATTTGCCACAAATTAAAGGTCAAAACTTTCTCCTCACGGTCATTCTTGGATAAATACGTTTAGAAAAATTACCAGTTCAACATTGCAGTAATTCATTAGTTTAACATGGATGGTGAAAGATTTGAGATGCCAACTGGAATGATTTTTTTTTGTAGAAAATTACTTGAATCATGATGCTCACTAGTACGCCTCTACAGCCTTGTTTTGTTTATATTCTCTTTATTCTAACTGAAAAGTTTCAATTTGTGGAATCAATTTCCTTTTACTTATTTTTTTTCATTAATCCTAAATAATAAATAAATAAACATATGATACATATACCACGATCATTCTATGAGTGTGGCTTAGTGGAGAGTTGGATCGGCAGTTGTGTCCTTGGCTAAGAAACTTCCCCAACATAGCTTGTGTAGCTGTGACCAGTGTGGGAATGTTAATCAAGAGTGTTAAACTGCTTAGAGTAAAGTTATGTGACCAGAGTGTCGTTGGTTTAACATTAGCTTTTTGCTTCTAGTGATTTCTGCTTCAAAAATCATGATGCTTGTTTCTTTTGGGGAAATGATCTTGCTAAACAAAACTTATCAGTATAATACATGTTTGTTTGCCATGGAATTATTTTCTGCAATAATCCCTTATCCTAAATCCAAATGGCTTATTGTCGAGGGAACCAGAGAGACACCATCTTTGGGGTTGGCAAACAAAAATATGTCATCCCTGTAGCACTGTAAGAGGACATACTGTAACTGAAGGTGAACTACTGGATCAGGCCGGCTGGACAGTACAAAGACACTCTTAAGGGATCAATTGAAAAGGGGAAGGAAAAGTATTTCATATGGAAATATTGCTATTGACTCAAACACATTTAGTCACTAATACAGTAATTCTGAATAATGATGAAAGGAGATTTACTCTTTTTCTTGAAAATATTGGAAAATCTAAATTTGTATCAGTTATTCAAAAGTATCCCTGCTTTAGGACTGAGTGCATCTGGGTATCACCGTGTGGCATTTTGGACAGGATTGCCCACATTGGTTTAATGGTAATGGTTTTATAGTATGAAAAACATGGTGATGAGGTAAAAAAGTGTGGACTTGAAGGCAAGCTTTGGAACAAAGGAGATCTTGATAATGAATTGACCAAGTGCAGCCAATTAAATTAATGACAGCCTACAAAAGCCTCAGGTCTGGACCAACCCAAATATGGAAAAGCCATTATAGGCGTATGAGAGGTGTTCTTTAGCACTGATGTACAGCAACCTTTAAACATTTCGACAGAAGCAGCAGGAGCAGAGCTCCATCAAATAGAAAGCATGACAAAACCATGGACAGCATGAAATATATATATACACACACACAGACAACAATTGACATTCTTATTTTTTATTAGCAAGTTCATGGAGTAAAGATGCACTCCTTCATAGAAGGAAAATGAATAGAAAATAAAGCTGAGTTGTTAATTTGGCTTTGTGATGTGAAATCAGCTGGCATCACAATCGTTGTTGACGAAGGCCGCGGCTCTCCCACCCATTGATCAGGCATCCTTAATGCAGCCTAGGTGGCTGTGAAATTCACCAGAGACACATGGATGCTGTTCTGCAGCAAGGCTCCAGATCACTTTGATTGCTTCTTTAGCATTTCACAGATTAAAATGCTATGGAAAACTGGTGGAGGAGGCAATCAATGCCGCGGCAGCAGCAGCCCCCCTTGCAGTCACTGCTGCTCACAGCCCGTACTCAGATGGTGGGCATAACCCAGGCTACACATTGATTCTTCTATACCTCCAAAACCAATTATAGATTGGATGTCTCCTCAATATAGAGTCTTTGAATGGATTTGGCCTGACATGTTTCTTTTCAGTTTTAAGAATCTTAGATAAACATCTTGAGATGATAAAAAATATTTTAAGCTAACAAATGTTTTGTAATGTAGCAGCACCCGATGGTGAGATGCCCAATGCCGTCAGGTGACTCAATGAAGTTGTTAATTCCTTCATTTGTTTGTTGACACGCCCCTGGGCTAAGGGCGAAGCGGTATATAGCACTATATTATATAGCACATTTCTACTTTTTTTGGCTTCCTCATGAATAATTCAGGCTGTTAAAATTGTAGCATTTACATCTCATTTTAGAACAAGCTCAGAGCAGACAAACTGAATTGGCCTGGGTTTACGCAGAGATCGCAGCTCTCCCCGCTCGACAGGGCACGTGTTATCACAGAGATCCAGGTTATGTGTTGATCATGGAGACATTTTTCCGGGCATATTTGGGTTGCAAAAGCTTTTACACGGTTAAAACAAGTTATTTTCTGTTTTCTTACTGCCATGTGGTGTTCTTACCAAAAAACATGATTCACAAAAAGATTCTATTGCGGCATGTTCCAACCAAGTCTGCACAGGACGACTCGACCAGCTTCAGGGGTACAGGTGGCATGCGGTCTGAGGAGGAAGCTGCGGGACTGGGGCTGGATGGGTGGTGGTGGTGGTGGTGGTAGTGGTGGTGGTGGAGGCGCACAGTAGTGTGTCTGGTAGTTCCGCTAGGCCGCCCACTAATTGAGAAGTCGCTCAGGAGGTTCAGCGAAGGCCTCACAGCTCTGCCTAAACCATCCAAATAACGCCTGTAAGTGGTGCTGACATCGACCAATCAGCCTTTTGAAATCCTGTTTTCAACAGTGCCGCCCCCCACCCCAACACACACGCCTCCCCTTCACCAGTCACGGTTTTAACAGCTGCAACCAGCTCCAGTGTCCCTGTCTCCACGTCCTCGTCCCCCACCCCCCCACTTCATCTCCATAAAGGCCTCATTAACAAACACACACACGCTCCCCCTTCCACACACACACTCTCCCTTCCACACACACACTCTCAGACTCCCCCTTCCACACACACACACGCTCAGGCTCCCCCTTCCACACACACACACACACACGCTCAGGCTCCCCCTTCCACACACACACACACACACACACACACGCTCAGGCTCCCCCTTCCACACACACACACACACACACACACACGCTCAGGCTCCCCCTTCCACACACACACACACACACACACACACGCTCAGGCTCCCCCTTCCACACACACACACACACACACACACACGCTCAGGCTCCCCCTTCCACACACACACACACACACACACACGCTCAGGCTCCCCCTTCCACACACACACACACACACACACGCTCAGGCTCCCCCTTCCACACACACACACACACACACGCACAGGCTCCCCCTTCCACACACACACACAGGCTCCCCCTTCCACACACACACACAGGCTCCCCCTTCCACACACACACACAGGCTCCCCCTTCCACACACACACACAGGCTCCCCCTTCCACACACACACACACACAGGCTCCCCCTTCCACACACACACACACACAGGCTCCCCCTTCCACACACACACACACAGGCTCCCCCTTCCACACACACACACAGGCTCCCCCTTCCACACACACACACAGGCTCCCCCTTCCACACACACACACAGGCTCCCCCTTCCACACACACACACAGGCTCCCCCTTCCACACACACACACAGGCTCCCCCTTCCACACACACACACAGGCTCCCCCTTCCACACACACACACAGGCTCCCCCTTCCACACACACACACACACACACACACACACACACACACACACACACACGTGCTGACGTGAAACCTCCCTTGCTCCCACATTGTGCATACTTATATTAACATTGTGAGACGACCCCCTCAATGTGGAGCACCATCTCTGACACATTAAATTATTAAAGTCAAACGTTATACGTTAATACATAGAAATATTTGGTACGAACATGTCAGAACAGAAAAGACGCTTATATGAATTAACATTTCACTCAGGGCTCTGTCCACATTAGCCTTTTTACAGCGAAAAGCGGGACGTTTTTAATTCACCTTCTTGACAATACTGTGCGCTAAATGCATCATCTCATAATATAATATGCCCGCCTTGTTCAATGGTAAGGGGAACACTAAACTTTGCTCTGCACCACCAACACCTTTCCAGAACCCCCCAACACATCCCGTGAGGATGAGAGCTGTGGACGATTCCCAAACAAATAGCCCCGAAACTAAACAAAGCCTGATGCCAAAAACCTGTGGGGTTGGCAACGAAGGGGCGGGGGGTCTGCTGCTGCATTTCACCGTGTCGAACAGCAGGGCTGTTATCATACTCTCACATGCCTGCAGAAGAGAGATGGCAGCCAAATATGTGGCAGCCAGAGGTGTGTTCCAGCTGTGGTATGGGGCCGAGCTGCAGAGACTGTGACCGCAAATGGATCCACAACACACCACAGCAGAGAAAGAACACAGGATGACATTATAAACCCACAGCTAGGGCTGGGCAATGTATCAATATTATATCAATATCCAGCCATCGGACTCAATTCCGTCCCTCTTGATTGCGTATTTGTATATTCATGTGGAGAGGTAATTGAGTGAAAATCTGTGTTTAAAGGAGCCGTGACTACCGACGCAATCACTTAAAATCGACTTCCCCTAAACCATTTTAAATTAAGTCTAATGCATGTATTCTTCTCCATCAAAGAACTTCCCACATAGAACACTAAGAACAGGCAATACGCAAGACCTAATCTGGATGGCCTTGCGGATCATTGCCTAAAAAGGAAATGGCAGGGAGGCCATCCATTAATATATGCATGGAAATGACCTGCAGCACAACCCATAAAGAGAGGCCAGCAAAGGTCAAATAGCCTCCAAACTGCTCCTGAGTTTAATTAAAAAGACAAAGAAGAGCATAATTTCAGAGAGGACAGGCACAATTACTGTTCGTGAGAAGGGGAACCGGGCTCAGGCTCTTTCAGGAAGCCTGGCGTTCCTTTTCCCCATAAGGCATAGCATCATCTTCCCATCCCTTTGATGTCAATACGGACCATTCATTAGGGCCATAAAGGTTAATCTGGAAGGAGAGCGGATATCAAATAGTCAAGAGAAATCCAAACGAGCCGGCGCCACAAGGGATGTTATATCTAAACCGAGTGCAGTCAGCAGGTAATGGAGTTACCAGAATCTACTTCTACTGTTTGAAAAGGAAATGAAGAGCTTGAGCGCTGTAACTTGGGCGCCCTGGTGACCAGAGTGGGGGGCTCGGCGGTTTTCATACGTTTCAAATGGCTTCATTTGCTTGAATGAATTTAACACAATCCGAGTCGATATTCGTTACAATAGGTTGGCCAGGTCGGAGGGGGGTTTGTGACAGGGATGGTCACATGATTTACAATAGGATGATGATGATGATGGATGTGTTCAATTAAGGATAGTATCTGACTCAATAAATTTTTCATTATCCCAGTTGATGTGTTTGGGACAGTGAATTAGATAAGCCCCATGATGACACTCAAAGCGAAGCTCAGGGCTGAATGGGAGCAGCCCAGCAGGGACAGAAATATAATATCTTTTTAGGGGGTGGGGCACCGGGCCATGACATCAACTCTTACCTACTGTTCGGGTCAAATTTGTCTCATTTGATACTTGACAGCTGTGAAAAATACCCTAAACGTTGTTCTTTTAGACAGAAATGTGGTAACTTTTCCTAAAGTGACGCCAAAAAATGAAAATATATTGTACTTTTGTACAGATACACGTTTTTATACAATAAGGTTGTTTCGGCTCCAATTTGACCCGTATCTATTGAGATGAGGTTGGTGCTATAACTTTATACACACGTTTGTGCCAGTGTCCGCTTACTTACTTACTCCCTGCTTTGACGTTAAAACTTCCGATGGCGTGTTAAATTCAAATGGCATTTCTGATCTCCCACTGTGGGTTAAAACATGGAAAATGGTGGTTTTAGGCAATCTTGAAATTGTTCAACTGTACAAGCCATGGCGGATTTCGAAACCGTGAAATAGTAGAACAATATTGGAGTGATCATATACAGTATGGTGCGCAAAGGGAACCCAGAGGTCATAGGGTGCCTCGACACAGACACTAGACACTACAACACGGTCTCGCGCAATGTAATAAAACATTCAACAAAGTAAAAATGCACTCAATTCAAAAGTGAGCAAAGAAAGAAAGAAAACAAGCAATCACCTTGACACAAAACTGCCAGGAGAACTGTCCGCTGGCCTTTCATAATATTCCACAATATAATTGACATATCAACTAGGGCTGCACGGTATACCCGGATTGTGACGCCATCACAACTGACATTGCCCTTCGGCAGGCGGCAGAATTTATTTTTAAACCCCGTCGAGGAGCACCACGCGGTCGAAGCTACTTGTTTTACATGTCTTGAGATTGAGTTATGGTTATAACTCAATAACCACAACAAATAAGTAAAACACCACGGTACAACAGCTTGTGACACAAACAATTTGTAACACTAAAAATTGTACATTTATAAAAAATTACCCACCGAACTGCATGCTGGGTACAGCTCACAAAAAGAAGTAACTCTGTTGCTACATAAAAACACGAAAAAGAGAGATACAGGAGGAACAACGAGAGACTTGTGCAGCGATCACATCATGGCCCTGATCAAGAACTCACAAGAAGCCAGCACAAGGGAACAGAAAAAAAGGAGATGCAACTTGTGCCCTGCAAAGGAAGACTGCAAAACAGGGACAACGTGCTGCAAATGTTGGAAACAAGTGCAAGTTCTACACATGTACACACGTTTCATACCTCTTAATTTCAATGGACAGACTACATTTGTATAAGCATTCCATTAAGTCATTTTGAGTGTATGAATATTAATGTAACATTTACCAGTTGGCTAAATCTTGCATGAAAATGTATATCATTTCTAGAGCACAATAATATACATATATAAAATATTAAAACAGATGTGTTATAATATATGATTTTCTCCAAAAACAAATGTTTTAAAACCTAAAAAATCCACTCTCCCGGCTCTCTGAAACATCAAGGACTAATCATACATTAACTAATAAGAGATAAGCTATTTAGACGTTATAAATAAATTTGTAGCTTAAAATTGGGTATAGACACTTCAGGTGATTCTTGAACGATTACTGTGAAGGTATCCAATATGAACAGTATTAAGGGTTAGAGACAGTAAAACAGTTCATCCCGATTATGGGAGTACAATTTAAAGGTTTAAACGCTAACAATATCACCAGGGGACAACAATCTAATACAAGGGCTGGGTAAATGGACTGAACAAATCACCTGAATGTGCCAAAACGCTCCGTCATTAATCAAAGATAAAAGTATGAACGATTGAAAGGCAGCGCTGAGCTTCAATCACTGATGTTAAAAACCACAAACCAAGCTAGAAATCTAGGTGTAATTATGGATTCAGACCTCATCTTAGAACAGCCATATCAAGAGAGTTACAAAATCACCCTACTATTACCTAAAGAATACATCAAGGATTAGAGGACTTAGGTCTCAATCGGATTTTGGAAAGACTTGTCTACTGAAGAATAAAAAATAGATAACTGCTGTAATGGTATATTTACATGTCTATGTAAAAAGTCAATCAGAAAGCTACAAATGGCCCAGTCTTCACTAGGACCAGTAAAGTGGATTACATCATGCCAGTTCTCAGGTGTTTACACTGGCTTCCTGTCAAACAAAGGATTGACTTCAAAATCCTGCTGTTGGTTAATGAAACACTGAATGGTTGTTTAAATGTGCTATACAAATAAACATCGTCTTGCCTTTGAATTGACATTAAACATTGTTTGTCAAAATAAGTTGTGACTCAATCACAGAATTAAAAAAAGAAAAAAACCTTGAAGCTTAATAGGATTTTTATTTTAAATAAACCTGCAGTCCCCTGATGCAGATAAAATATTAAACATCTGTAGTTTATCATTTTAATTTTCTGTCTCCTTTTAAAAGGTGCATAAGAACAAAAAAAATGCCATCCAATGACTCGCCTGGAGTCCTGAGCAGAGCAACCTGCGGGCCTTTGCGGCATGTCAATAGAAGCATCACAGGCAAAAAATGCAGATGTTGAGGTTAGAACGAATGTTTTTTTAACATTGTACAATAAATTGTGCACCTTCTACATTCCTTAGTTAGTTACTATGTCATTTAATCCACATAATATACAGCAGTGATAATACTAGAAACAAAAGTTTTACGTAAGAAGATGTGCACCTCTGGTGAACCCTGAAACTTTGAGAATGACATAATGAGTGAACTGAAAAAGCATAAGTGAGTGGTCTGTGGTCTTTCTACCTCTTCCTGCACGTATTGTTAATCTCTGTTACTTGTTTGTTTTGCAAATAGATAAACAAAAACTAAACTAATATGGGGATGAGATACAGATATGTCCGTTGTATTGTCTTAAGTTCCAAAGTGGATTGTGATATTTTAAAAGCTGCTTAAATGTGACTATTTTAAACCAAAGAAAAGAAAATTTGCAACAAAGAGTGAAGAGGTAATAATCAATAAAATTTACAAGGGAGTTCGGTCTACGGTCAGATTCCCCATCTTAAAGAAACACCATAGCTTTCCAAAAGGGGAGCATTCTTTGAACACTGGACTGTTCATTCCTTACCAACAGTAATAATAGAAAACATCACTGCTCTGGCTATAGGCCACACTGTAATATCCATGGTAGAAAATACAAGGAAAATAATTGGTTTCTTAGAGGATCAACAACGATTGTCAGGGATCCAAGAGTTACCAAAATAAATAATGTCGGAGTGGTTCCCTTCAGACATCTTCCACATCATTCTTCTCAGTGTAACAGCCCTATCCACCAGACTTCTCTCGCTGAACGTGTGAGGGGACTGAACAGGACACATTCAAATCCACAAAACAAACACCAGAAAGTAATGCACCAATTGAAGTCTTTTACTCTGGAGGCATGAAAATAGAAAACTGGACCAGGTAGAATTTTCCACATTTTATTCCTTGGCAATCATTGCATGTATCACTCTGTGAACCTGGAACAAGCAAAAAGAAAATTCACTTAAAGAAAACCACAATTTTCGTGGTTTTGCCCTAAAAATCGACCATAATAGGAGACGACTTGCATGCCATTTGAAATTAACAGCCTCATTGGAAGTTTAACGTCAAAGCAGGGAGCAAGAGAGACGGGCAGAAAAGTGTGTTGAAAGTTGTAGCCCCAATCTCTCCATATTCTAATACCGCCAACTCAGTGGTGACGCTACGCTTAAAAGCGCCAGGCGATGACCAATTTTTCAAGTCCCTGAAAAATGTCCCTTTTCTCCCCACCAACATTATTGTTGCTTTAAGCACGGGGGGGGAGGATATTGTTTTACAACACACGCCAGCCACAGCCTACTTGCCTTGCCCATGGTTCTTTTCAAGGAGTTGTCTTGGGTGACCCTTCTCTCTGGCAGTTATTAATAATAACACGTGCCGGGGAATAGTTCACCTTGTAGCGCGTATAACTGGCCTCATACAGAGGAATCCCCAGTGGAGGGGGGGTGAGAGGGAGTGAAAGCTATAGGAAGCTAGGGCAAGAAACGCAGACATCACATAAAGGTTTCCCCTTGTATGTCATTATAATTAGGTAATCATCTATCCACTGCCCCTCCTATGATGAAGAGCCTGATCAGCAGCATCAAAGAAGGCCGAGACGTAACAGGGAGATGGAGAGGTTGAAGATGTGTGTGTGTGTGTGTGTGTGTTTGCAAGAGATGATTGGATAAGAAGGTAAAGTGGCAAAGATGACGAACCAAGTGCTGTATTCTCCACCTTTAAGTCTCATTAGGAGCTTGAGCAGGAGAGGCCCACTCTGCATGCAGAGTGTTCTATTGTAATACTAAGCAGCCAAAACGGGATTGAACCCAAGCATTCCACACAAATTGTCCCCTTCAAGTGCTAAAGCCGTTCCGAAGGAAGAAGAAAAAATAAATAAACATTCGGCTTCTTCTGATATTGGTCTTTTAGTTCAAAAGGGTTTATACCTTTATGTTGGGTTTGCGCCATTTACATGACACTGACTGACCGACCGTAACAGGGAAGCCTGTTGGTCTGTGAGTGAGGGAATGACTCCACTTTAGGATTCAGACCGCAGAGATCAAACCCTCTCCGTACTACATTATATTTCATGTATAAGATCTCGTTTAAGTATACCTTTGCTGTTTTCAGATTGTGGGTCATAAGGAGACACTCAGGAAGCTGGGGTCTCATTCAAAACCAAAAGTCATTGTTGACTGTTAAGTATCTTTTATGTAAGTTACGTATTTGATATAAAAAGGATAGAGATTTCATGCAGCAAACCTATACTTCTTTTAACCCAAACCGTGATCTATTCCTAAACACTTTTTCTACAGGTTTGGCGTACTTCGCGTTGTTGGGACAGTCTTAGGGGACCGCAAAAAAGATTTGACTTTTGTCTTACTCTCGACTGTGTACCAATTAAATAAATACAACTCTGAATTACCAACTGTAAGTAGGTGAGTAAGTAAGAAGAAAGCAAGGTGACCATGTTGCCAGAGACCAATCAGTTTTTTAATGTTATTTTAATACCTGCGCATGGGTAGGGAACGATCCAGGTTTGGGAAAAATTAACTGTGGAATGTCTCCCGTCTCACAAAATCTACAGTACCTCCATGGCCAGATATTCGTTCAATCTGATAATTATTCCTAGCAATGGGGTGGAAGCTTTTTTCAAATTAGAAAACAAATGGTCATCAGTAATGTAAAGTATCAACTAAATGATATACAGCCCTGCTACGTCTAAACGCTCTCAGCAGACCTTTACAGCAGGCTGCATTTAAGTGAGCTCGGGTGTCATTGACCAGCGGTCCCCGTGCCCTTCAGTGTTTGCTGGGAGAACGGCTGTTCTATATATTGGGAGAAAAAGAGGAGCTGGCCCAAATCTTTCAGCCTGCTGAGAATCAGGGAGGGGAGATGGTTATTACAAACTACACGCAGCTTCCTGCACATCTCCCAGGAGCACAGCGCCTGTCGGTGAGCGGGTTGCGGTGCTGTGGCGGCTCTGAAGTAGAGGGCCTTCGGGTTTTTGTGGAGCCGTTTGCCATCCATCGCAGCCATAATTACAGATCTGTAGCTGGGAGTCCAGTCTGCTCGGAGGAATGTATGAATGTGTGAGTAATTTGGGAGGAACAAGGCTGTATCTAGCCAGGAAAGGACATTTAATTACCACGCCATTATTCAGTCTGACAGTTACTGATCTTTTGGTTCATCTGTTGTTATAACGTTTTTTCATAACCATCACTACTGAGTGATGTATCCATCATTTTCAGTTAAACTACATTAAACTTTTGTTTCCCCTCGATGCAGATAGAGGGGAAACAAGGGGAAAATACACGTTATCAACTTTGTATCTGACATGAATTTAAGCTGCTGTATAACAGATCTTCATTATTTGGAAATTGCAAAATTGTATTGTTTTCTTTAGCCACATTTAAAGTCTACAATGTTTGTATGATATTTCTAAAACAAATTGTGGCTGTGTTTTCAGACTGAAAAGTCAAAGAAAAATTGGATGGGTCTGCAGAGAACAAGAATGTTCTGTAGTTCGTCTAGGTTCATCTAGAGGCCAAGCGAATGGTAAAACATTGCATTATATACTCTTTCTAGCGTTTTACGCTAAATGCCAACACTTACCAGTTTAACCACACACACACACACTTTAATATAAAGGCCGCATTCTCTTCAGATTCCAATGTAAATCTGCTAATTCCAAAACGTTCTCACCAGCCAAATGCTTTGAGAGAAATTTGGGGTTCATTACCTCGCCCAAGGACTCCAATGCAGACTGGGATCAAATTGTTGATGAAATTAATTAACAACCCCGATGTTGCTCATGGGCCCACAAACGTCACAAGAACACATGCATACACATTGGCTACAAACATCAATTAAACATGAGCTGCATTAAAAGTTATATTATCCTCAACGTCAATAGAAGTATACATTAGGCTTGTTTAATTTGGGATGTATTACAAATATATTACAAAATGTGTGTGCAGGTTAACATCACTTTGAGCTCACAGTACGAGTAAACATTTTAATAAATGGCGGTTAATGTTGCCTCAATGTAAAAAAAGAAATAATGCGAGTAATGGATTCAGAATTTGGCCTTGAATGCTTAATTTGAATGTGTGCGTCTGAGCACAGAAAAAAAATATTTTGCCACTTTGTGAGTAATCGCAAAAAAAGGTGTGACAGATGCTCATAAGGAAGAATGTATCCAAATGAGATTTCCGAAAGAATAGATGAGTTTCAGACGGCCTGAGCCTTTTCTCCTCACTCCTTGTCGGTCCCTCGAGATAAAGCTTGACTTGATGTCACAGTCACGCTGGATGCTGACATACAAACTGACAATGCGTCACAAGCATAATGTGAGATGAAAAAAAGATACATTTTTCACTTACATTTACATATGTGGTTACATGAGGTGGCTGTGGATTACAAAGTTGATCCTGAAAGGGGGGCCGGGGTAAGTTATTGCACTGAACCATGCGCTACATGTTGGTTATCTCTCGCTGATAGCCAGCTTTCCAAAACATTAATAAATCCAGCCGTGTTGACGGCTCTGTGAGTTTACTTGCATTTACAATCTTAAAGTAAAACCACTGTAGAGGAAAATTGAAGTTGGATTAAAAAAAATGAATGAATAGATAGATAAATAAGTGTTCTGCTGGGGCGGTCTTTAAAATGGATGCCTGGAATTTACAGTTTTCCATTAACTGATGCCCACCAGCTTTTTTCACGCCTTAGAACCAGTGCCGTGTGTGTGTGTGTGTGTGTGTGTGTGTGTGTGTGTGTCACTCAGCAAGCAGTCTTCATTTCCACAGCATTTTTTTTTTACTTCAACGTGTCAGTTTGCCTGCTCTCCTGCCTTTGGGGCTTTCAAACATTATCGCTGTGTACTGGGAAAATCACACATCAGCATAAACAGTGGCGGAGCCCGATTACTGCTACCATCAATGGAAGCAGCCGTTTCAAAAGGGGATAATTTGTTGATAAAATCTTCTTGCAGTGTTTCCTCTACATTTGTAGAGAGCAAAGCACAAATCAAGCTCCAGGAGATAATACCTATAATTATGTTTGCACTCGCAGGTTTATGACGGGATGGCTTAGTTACACACACAACTCTGTAAATCATATTTGATCACTGCTGAAGTTTTTTCTTGCCGTATTTGTTATTTTCTCCTTCCCTTCAGTTGTATGTGCATGTTTTTCCAGTAAAGGATTATTATTTCTCTGCTGGTGGGATCACATCGCTCATGGTTGTAGACCCCTGAAAAATTCTATTAACCCTGGTTATGTGGGGCCTAATAACATGCCACCCTGCTTAGCAGAAAAGGATTGACTTGAAGGAGGGTGTGTGTGTGAGACAATGTAAAGTAATTTACTGTGGAATTCAAGGGAATATAAAAATTGGCAGAATGTGTGGTCATCTTTTTTTTCTCCTGTCCTGTCAAACTGCAACCAACATAATAATAAAAAAACACATGCCTTTTGAGTAAGGGTGTGTGCGTTTGTAAAACCATTGCCTCAGCGACGTAGCCCGGCTTTCTTTGTCGCTCTGTAGATCTGATGCAGAGTGCTGCGGTTCGTTATATTTGCCATTCATTAGCCAGCAGTGAGGAGATGTCAGGGCGCATTCACTTGGCCGGGACACTCGCGTGAGAGCGAGCGTCAAATCAATTCAGTCACCTTGAACTTTGAAGATGAAAGATTATTATGTTGGCTTTGGTCTTCTTAGCCTGCATGGCTGTTCTAAAACCCCTGCAGCCCCCCCTTACTGCTACTGAATATATTGGAGGAGTTGGGGAAAAACAATGTCCACATCAGCTGATTGCTGAAGCCATCAACGGTTTTGTGTTATGGAGCTGTGCTATATGATAGCCACCGGAAGGTCCTGCAGACACTTTTTAGTGGGCATGGTTCTCAACTCGATGCGAAGAAAACACTGGCATTGTACTTTCTACAAAGCACACAATGTGAGAAGGTGGACATTATTAAGTGAAGTTAGTGATGTACTATATGGAGCGAGTGTTATTGAAAGTTATGCGGCATAATTCCTTTCCAAGTCCCATAAGGGACCAAACAAACCCAGTATTTCCACCTACAAGACCGCTGTTCATGTCCTGTTTAAGACCAGAAGGTTACTTAACACTTACACGTATTGTAAGAAAAAGACCTAAAAAGGTGGTATTTGTTGTTACGTTACATTCTGACCTTATGCTGAAGGTATGCTATGTTACTTGAGTTGCGTTAACATTAAGTTACCAAAGCTATTTGCCACTGCCAGGGTATTAATGTTTTATTATAGTTAGAAAAAATAAAAAGCAAGTTCACATTTATACATCGGTTTTCTTAATTTAATATATCCACCAATATCTATGTTCGGTTGCCCTTGTTACAATGAAGTACTCCAGCACTAAGTACACAGCTGGGACTCTTTAGTCTGAAGTCCATGTTTGTACTGGAGTTCCTTTGGAGAATCTCAGTCAAGCAAAAAAAAGAAAACACTTTCAGTGAGGCAGGTTATTAATAACTTTGGTTCGATCAACTCCGGTGGGAAAAGATTTAAAATGAAAATGTCTTCGTAAGATACCATTCGCCATTTTGCTGCTGCAGCAGTCTTAGGCCGGCCCCCCAAATTATTATGGTTACTCTTATTGGTTGAGAACCGTGATGACACCCCTCCCAAGCCAATACTGATCAACATCCCCCCTCCTGTGACGCTTTGGTTGTCTATATTTGTAATCAGAATTCAAAACTATTATAATAAAAATCTGTTTACGCACAATAAAATTGTCGGAATTAATTGGAGACAATTACGCAGCAATGTTTGCAAAAAACAATTTAAAAAATAAGTATGCAATACACTTTTCAATTAATTATTGAATTTTGCACAGAACTGAGCAATAACTCGCAAACCTGATTTTTCTTCATTGCCGAGCACTAGTTATTGTGTTGCGTTATTGTTACCTAGTTCTGTTACGCTACCATGTTATGTTACGTTATTCTTCTGGCTCAAACCTAGACAAAAGCAGTTTGAGTCATATCTAGGAATCTGTATTTTGTTATTGTCAACGGATCTTATAAAAAGCAACACAGCAGATGTGTTGTTTCTTCTCTTAATGATCCCATTAATTTCCACTTACGAAGGAAATCTTGAAAAAAAATAAAATAAAAGTCACATTAGATTGATTACTAGCTGTGTTGTTGTCATCTGAATGTTCTGAACATGCCCGGTCCAGTAAAGATGCTAAGACTAAGCAGCGTGATGTTTGGCTAGATGACAAACTAAACATAATCTGCAACATAACATTTTTTTTTTTTTTTAAATATAAAAAAAACTCCTTCAACCAATTGTTGTACCAACTTGCCAGGAAGCTCTTAAATCAAACCATAACATTAAGTGCTTTTAGTAATTTAATTAATTAACTTAATGCAAAAATATGCAGAGAGGAGCTATATTACGTAGGATGATATACACTAAATATAATTTCGATTAATACTACTTTAATGGAGTCATTTTAAGTCACTATTCAACAATGCTTCCAACAGAGTCTGACCTCTGACCTGATATGGTATTTGATGTTACGCTTTATTTCAAAGCAACATTTGGCTCCTCGGTCAGAAATAATCTATCTGCACCGAGGTGAAACAAAGCTTTACATGTGTTCGGCCTCTATAAATTATACATTGTTATGTAAACACCACTAAGGCCAGCAGCTGTTTGTTTCCTACCAGGGCTCTGTTCCTAGTACACGGCTAACTGAGTTAGCTGGATCATTTTCAGGATCAGATTACATAGATTCAGCTTTTCGGTTCCACAAAGAGAGTTTGGCAAAATCACCATAGACAAACACATTTCAGGCTAAGTTAGCTAGAAAAGCTCACCACCCCCCCGGAAAAAAGGGCAGCTCATTGATGAAGAAGGGATATTAGTTAGGAGAGAGTTCTCAGAGATCACCAAGATCAGTTATCATATCACAATGACTTCCTGTACGAGCGCTAGTGATGCTGCTGACAGGGGATCATTTATTTAGACATTACAAGACATTCTTGAGCCGTACACGGTGAACAGCATACGCCGCAGCCACGCATTCACTATCATGCACATTTCAATACAAAAAAATGAAAAACACTTTTTATGATGATGATTTACTGATTTAAAATAAATCTCCCTCTTGACCTGTGATGCGACGGGAAAAAAAGGATTTGTGTGGAAAATGCACTCACACAATGAGAGCTTGTGGAGAGAATTGTTTTTAAAAAAGGCTAAATTTTTGATCATTTAGTGTAGACTTTAAAACTTTTGTGGGGTGCAATGGACGGACAGTATTTTCCCTGTGTGTACGCTTGCATTGCGTGCGCAGTACAGAGGAGAATTGTAAATGTGCAACCATGTAGAAACAGAAATTACATAAGATGACTACAATATGGTTGAAATTACACTGACAATAAAACACACTGCACGGCAGCAGAAAGACGTGAAGTTCTATTTCTGTGAATTAAAACAACCTTTCTGACAATAAACAGGTGGATGAACCGTAGTCTAGCAAATCAATTCAGATTAAAACATAACAAAAAAGGTCAGAGGTAATCCTATGAGTCTCAGTGAGATGCTGGGCTTCCATAGGAAAGGCTAAAGCTTGAACCAATTGGTACATCACTCAGTCGATCAAGATATCCGTCATGAGGAACCTTATCTTGATTGGTTGTAACGGCTCCTTGCTTTTCACGTGTTTGAGTAGGTTTCCTGACAGGTATACGAGACTGAAACGAGTTTGTTGTCACTATTGTATATTGATTTATTACTAGTTGTGCTTTTGAGGAGAAGTTTTGTTAATGATTTAGTGACACGGGTTAACTAGAGTCAAATAATTGGAGTATTTACTCAGATTATTTCTGAAAATGATTTATTGCTCATCATGCTCATAAAAGAGAGTTCAACATGACCTTTAAATGTTGTGAGCAGACATGTTATCTGTACGGCGTGCAGCGTTTGGCCACCATGGCCCAGACGGCGCCCTTCTTACCGTAGGTAGTCTCTTCGGCACAAGATGAGGTTGGCTTTGGTGTAGAGCGTGGAGCCCACCTCGCCCAGCCTGCAGTCACAGCAGGCACACTTAAGGCAGTCCTCGTGCCAGTACTTATCAAGGGCCTTCAGCAGGTAACGGTCCTTGATCTTCCGGTTGCAGCCGGCACAGCCTTTTGGCTTGGTGTCCGGCTGGACGGAGAGCATTTGTATACCTGGGAGAAGCACACAACGAGTATACTATAAAGCAAGAACAATATTCACGTATTTAGCACCAACTTCAAATGAAATAATAAACACGAGTTCATGGACAATCTCTTTTTGTTATCCATAAACACAGATTTGAACCTGAATTGCCACACAGACAATTATGTTTCATACACACTATGTATTTTGTACTACTCCAACTCATTCAGTGGGGTCTCACACCATCAGATCAGATAGTTTGAAACAAAAGAAAGTATACTCAAAATGTTAGCAGACTCTAGAGATATTGGTGGACTGTACAAAGAGTTGTAAAAATATAACCACTTTGCGTGTGATGAGGCCAGTCTTCTTGGGAGGACCGAAAAACAAAAACAAAAAAGACTTTTTCCCCCCGTACAGTACACACTAATAGTAGGAAATTGTGCTTTTCAAACATTTTCAGCTTTTTTATCATTTCCTTTACCCCGTTGGTCATGGAAGGTACCATTATTATTTGTGATTTAAAGTGGTATTCAAGCAACACTATACAAAACGTGTTTAGCAGCAGGTGTTAAAGGAAAGTCCTAGTCCCTATAAAACAACAGCAAGCCGTAGAAAGCCAGACGAAGAAGTCACCAGTAAGATGACAACAAACCAGCAATAGCAGCTGTCCTGCCTCGGCGCTGTGAGCCCACACAGACACAAAGACACTGTTTCACATCCATGCCAGGACACCTTTTCTCTTTTGCTTTTTTACTTTGACCTCCTCTGTGTTTAACGGGGTGTGGTTACAGGCGAGAGCTTTGCAGCAGCCTGTATTGTTTGGCCTGAGCTGACCGTGGAGAGCCTTTGTTGGCCCATTGGGGGGCAAGAAGGGAGGGGTTTGGGGGATAATGTGGCCTCCACCGGGCAGGAATTAGTATTCTCCTATCATTCCCTGAGGAGAGGCTCACCCCCACTCCCTTTTGTGCCCCATTCAACACAACATCTTAGTTGTATTCATTTTTTCTGCATTTTTTCTATTTAACCATTTCAACTAAAAAAAAATCTCTGCACATGCCATTTCAAAGTAGAAAACATGTTTAGTGTCAATGAAATCATTACGGCGGACCGTTTGTAAAGGATGTTTTGTTGTGGTGTACTTTTTCGGGGATTTGTTCATGCCTCTCTAACTAGAGGGAAACCATTTGATTGCATTGATGTCACAACAGTTATTGGGAAGAAAAGTTGTGCCATCAAAAATGTACAAATCCTGTCAGCTGTCATGACCGTGTGTGCTACAGTCTGCGCTGACAACGCGGGATGACTGATGCTTCACCAGGGTCATCCTGAAGTTTACTGTATTCAAATGTTGTAAATACACACAGCGTTAACACTAGAACACATGTTTCCAAACTAACCCAGTTGCATTAAATAGAACTCATTGGCATTCAAAACACTTTATGGTCCTTGAATAAAGTATCACTACACATCAAGATGATTGGTCTCACCTGTCACCCATTTTAGATAAATCATCTGCAGAGGCGTATCAAACGGGCCACAGTGGGAGCAGCTCGCTTGGCTGTTGATTTGTTAATTGGCTGGATTTGGGAGCGTGGCCGCGCGTACGTTGAGCGGCACTGATCCGCCCGGGCCTCGTTAACACTACAAAGTCCCCGCTGCTCATTACCAAACCAAAGGAGAGAGAGAGAGAGAGTTTCGACTCACCCTTCATTCTTTTTACTGTGCAATCAACCCGGAGGGGTTAGAAGAAGAAGCAAGGCAGGAATTTGACCACTTCGCTTTTCGGCTTGCCGAGGGGAAGTGCCGAACAAAAGCCTCATTTTGTCCGTGAGTGGAAGGGGATCACAGCTGCTCGCAGCCCTAATGATATCTGTAGTGTTTGTGCGCCGGCTCGTATCCCCAATCTCCTCTTCTCTCCCTCATTGTGGACTTGAAGGCGGCTGCTGTTGCCGCGCGTACGCGGCCACACGCATCATCACCCGAGCCGGATGGAAGAGGACGGCGAGCGGCGCGGAAAAGAGCTGCTATCTCAGTCCAAGAAGATGCTGACATTTCACAGTTTAATTACTGTTGCCATGGTAGCGGATAGCTGGTAAAAGGCCAATAACGGAGACTAAATTTACCATGCGGCTGTGACAAGCAGCCGGGCGATCAACAGACACGACATCCGAGCACGTCTCCGTGACGTCCTGATGAAAGGGACATCCGCCGAATAACTCGGAGGGTCGGTTGGGTTTAGAACGACGGCGGGTCGGACGCGGACGCGTCGCGCACGACGCAGAGCGATGCTGCAACTTGCGACGCCGCAGCGCACACCAAAACACCACACGCACACGCGAAGCACGCCAAACGTGCCGTTTTACACACAAGCCAAAGCGCAAAGTACGCGTCCTTACCGAAACTTTTCTCCCTTTTCTGCATTTGTTGAGCCCGCTGAGGCGCCTCACCACGCCAGGTCCGGGGAGCTGCTGTCTGCAGGCAGGCTAGGATCGGGGGGCGCTTTGTTAGAGGGAACGATCCGACACGGCGACCAGCGAGGAATGGGAATGGAAAAGGAAGGCGGTGGGTAAAGGAGAGGAGGGAGGGCGTGCGAAGGGGGAGGTCGGGGGGGAGGGTGGGGGGTGGCAATATGCAGGCGGATGTGATGAGCTCCAGCAAGCTTTCACGCAGCGTGTGGGTGCACGTTTTTCACATCGCCGCGCGGAGATGTACTTGTGGGGAGAGACGCTTCTCCCGGTCCGCGCACCTCCTCTTGTCCCGCGGAGTGCACCGCTAATCAGCGCTTAGGACTCCGAACGGCTCCCTCGATCTACTGTTCCTCTTTGATTGTTCAAATAGCCAAGCCCTGCGTGGAAACTGAAATAATTCCAGCTTGGTTTTGGTGATGGAGAACATTCAAACCACGAGCAAAAGGTGAGCGTTTCAAATTCTTACTCACCTTTCTCAAGAAGTTAAGAGGAAATCCCGACTGAACTCCAGCGGCGGATTCAGCTACAGATCCTCCTCTGAACAGGACACAAATAAACAAGAGAAGAACTTTACCAAGTTGACAGCGCTCTCAAGGAGCGAGGATGAGGTCCACGTGGATCGGAGGCTGTACACCAGCTACAGGTGCTCAAGCAGTGTGAGCGTGCACAAATAGTGCGCGAGGGGCTCAGGCCGGCGGGCGTCCTCAATGTATCAGCGAGAGTGGCGAGAGACGTACGTCGAGTCGAGCTTTATTATCTCCAAAAAAAACAACCCCTCACCGGAGAAACATTCCACCGCCGCGATAAGGTCGCTGACTTCTTACAAAGCGCTCCTCGATCTGACGGAGAGGCGTGCGCGCCCCCGGAACGCCCATTTCCGCCCATCTACGTTCGATCTCGGAACTTTCGGTGCGCGCGGCGCTCATTCTGTGATACACCGACCGGGCAAAACAAGTTTGGTCACTAATGGTGGCGGTGCAGCATGCTGCGTTCAAAGACCCGTGATTGGGAGAGTCATTGTGACACCTGCCGACGTGCGTCCTCACAAGGCCGTGGTTGTTGAGAGTTTTAACAATTGCAATCCTGACAGTATTGAAGTGACACAGAAGGACGCGCACACAGTACACTCACGCACACTTTGTTTGATTTGAAAAAGCTAAATCAGAGACAACTGTCTAGTTTATTGGGAGCTCTATAATGCACCTTACAACAAATCGGTCCGTACTTTGTAATAATAAAACGAATAGTTGCAAAAGTTGTTCAGATAATCAGAAAACCAGATCACATATACAACATGGATAATTGAATCAATCAATTAATCCATCAATCTCAGGTCATGTTAGGTCCCGAGTGCCGCCGCCGCCGATCTCCACTGTACAGCCTCTACTTCAATGTGTCTGGTATTCGAGGATGGGATTATTATTTGTGCCTTGTTATTGCACTCTGGCAGACAAACACACGTACACCGACAAACATACTCTCTCTCGCTCACACACACAGATACCGAATACATCTCTGGCACCATTCAGCGCCCAAAGACGCGGCCTTGACAAGTGGAAGTTAGTCTGTTAAATAATCTTGGATGGGAGCTGTGGTAGGAGGAGACAAGTCAATAGTTGGCATGCGACTCCAGCCTAAAACGAAGCGATAATGAGATGGGTCATAAAATGCTCTCTGCACCATTATGAATGATGCGATGCATTAAAGCTGACAGGGTATTACCTGCCAGTAATTAGGTTTTGTCATGGATTGAATTATTTCAAGGCGGCCTATCTCGGTAATCATGCAATTTTCCCGCAGCGCGCCCGTACGTGCGTGTGTGTGGAGTGTGGGCCACCGCTCTCGCGGTGCCCTTCTGATCCGTTACTCGTCCTCCCGAGTGAATGGAAGATGGAGACAGAAGGCAGCGGTGCAGGATGGAGGGACACGCGCTGTAGGCCTCCAAAGGAAACGGGCACCTGCTTACCAGCTCGCGTGTTACGACCGAGCGGAGGATAAGTTATGTAGTATTACCTAACATTGTGTTTATGTGTTATCAACCCAGCCCAGAAGCACACAACCGAACAGAACACGTACCTTTAGCAGTCCAGAGATGCCCAAAACAGAGCGGCCAGTGGGTCGCTGCAGCAGCGCTCGTCTTTGACCCAAAGTGTCCACGAGGCAACTTTTTCCCTCAGAGATACGCGCAACTCCCGCCTGTCTAAGAGAAAACTTGGTGACAGGTTCTCAAGTTCTCAGACGTACCTAAAACTCGGCTCCCAACCCAGCGGCTCTCTGTGCGTCCTGCACCCGGCTCACAGGTCGTCTCTCTTTCACTCTCCCCCTATTTCGCTGCTTCCTCGCCCCTGTCCGTCGGCGCTTCTCTCTGGCTTCTCTGGCAGGGAAGAAGAAAGAACCGCCAGTAAGCGGAGCCTCTCTCCTATTTAAGCCCCTCCACCAGGTCCCCAGTCAGCCGCACACTCCAGCTCATCCAAGAGGCTGACAAGCACCGTTAGGGAAGGCAGCGCATGTTGCTCTAATGGACCTCATTAAGCTCTACTTACAGATGTTCTCTTAACATAATTGATCTGCAGCGAGTTGAGAGGACGGCAACCTATTCCCCAGTCCCCAATTATGGCCCGGTAATTAGATCCCCAACCTCCAGTTCTCCACATTCACCCTTCTAACATTCCGAAATATCAAAGTATCTCTTTCTCTCAAAGCGACCGCCCCCCAACTACCCCCACCTCGCCCCCAAGTCCGCCCCCCTCCCACCCACAAGATACTATTGACAGTCAGATCTGCTAACCTTTGTAGTGTAGTCAGACTCAGCAGTGCTCTCTCTCTTTCTCTCTCTCGCTCGCTCTACAATTGACAGAGCTCACTCATTCTTTTCTCCATCGCCTCTCCCCGCCCCGAGAGAGAGAAAGAGAGAGAGAGAGCGAAGGAGAGGAAAAACCGAGAGGAAAGGGGGGGTGGGGGGTGAAGGTAAGTTAGCACTTCTGTTAGGGGAGAATCTTTTTTTCTTAAATATTCCTCTGATGGCAACTTTGAATAGAGAGAGGGGGGGTAATAGTGACTTTTGTGAAGTCAATCAGTGCCACTTATATCACCCATCTGATTAGCCAGAGTGCTAAAACAAAAAGCACTTTGGGAGATAGTAATGTCACCCTTTTACAATTTTCCCAGTGTTGTATAAAAAACGAATATTTGTGATGGGATATGAAGTATTTCCTTTAATTTATAGAGTAATGGCTCTTTGTTGGGAAAACTCACTAAAGAATAACAACATACATGTCAGTAAGATTTAAAATAAACCATCGGATGGGGATATGTCATTTAAGGTGTGCAATGTGAAAAATTCCAAATATCCAAAAACATAGAGTAAACATAACAACACGAAAACGCAATCGGAACGTCCTACTTTGATGTGGTGCGGCAGTATGTATATTAAACCACTATAGACTATAGTTACGTCTACCATTGATTTTTACATGATTACAATGCAAATAAGTACAGTGTATGTGTTTACTCTTCCCATGCTCAGCATTTCTGTGCATTCTCTCTTGTCATTTAAACTTTTCAGTGTGCAGTTTGACACTCCCCCACTCATTTAAAACATGAGAAAAATGACAAAGGATTCAAGGGAAACAAAAGACAGGCAGCAGGTGTTTCAAACAGCTGAAACAACTTCTGGCTGTGGTCGTGTTGATATCATCCTGTCATGATTAGCAGATGTGAACGGTCTGTCTCATCAGGGATGTTTTAGATGGCTGTCCTTCCACAAAATTTTCTCACCGAGGGTTTTGACATTTACTTGAAGACACTTCAGCACCTATCTGCTGTCATTCTCTCCTGTGGAGCCCCAAAGGCTGACCAGGAGCTTAAGGATTGGATGCTGCACTTTGGTCCTCCAGCACCTCATGCACACACACAGACACACACACACTCTTCCCCCCTAGGGGGATAAGTCAGGGGACTGTCTACACTAACGACCAGCAGCGCCTCTCCTTAAAGTCACAGTCGGTAATTGCCGCCAGTATACGACCTTCAAGTGGGGTCAAGGGATACGTAATTTGAATGACAACTTTTCTTCTCCCCCGAAGGCCAATTTTGTCTTTTGGCAGAAAGAGAGGTGGTAGAGCTAAGTTCCACAGTCATCTTTCCGAAAAGAAATATGAAGAATCACCTTCAGTAATGGGTCAGAAGGGAGCCGTCCAAATCTAAAGAATAGCTTGGCCAAAGAGTATTGACCCTTCTTATAACTCCGCTGAGAGTTAATGGAGATTACTTAATTTAAGAGCCTATTCATTTAGTCTGAATATAAAACAAGGATAGCACCAGTCAAAGAGCTGGGATTTGTGTCGGAGGCCGGTCTGGTGTCTGACTCTGAAGTCGGGGGCGGGGGGCTATTGGAGGACAGAACAGCAACCAACAAGAAGAAACGGCTTTAAGTTTTGGATTACCAGACATGTTTGTTTGTTTATTTCAAGACTATATGGTATCCGCACACTGAACGGAAGTGGAGTAAAACATGGTAAACATCAGGGGCTTGGCCCAGATTTTGGGGTTTGTGGGGTCTCATTTAGTGCCATTTAAAGTGTTTTTTTCTGTAAAGCCCTCTGAGGCAAATCATTTATTTTCAGGCATACAAAGTAAAATTGAATTGAATGGAATCTCCAGCATACATGTATGGACTTGCCAATAAGGAATTACAGAATATGTTTGAAAAACTGTTCATCATTGGGGAAAATCCTGATAGTTGCTCTCCACACCCCACTTGGTTTATGTTTGTTGTTGAGTTGGAGAACTGTTCATCATGCCGGGGGACTAAATTCTGGCACATTACATTTATATTTACATTACATGTAATTTAGCTGACGCTTTTATTCAAAGCAACTTACAATAAGTGCATTCAACCATAGGGATACAAACTCAGAAAAGCAAGAAACAAGAAAGTGCAATTGCATCAAATAAGCCAATTTACAATTTGCAATAGATAAGTGCCATTATAAGTACAATTAAATTGCTACAATTTGTTAGTCTCTTAGTCAAGGTACAAAAAAGGAGGAAACCATTGTCTGATAGTATTAAGTCACATAAAAGAGAGAGAGAATAGTAATAAACAATATTACTAATCTTGAAACCTCTTTTTGTTATAGCATACTGGATTAGAATCCACATAATGAATGTTTAGTTGACAAATCTGCTTAAAGTTAATGTGGTCTCCAATACTCAGAATTCAATATTAGACTAAAAAGAACATTTGCTCAGTTATGCTAGATTTCTGTGGGGAATAGTACAGTAAGACAATTTTATTGTGGACATTCATAGAAATATAATTCCAGTGATAGAACCTCTGCTCTATTCATTTGCCGTTCCAGTCCAAAAGACTATGGTCAAGCCTTTTTAGAAACTCATCATCTTACAGTGTTTTATTTAACAGCTTATCCAAGGCCAAAATCCCTAAGCAACACTTTCTAATCAGGTCACACGTCTCACTTAATACACACCATAACATGTATGTGGGTTAAAGGTTGACTGACTTCATCTGGAGGGATCTCAAAAATAGTTCTCTACTACTCTACTCTGCCTGTCCCAGCCTCTTAAGTTATCTAATTATCATCGGTCTATTTATGCCTCTACAGACCTAATGTCCATCAGGATGGAAACTCAGGGCTCCATATCTTTGGATGCAAGTCACCCCCTTTATGCACAGGGCTCTCCCCGCCACAACGCAGTGACAGTCTGAGAATCCCATTAACAGTTTTCTTCATGGGAGACTTATTGGGTAAAAAAACACAAACCCAACAGGCTCCATAACATCACATTGGCCCTGACAACCTCAAATCCCACTGTAGTGTCATAACAAATGCGGAGCAGTTGTTGGCCCCCAGTTTGAAGTTTAAACTGTGAACAATGTTTAATGTGTCAGGATTAGACATGCAAATTGATTTAAAACATAGTAAAACCTGTGTAGAATTATGAATTACATCCGACAAGTTTGATGTGCATGTACTGTAAGCACAGAAGTTTCTCTGGATATTTCACCACACTCTGTTGCTTGTTGATCGGTCTTGTGAAATTGTGGGTTGACAGCATACAACATCACTCCAATTAGAGCCTGCAGATGGAGCCGATAGCTGCTACCTGCAGATGGTTGTAAAGAGAGTCACCGGAGTAAAGAAGAGACCAGCTGAACACTCATTTTTCAGATTGCAATACCCAACTGAATGGGAATGTCCAGGTACCAGGGCTGCGCTACTTGCTGTGCACAGCACATAAAGCCCACAACGGCTTCAACTCATGTGCAAATCTGCAATTGTGTCTGTTGATATTTGGCACATATCTAAATGAATATTTAAACCCCCAGTGTGTGGCATTTTTTCAGGATCTACAGTATTATCAAAATCAATCCTAATATTGATTTTAGTATGGTAGTAGTACTATAGTAGTACTACTTGTGAAGAATAGGTATGAGCAATGCTTGTAGTGGTTAAGGTCTGTCTTTACTGGTTTCATGCAGATAACTAAATCACTAATAAAATAAAATGATATAAAATAGTTCAAAGCATGATCATTAAAGATACACAACCTAAGTAGGCTACATTGAAACTTAAAATGAAAAGTTTGAAAATTAAATGCCAGTAAGTACACAATTAAGTATCAAGTCTTCAAGTATTGTTCTATTTTAATAAGTGGTATTGACGCTTCTCAATATTTTCTGTTAAAACACATTTTGCTGAAATTCTACATGCCAGGGAGCACAGGCCTAGTTCAAGTATAACATTGAACTATATTGACAGTACATTGACAGTAACAGTAAGATCCAAGGCGAATGCCTGTCTCATTTCTAGTCCATTACATTCTTGTTGCTAAGCCACATTGATCCATGAACAATAATATAAATAGGGAAATTATATATGTAAAAATATACTGTTTGATGCCCTTACACATACCAGCACACACACAGACACACACGCACCCTGACAACATCTTAACACTAGCTTTCTATCTCTATTTTACACTAATGCTCACTTATTCATTACCATAAAATATTATTTCTCCAAGCCTTTAATAACCTTCAACAATAAAAGGATGGTAACTGCTACATAATATCTATCGATTCCTTCCAGTTTGATTTCCTTGAGTAGTTTTGGCTGAAATTACTTGTGTGTTCAGAACTGAGCATTTCAAACAGCCTGCCATATACCTCAGCAGCAATCAATCAGCCTTAATCCAAAACCAATTTACTCCGCCTGAAGAGGAAAATATCTTTTAATCTCTTGCCGACAATCCCTGATTGCGGTGCAGAGCATCAGTTGACAGTCAAACTGTGCCGCTTAGAATGGAATGTTTATATTGGATTTGCGGTTGCCATTTTTACATACACATGAATGAATAGTCAATTTAATACATGTGAGATCAGTTTTCCCTCTCTGATGGGGGATTGCTTCCCATGACATCTTTTCCAACAGCATATCCTGTTCCATCCTCAAACACGATGTAACCAGAAAAGGTCATCACACAATAAAAAGCTATTTTCCTTTTGCCCAAATTGGAGAGAGAAATACTCTAGTGTAGGTAGATTTCTGTCTTTATTATACAGACAAAAAACATATTTTGGAAAAAAAGCTTTGATCTTTCACTGCTTTGGTCGCTGAATGAACCAGGAGTTTATATTGAGCTCAGTGTCTGCTCCCACCATTAGGCGTTGGACCTAACAACACCTCCAAACTGTTACATTATTGGACAATAAAGTACAGCTTCTCGTACCTTATTGCTTAAATAATATTCATTGTACCTGCATTTGTTGTACGCAGGGAGTGCTTGTATTGTACTGTAGGAGCAGGACAATGATCATACCTAACCAGAGCTTGACATTAATATTTTTGATCACCAGGTACTGTGCTGGTGGTTTTCCAGTTACTAGCCACTCAGCAGTTTCATTAGCTACAATTTTGAAATTGCTTGTCCCAACTACAAAGCGAACTCTTTAACTAACTAAAATAACCTTTTGACTCCCCTATGTCCTACAGTCACTGCAATACATTATTTTTTTGGCTGTCATAAACCATAAACCAGACATTCTGGACTAGACCTTCACTTTTCAACAGTCTTTTTCTTTGTCTCCTCTTAATTTTTGGTTTCATTTTTTTGTGTCTGCCCTCCGGGTTTTCCTAGACCTGCTGTAATGTGCCGCTACATCCTTTCCTTCCACTGAGCAGGTCTCCTCAAGTTTTATCAAAAACCTCTACCTGTCTTGTGTGTTTACGCGTCTATGTTGCTTACTAATGAGCGTACGGTGGCCAAGAGGGAGAAGCAATACTCGCACAATATATTGTTAGCAGACATCTGGTTGGGATTTCCTTCTCAAGGTGGGGCTTGTGAACTGGTTGTAATGCTTTTGTCTCATGGTCAATGCGTAAGGCTTGCAAACCCTGCAACTTAGATGTTCAAAGAATTGTAGATGTGTTTTGAGACAAAAGACAGCTGTACCGGAGTGTCTCATCCAGACGAGGAAACTCTGGCTTCTGTGTTAGTTAATGATGCACTTATGACACATAAGTGCATAATAACTGCACTTACCCCGTAAACCCCAGGGTGGGAACTCCTTTAGCCTCTACGGCAACACTGAGGAGACATTCTATCTCAAACGCAAAATACTAAACATTTGCCAGTCCGTTACACTACAACAAAAAAGTATGGAGAAAGATGTATAGAATTCCTCCCTCCGTAGTGGCTAGTAAGAGTGACTACTTTACCTGCCACCGCTAAATTCTACCCGCATTTGGCAGGTGGGCGGGTGCTAATATCAAGCCATGTACCTAACCCATTATAACCTCTGATGTAGCGCTAGAAGTCACATATGTTTGCTGTGTGAATCGATTTGGACCAAACTATGCGTAAATATAGATAAGCTATGAAATTTAATTGTGGAATGTTAAAATTGTAATTGTAATCTGAGGCTGATGAATAAGTAAGACAGCTAAACTGCCATGTCAATTAGATTTTAATGGAAACATCCAAAGTTACGTTTCTGCTTTATAAATTATAAATTACAAATCAATCTTAAACTAACCAGGCCATATTTGCTGCTTTTTTGTTTTGTTTTGTTTCAATTCACAAAGTTAGTGTTATCCGTGATTTGGGAAAAAATAAGAATGCAGTGTAGATGTATTGTTGTATCAATTTTAGGTTGGCTATTTTAGATGGATAGATAAAAAATGTCTTAAAATGTAATGGTATCTTGCATAATTTTTTTTTTATTAAAAAAAAAAAAAAAAGACTATTCTTGTACCTTGCAATATTCCTATAAAAAGGGTTATCTCCATAATGGTATGTCAACAGAATACTACCAAACTAACCACAACAAAATATACATGAAATAAAATTTAAAAAACTACATTTTATTATATTATTTACTCTAGTTCTGGTTAATGTGTAAACAGACATTTGTGGTATAACTGTTGTACTCAGCAGAACAAATGCTTACTTTTCAAGTAAATGTATTTGGAAAGAGGACGGTTGAATGAACTGTAACAGACCTGAATACCAAGGTTTGGGGAAAAAGACAATTATAGACAGTGAGTATTGTTTGCTATTGATCATAGAAAAGGTCTAAGGCGTTGACTTCAACAATAGTTAATGTAAGTAGCAAGAAGTGTACCGTCTATTGACTAGATGAATAATGAGCTTAACAGATGCCAATAGTGAGGGCAAATAGTGTCTCTACCCGATAAAGCCTGCCCACCCTCGCTTTCTTTCAGCGTTTCAGCTACCAGGCAGACGAACAGTTGATTAAGAAGGGGCTTCTGGGTAGCTGTTGTTTTACTCGCTATTGATCCTTGGAGCACAACGTTCCATCATGCAGAGAAGGCCAGCGCCAAAGACAATAGCTAAATTAAGATGGCTAACCACTTCATTTCACTACGATTGCAGACTTTGTCACTCTTTTTCATAGCTCTTGTTGTTTGGTGAGAAAAAAATCAAGCGCAAAAGGGTGGTACACGCCTTAAGACAGACCGTAGAGTTCTGCAGTCCTAGGACAGAATGTCCATGATACCGATGCCGTTTGAAGATACTGAAAGCAGCAGACATTTGCAAAGTCTGTGCAGGCAGAATTTTATGACCAAAGTCAATGTTTATTGTTGGGCCGTGGTAATTATGATGTAAGGAAAGGATTAAGTCCTAGTTAGTTAAGAAACTTGAAAACCATGCACTCTGAAGAGGCTGCACCCTCTGAAAACTTAGGGAGGGTCGTGTCCATATCCCTTGCAGAACCAGCTAGTGGTCGTCAATAAGCTCCCTGGTGGCAAGGCTCCCAGGGTGGACGAGATTTGCCTTGAGTGGCTGGCTGGTTGTTGTCCTGTCTTGACTGACACACCTTTTTAATGTTGCCCGGGGGGTCTGGAAAACTCACAATGAACTGGAAGACCGGGCGGGGGGTTCCCCTATCGAGCGCACTCAAACGAGTGAGCTCGAACTATCGCGGGATCACACTAAGCCTTCCGGGGAAAGCTTATGCCAGGGTCTTGGAAAGGAGGATTTGACCGTTTATCGAACCTCAGATTTAAGAGGAGCATTGCGGATTCCGTCCTAGTTGTAGACAGTCCGTCTAAACTTGTACTTAAATTGCATGGTTCTGGGATTGAGTAAGAATATTATTGAACAGATAATGGAACTATAAAACCTCACAGGTGCTTTTCATATTACGATACCCAGGTCATATTTTAGTGCTCAGTGTAAATCCAAACAGGGCGTTGTCTGTAACGAGCGTCGGGCAAATGTTAAAGGTGCGTCAGGGATGCTGATATGCTGGGAATACACTATCTAGCGCAACCCGGGTGTTGAGAATGTCAGGTTCATGGGTCGAGATTGCCTCTTTGCTGTTGGCAGATGATGTGATCCTGTTGGCCGGCTTGGACAATGACCTAGTCCAGCCAAGTGGTGAGCGGCAGCAATAAAAGTTACCACCCCTAAATCTGAGGCCATGCTGTTCTCTCCAAAACCAGTGAATTATTCTCTACGGGTGGGTACAGACTGCATAACGCAAGGCAGTTCTTGGGGTCTTCGATCGGAAGATCGACAGGCAGATTGACAAGAGCCTGAAGCACTGAACCTGCGCCACCTTCTGAGTGAGAAGGGGACGTATTCTCCTGATGTTATAGAGTGTTTATCTACAGGATTGTGTTGTCGTAGTAATGTTGGGAGTCTGGGAGAGTTGACTGTCAAGTGTCACGCCAAGGTTCCTAGCAGTCAAAGTCGGCGTTAACGCCAAAGTTGCCAAAGTTAACAGTCAAGTCGTGGGTAGGAGAATCTTTTCCCGGAAAGAGTAGTTTTTTAGTCTGGTCGGTGTTGATTTTCAGATGGTGACCGGACATCCACTGAGATGTCAGTCAGGCAGAGATCCGTGCCGCGTGTCCGAGTGAGGGAAGGAGAGAATTAGTTGGGTGTCATCGGCATAGCTGTGGTAGGAGTTGCCATGCAAGCGAATGCCAGCGCCGAGAGAGAGTTGGTGTACAGCGAGAAGAGGAGGGGACCCAGGACGGAACCCTGAGGAACTCCAGTAGTAAGAGCACAAGGTTGCGACACAGAACCTCGCCAGGTTACCCGGTAGGTGCGGCCGTCGAGTTAGGACGAGAGAAAGGAGAGAGCAGAGCCCGTGACAGTTCCTGGAGGGAGGAAATAAGGATCTGGTGGTTAACTGTTAAATGCAGCAGAGAGGCCAGAAGGATGAGGACAGAGGCGGTGGAGGTGTGGAGTTGCTCTGAGACATGAGACAGCAAGGAGAGCAGTCTGTGGAATGGCCTGCCTTGAAGCCTGACTGGTGGGTCAAGGAGGTTGTTACGGTGGAGAAAGGAGAGTTGGGTAAAGATTTTGACAAGGGAAGAAGAGGGAGCGGTCTGTTGTTTTTTTCAGAAGGGTTGAGGGTAGGTTTCTTCAGGAGTGGGTTAACTCTTGCCTCCTTCAGAGAATTGGGAAAACAGCCAGATAACAGAGCATTGTTGATGAGACAGGTGAGGAAAGTCAGTTGATGGGGCGGGGTCGTTAGTTATAGAGTGGAAGAGAGTAGGAGATGAAGTGGTCAGAGACATGAAGTGGAGTTAGTGAGGTGGTAGAGCAGTTTCAAGTGAAGATTTAGTCAACGTGATTGCCGGCTTTGAGTAGGAGGAGAGGGACTGAGTGAGAGCGAAAGAAGAAAGTAGGAGTAAGAGGTCAGATGACATCTGTCTGGATGTTGAAGTCGTCCAGGAGGATGAGCGGAGGGCCATTTTTAAGGGAACTTGGACAGGAGAATGTCCAGTTCTTCCAAGAAAGGACGCAAAGATTAACAGTATTTAATTGGCTGTGCTCTATCATTTTTTTATTAAAAGATGAATGAATGCTATCCACCCTGGAAATAACCACTATGTCTACTCTGTACTTGTAGTGGAAGTTACACAAACACCATCGTGTTTGGGTTCATGACATCATCCGTTGCTGCACAGAGCTTGGTGAATTTCACTGACTCCTCCAGGAAGTGACGTGGATGAGTGCCGCTTTCAGCGCTACTTCAGGCTAACCGGTAGCCAGGATCTCTCGGTTGGACACCACCTGCAGGCGTTCGATCTCAGTTGCAAACCACCAGTCTTTCTCCGCTGTTTCATAAAGTATATTCATGCTTGGGCAGCGTTGATGATGAGCGTAGTCACCTCAACGCTGATTGGCTTTTCGCAAGAATTTCATAGGTATCACAATGAAGAAATAAAACGTTACTCTAGAACTATCAGAAATTTGCAGGGCTAATATTCTGAGCTAACTTTTATTTGAACATAAAATATATTGTGATATCCCGAGAGGCGCCGCCGCTCTCACCGGGGTAGTTCAAGTAGTGAGGACACCAGGTTCAAATATGTAAACAAACGTTTAATTCACATCCTTCAGATTAAACAGAAAACAGTAGTCAAAACAGGTAACTCAGGCTTTGGTCGCTCTTCGCCGGTAAAACTTAAACAATGCCTCGTCTTTGGAGGGGAATCGTAAATCCACCTCCCTCAAGACAATATACCGTCTTCTCCAACGGCCTGCCCCCGGGAATCCTCCTGCATTGGTCTGGTCTTCTGCAGCGGGCCCAACCTGCAGCTCGTCTCTCTCCCCTCAATGGTGTGTCTCCCGCCCCTTATGAAGGCCTTCAGGTCGTCATACCCCGATGAGTTTCAGGTGTGAGGGGGATGCTCGGAGTTTCGGGGTGGGGTTCCTAACTCCACCGGCAGATGGAGCCATAGCAGTTACAGCCCTCTCCGGTGAACGGATCTCCCTTCAAAGACCCAGCCTCCTCCCTACCTCCTCCCTCCCCCCCGCGAGACTGGGTGAAGGAGGTGCAGAAGGAGTCACGTCTGAAGAGTGCATCCGCGTTGCTGTGGCTCTTGCCAGCCCTGTGGACAACAAAAAAGTTAAAGGCTTGTAAACTCAAGAACCACCTAGTAATCATATGGTTTGTTTGTTTCCTTGTTCTTGGCCATCCACTGCATAGGGGCATGATCCGACACCACCGTAAACCGTCGGCCCAGGACGTAGAACCATAGGGATTCCAGGGCCCAGGTAACTGCGAAGCATTCCTTTTCCACCGTGGAATAGTTCTCTTGGAAGTAACTTCCTGCTTATGTAGAGGATAGGGTGTTCCTCCCCCTCACGTGTCTGGGCGAGTACCACACCCAGACCCACCTCTGAACCATCAAGCACTGGAACGTGGCCGGTGCCCCGTGGAGATCAAAGGGGAGCCGGGTATACTGGTAGTTCCCCTCCTGTGTGGCCAAGGCAGTCTTCTCCTTAGACTGCCGGGGTCAGGGGCACCTGCCAGTAGCCTTTTGTGAGGTTGACCGTGGTTATGAAGCGAGCATATCCTAAGGAGTCTACCAGATCATCGACACGAGGCATTGGATAGGCGCTTTGGGATTCCTCAATCACTCCCAGCTCCAACATCTTCCTTACCTCCTCCTGAATGGCCCCCTTATGAGCCTCCGGCACACGGTACGGTGCTGGTTCACCGTTTTGCCCGGCACGGTGCGTATCTCGTGCTGGGTCACCGCCGTGTGCCCGGGAAGAGAGGAGAAAACATCCGGGTTACGGTCCACCAGTTCCCGGGCCAACTGCCGTTGATGGGGGACAGGCCGGGACCCACCTGCACCTCTTCTCGCACCGGTTCCTTGGACAGCTGAACAGCACCTCCATGGCGTGCCACTTCAAGAGGTTAACGTGATAAATTTGCTCAGGTTCTTTTTCCAGGTTGCCTTACCTTGTAGTTTACTTCTCCCACACGTCCATGACCTCATATGGTCCTTGCCAAGTAGCCAGTAATTTACACTCTGTGGTTGGCACCAGGACCAGCACTTTGTCGCCCGGCTAAAACACTCTGGGTTGCGCCGACCGGTTGTAGGTGGCTTGCTGTTGCCGTGTCTCCCTGGATCATGGGATAGATGGCCTTCATTCTCGCCCTCATGGCCCCGACATGCTCGATCAGGGTCCGCTGTTGGCATGGCTGCTCCTCCCAGGCTTCCTTCGTAATGTCCAGCAGTCCTCTGGGTCTGTACGAAAGAAAGAGCTCAAAAGGGTGAAAAACTAGTGGAAGACTGAGGTACCGCTATCGCCGCAAACCAATATCTCCCTTGGGATTCCAAGAGAGGAGAAACAGCGCTTTGGCAATGTGTTGGGATGTAGCCTTCCTCAGCGGGATGGCCTCAGGATATCTGGTTGCATCGTCCAGGATGACCAAAATATACTGATGCCCCCTGGCAGCTGCTCTGTGGGCCAGGCTTCCCAGGCTTCCCTAGTGGCTGTGGCTTCAAAGGCATGCAGGAAAACTTCAATTTCATCCGTGGCCCCCATCTTGGATAAATAGTTACTTGCCTTTATTGGGTGTACATTCCAGTTGGCCATCTGTTTCTGCAACTGTAATTCCTCCGCCTTCAGAAGGTTGGCTTTCTTTTGTTCTTCCAAGAGAGCCAAATTGGTTTGCATCTGGGATTGCTGGCCAGCAATAAGGGTTTTCAAAATTTCTTCCATTTTGTTAATTGGGGGGCCCACGGTCAATCTGGAAAAGTGTCGAATCAAACTTTCGGTGTCCTCCTCTGACATGCACTAATTCCGCTTGAACCTGCATCCTCCACCATATGTGATGTCACGAGAGGCGCCGCCGCTCTCACCGGGGTAGTTAAAGTAGTGAGAGGACACCAGGTTAAAAAGTATATAGAGAACAGCGCTCCTAGGATCCTGTTGAGGGTGCGCAAACATGAGCACATCACCCCCATCCTCAAATCACTCCACTGGCTTCCTGTCTCACGCAGGGTTGAGTACAAGGTCACCACCAGTGCATCCATAGTAGACCTTCCTCTCCTGAACCCACTCTGTGCTTCACTCATCAATCCCTTACTTTCCAGGTAGAATATCAATCTTTTCACGATCATCTTTTCCATCAGTTTACATAAGTTTGAGGTCAAAGCTATTGGTCTATAGCTATCCACCTTCCCTGGATCTTTACCCGGTTTAGCCAACGGCAGTACTACCGCCTGTTTCCACCCGTCTGGCAGCACCCCAGTCCTCCACACCTTGTTAAACAGCCCTACTATAGCTTCCATTACATTATCAGGGGCCTTCTTCACCATCTCATAGCATACCCTATCTTCTCCCGGTGCCGAACGCCTGCATCCCACCAGTGCCCTTGTCAGCTCAAACTTAGTGAATTCCGCATCCATCACCTCCTCCGTCCCTGCCTTCTTATGCAACACATCTCACAGCTCCTCCTCTTACTCTCCTCACATAGGTGCTCGCCACTGTGAACCATCGCAAATGCTACCCCCAACGCATCCGCCTTTTTCTTACCCGTCATAGCAATTGCATCCCCCACCCCCAACACTGGTATTTCCACATATCCTCCTTTACCCGCCATCTTCTGGAACATTTTCCACACCCTGCCAATGTCCGTCTCTCCCCTCAATGGTGTGTCTCCCGCCCTTTTGAAGGCCTTCAGGTCGTCATACCCTGATGAGTTTCAGGTGTGAGGGGGATGCTCGGAGTTTCGGGGTGGGGTTCCTAACTCCACCGGCAGATGGAGCCATAGCAGTTACAGCCATCTGCGGTGAACGGATCTCCCTTCCAAGACCCAGCCTCTTGTGACATCACAATATTTATTGTTCATTTAGAAACAGTATCACTAGGGTTCATAAGTGATGAGAAGTTCGGATCATTTTGAATCTCATTTAGTAAAATGAACAAATATTTTTTCGAGTCATTCGTTCATTTCATCGGGGCGGGGGTGTTCACACTTTATAGCCAATTCCCTGGCCTAAATGCAAACACGTTTCATATTCTCATGTAGGTTAGTGCATGTAAACCAGCAGCTAATTTAAAAGAAATTCCTGCATTAAAATAATGTATCCTGACAGTTTGGATGATTTGAAATGGTCATGTATTATCACACTAGCATTTAATTATCACAGCACTTTTTACGCTGCACTGAGCTGTAACAAAAAAGTTAAAATAACCAAACCTGTTATTATTACTTGTGAACGAATATCATTCACGTCTTACTAAATCCAGTGACTCAAACGTTAACAAGGTAAACAAATCCACGTACCCGAAGACCCACACTCTAAAAAATGTGACCAATGGTTATTCAAAAAAATGGTGGAAACAAAGTGACAAATAATATAATTAGTGGATTTCAATTGCTAAAACTTTGAGTAAAATCTATAGAAAAAATGTATTAAATCTACAAGCGATATTTAGTTAATCCAAATCAATTTCACTAGAAAAATTGATTCATGTTTACTTAGCAAAATCAATTTATAATGACTGGATATTAAGGTGAAATTGACTTATTTTTTTCTGAATATTTGAGAGAAATTAATTAATTAATTAAATAAATTTACTGATTATTTGGGTGAAATGTATTTATATTTACTGAAAAGTGAAATAGAGTGCATCCGTAAAGTATTCACAGCACTTCACTTTTTCCACATTTTGTTATGTTACAGCCTTATTCCAAAATGGATTAAATTCATTTATTTTCTCAACATTCTTCACACAACAACCCATAATGACAAAGTGAAAACTGTTTTTTGCAAATTTTTGCAAATCTGTTAAAAATAAAGAACGAAAACATAACATGTACATAAGTATTCATTAATTTGGATGCACTGTATATACTACTAATCTTGGTAAAATGTAATTAGATTTACTGAATAAAATAAGTGTTACGTCCCCAGAGTTCTGGGTTCGTATAATGATTCTGATTTGGGGATTGCATGTAGTGTGTCTTTTCCCAGAAAGTTATTGTTTATTTATGTATATTTATTACAGTGCTTAGATAAAAGCGTTTATACGGTATTTGGTGTTTGTGTCAGTTTCTCGCACCGCGACTCCATACCTATAACAATAAGTTATATCAAATCACATTTTAGCACATTGTTAAATTAATTCAACACATTGCCATTGCCCTTATGGACTTAAATTGTTTGAATCTATCCAATAAAATTACGTGCCACAATCTTTCTATGTATATTTCACTCAACACATGTTTATGGAACAGTAAACTTAACTTAACAAACACATCATCATACAGCAGGTTAACATTTATTTGTGCAAATTTCTATAAATACGTACAGGGAAAAGCTGCACTACATAAGCATGGTTTATATACATTTGAACAACACAAATAAAGCAGCATTAACACTAGATAGCAATACTAAAACTGAACACCAGAAAAACAAGAGCCAAATCTAAACTTCTCAATGTGAATCTTAAAAATATAAAAAACAGGCATTGAACAAACAGTAACCACATTTGAGAGTTCAGTAACAACAATTCCCTTTTTTTACTCCAAGGGTCAAAGGGGACACTTTGAATGTGCAAGATTGACTGCATAAGCAAACCCAACCAGCAGACACCAAGCCCTTGGAAAGTCCCTCGGTGCAGTCAGAACTTTTAGTACGTCCAACATGATACCGGCGTCTGGACTCCGACGTGTTCATCTTGTTCCTGTAGATTTTCATCTTTTGTATTGCAAGGTCCTGTGAAACAGTGTCTTCACCAGCATCCTGAAATAGCAAGAAGATTGAGTATTACACACTGTACATCCAAAAGATTAGGTCCCAATTGAACATCCACCAAATTACTTCAACGTTCACAAATATCTTATTCTACATTCACTAACAGGCTGGTCATATGTCAATTGATCTCTATATGATAGTATAAACTCATTCCTGGAGCTCTAAGTCATCCAATCCAACAATGTTAAAAGGATTCTTGTCTGCTTTGTCAATGTCTCTGAATTCAGAAAGCTGGTGTAATCAGATTGAAATTTAGTCCCCATTTCTGCAGTAGTATTAAAAAAAATCCGTCATAGAATACAAAAATGTGCACACATACCCAGAGGACGATAAATATTTTAATTAATCTGAATTATTATCAATGAAACTATAAACCACTAGTAGAAATAATGTTATAATAACATGTAATTAATAAATAAACAATATTTATTAAATTCAGCTCAATGTAATTCAAAACTGTCTTTTTTATTACATAACGGTTACTATTATTCATTTAGTAGATGGCTATGCAGGTCACGTGAAAAATGATCCAAAGACTCGTATGCGAAAACCCAGTCGGGAAATGGACAAATCATTTCTGTTTCCTTGACTGAGCCTATGCAACAGTCCTGATGTGCGGCCACGAGAAAATGAACGAATCTTTTGAGAGGACTCGTTACTCCCAAGTCCTTGTCAGGATTCGTTCTGAATCGTTCACGAACGACACATCACTAGTGTTCATAGTGTGTCTATCGTAAAACAATTTTGACTTCATTGAAATTATTTTAGAATGCAGACTCTGAGTTATTTCCTTAAATGCGTGGTTTACGCGATTTATTTGTTTAATTTATTTTGACCTGGTATTTTCACTAGCCTGAAGCAATTAGTTATATTAATCCCAAAGCAGAATCATTTTTTGAGCATAACCACCTGTTTTTAACGAAACCTGCCTAAAGCGGTGTAACATCAGGAAATAACTTTTGGCATTCTGGAAGGAGTGTCACAACTGTATTGGTGGTTGTTGGGTTTTTGTCCAGTCTCCATGTTTGTTTTGTGACTTGTGACCTGTTTTATTTTGGTAAATTAACTCTCGTTTCAGGTTTCTTGCCCTTCCTCATGTGTCACCAGTCTGATTGTCTTCCCTGATTCCTGATTATGTCCACCTGTTCCCACACTTTCCTCATGTGCCAGTGTGTCATGTCCTTTTGCCTTGCACACTCGCCTCAGGAAAGAATTAAGCCCAGGTCATAGTTTTGTTTGTACCTAGCCACGTTGTGGACAAGTTGTCCTTGTGCCGTTTATGGCTCCACAGCTCCTCGATTTAGTGTAGAGCTTTTTGATTGTTTTGTTCTTTCCTCTGTAACAGAGATTTTGGTTTTTCTTTTGTTGACTATTCAGCTCTCTTAGTTTTTCCAGAGCATCTCCTCGTTCATCTCTCTTCGGAGAAGTTTTTTGTTCCCAGGGACTTCCCTGTGTTTTTTGTTGGAAAATAAAAGCGTCAGCTGAACCTCAACTCTGCGTCCGAGTCCTCCACAAGAGCTCCCCTCATGACAAGGAGGTCACTATTAGGCCATTGCAGCAGAAATATTTGCAAATATAATAAAGAAGAAGTTGTGTCACACACACATTTTAAAACTGCCACAAGCCTTCAATGCAGAAGTGAAGCAAATGTCACAAACAAGACGACGATCTGGAGCAAATTTTGCTCTTAATATTAATTAATTATTAATATTAATATCATGTACTATGGCTGATTTGTCTACACTTACAAATCTATATTTATACATTTGAAGATTTGTGTTTCACGCATTTCCAGATTGCAGGATCGCTGTCTGACCCATCATGTCTTTTGCCTATGTTTTCCCCTCGGTCTCCTTCCCTCATGTGTCTGTCATCCCCCTGTTTGTTTTGGGTGTGTGAGTGTGTTCTTGGTCCCACCTCCAGACGCCGCCCATGGCCACATACATGCAATGGAACTCATCACTGGCTGTATTTCAACCCTGGTCTTGCACGCATAGGTTGTTAGTCTGTTTTGTCTTCTGCCCTGGTAGTCACAGTCACCGCCGCTCTGTGAGGTTCTCCACCTGATCTTGTGTGTCACAGACTCTCTTTTTGTTCATCCTCCATTCCTGTACGCCACCTGCCTGTCTCCAACACCGAGCCACGGGACTCGTGTCTTGTTTTGCACGCCTGCCTCCTGCGTCGAGCCACGGGACATGTTGTCGTCCACCGTCCCCGGTGCTGGACCTCGGGGTCCACACTTCTTTTTGGCGCAACCAATGAATTCTCTTCCTATTCTGGCTCCTGTGGTATGCATTTGGGTCTGCAGACGCAGACGCTGATTCCAAATACTCACTGGCAGATTTTTGTATCAATTTAATTTAACTACTACTTACTAGGCATTTAGACTACTCTACAGATTTGTGAATCTGAATAAACATATTCAAAAGATTTTCGCACAGATATTTGCAAATAGTTCTGCTACAAAAAAAGGGATCCTCGGGCTTTCTTTTTTTCCTTTTTCAAACTGTCAAAATGAATTTTAGCTACAAATACTTTATTCAAATGAAACAACTGATTATTAAAAAAACAAAAAGGACACGGCAACTTAAAAAAAAAGGCAAGGAATACATACCATTTTGCAGCCCCTGAGGGTAATCTGTCGTCAAGCTGCAAATAAGGCATGTAGTTCCTCAGGATGAGAGGACCCTAACTTACCAGTATAAGGAATAATGATTTACAACAAAACTCTACATCTCACTCCGTTGACTTTTTTGTTTTGTTTTAATTGACTGCTCTCTGAGTCAGGGGACCCAGTACAACAGTTTGCCAATCCCCCTGTGATTGTCACACCCCAACGTAGCCTCAGAGGAACTCCGGCACTGCGTGATATCTGTGTGTCGCCTGCAACAATTGCCTTGGAATACATTGTTGAGACAAGCTTGTTATACTGTAACAATCCAAGAAGAAAGCGAGTCACCTCCATCCTTTTCAGAATCACTCTCCGTGAGGTATTGCATGCTGCTCTTTATGTCAAGAGGACTTATTTTGATTCTCACAGAAAAGAGCCAAACATTACTCAACCGGTGAAGGTGGATGATTGTATTTATGCACATTGGGCACACGACCACCAAGTGCAGATTTTTTTTTTTTTGCCATCAAAGCAATATTGATAACAGGAAACTCTATCTGGAAAGCCAACCCCAGCCTTGGTGTCACTACCATATTTGTTCTTTCGACAATTCTGAAAAGTGATTTTGTGTGTGTGTGCTAGTACAAACACAGCAGAGCTAAGCCCCAACCAGCGCTTATGAAAGGAAACTAACTGTAAAAGAATGATTTCCCACCTGGATTCAGCCTGGATAAGCAGTTTGAAAAAGGGAGCAGCGCTTTGTGCACCGTCGACTACATTACTGAGTCTGCGCGGGCAAGGCCGCAATACTGCAACATTCATTGTCTGATTCCACTGCACCACTGCTCGACTGCGAAAAAAAGTCTTCAGTAAAGAGTATGAGAAGTTGTTAAATCATGCCAAGTGGAAGAATATACAAACTTAGTGAGAGATTACAGCTGCAGTCACTTCACATCAGGCGGATCCACCAGGGAGCTAATGGAGACAGAAGAAACAGAAGGAGCCGTCTCTTCTCACTCTTAACCATAGGGGGGGATTGATATGCTGGAAAAAAAAGGATGGGAATCACAAAGGATAAGGCAGAGAGATGTAGGGCTTCGCTACACATTGGGCCTGTCAACTTCTGTAGCCAGTTTTTATATTTCCTCTCAGTCTTTGGCTCCCTTCAGATTGGCTAAGAGCTGTTTTCGCACTCCACTGATCAGTCTGGGGGAGGATAGAGATGAGGGAAGGTTTGGAAAATTCCGAAATAGTCGACTGATAAAGGAGAATGGGATATTTAGTATCCTTACATGTCAGGTTTCAGTTGTAAAATACCCTGAAGCGATCTCTGGATAGAAAGTTGTTTTAGCAGGTACTGTGGGTGACATGTCTAATGGTATGTTCACAACAAAAGCAAAGCAAATTATTTGCATGAGTAGATTCCATGCAAATTCTGACGCGAACGGTTGCGAATTTTCAACGGGCATTGCGAATGGCGCGGTGCATAAGACATGAACAAAGTCGATGGAGCGAAGCGAATACTTCGCCTCATTCGGCAAACTGTCTTGCGAAAGCCAATCAGCATTGACATACTCTGCCTGTCATCATCGCCGTCCTGCTGCCAAAGCATGAATATATTTCATTAAACTGCCACTCACCAGAGACAGATAGGTGTTCCACAGCTGAGATTGAACGCCTGTAGGTGGTGTCCAACCGAGAGATCCTGGCTCCGATCCAACCAAACAGGTTATAAAAACTGGCTACTGGTTAGCCTAAAGTAGTGCTGGAAGCGGGAGTCATCCAGACGCAGTTCCTGGAGTTGGTCAACTTCACCGGCGACTGCGGGGACAGATGATGTCATAAACCCAAACACAACAGCGTTTGTGGAATCTCCACCACAAGTACAGAGCACAAATATTAGCGGAAGTAATAACTGTCTTTATGGAGACATGCCACGGAGATAAGCCATGCCCCTTTTCTGGCACGAATGAAGGAGATGCGAATAGTAGGGCGAGTAAAGCCTTGCTTTTGGTGTGAATGTACCGTCATAGTCAGTTTGCTATCATTGTTGCATTAACTGTACTGCTGGCTGCTAAAGTAGGCAATGAAACGTTGGCACATTCTTAAAACTGCATGGTTAAACAAGGCTAAGAAGAAGCAGGATAATTGGACAATGGATGTGGCAAATTGGAATGATGAGCCTCCTTTCAGGATGTATTAATGGAGCTAGATCTCCTGAAATTACCCCGCTGTCGCTAGGAGAGGGACACATGATTGTCATGTCAGTTTTGTGAGCGCCCCACCCCCAATTTTGAGGTGAAGGCCAGGCCACCAAAGACAGATTGTTGCTGATTCAGACCTGCTTCTCTTTTTTTTTTTTAAATATTGTTTCCACCACAATGTGAGTGGAGTGGTTGATCCCCTCCAACCCTGTATGCAGGTAGATGGCTGTCCCCAGATTCATACCTTTTTTTTAATCAGTATTATTGGTGTCAACACAACTACAAACAAATGGGATTTCTTCGGTCATTCTCCAAAGGAGCAAATAACAAGCATTGTTCCTAACAAATGGTGAGTTATACAGAGGTTTACTTCAGAGGGTTTGTGAGAAACAGATGGAACCAGTGTTTTCCATCATTTGTATACTTTCCACCTTCCTCAATTTAAAATCTCAGTACTGGTTCAGGTCACATACATGCATCCTGGATGGAGTAGGTTTCATTTAGTAAATTTTTCGAGAAACATAAGTTAGCACTTATGATATATTCCTGAGAAACATGTGGAATTACTTTTGCATGTTTACTTCTTACCGTACTGTGACAATACAGAAAACGGATTACATAAAATGTACACAACCCTGAGCGCAAGATCCCCCCACAGGTTTGTTCATGGTGGAGATAACAATCCCTTTGATATGTGAGGGTTACTTCATTTTGAGGCAAATAAATGCAGTTGCATTCATAACTTTATTCAGATTCCCAAATGTTTAATGTTGCACCCTGATCAACTAGGGATAAGCTCCTTATGAAGAGATGTACAGTGTATTATTAGTTATATTAAGTGCACAGAACCAGCAAGTAAATACTGTACATCAGTTTTGATGTAATCACAACAGAATGCAGCTGTAGACAAATAACCAAAACCTTACTACACTCCTGTAGTGCTTTTTTAATATGCCCCTGGAGGACTGCCACCAGCAGCAACAAATTAACTCTCTTGGCAGATTATCTGGGCAACATCTTGAAAACAAAAAAATCAAAGATGATGGACCCTAAGTACCAAGCAGCATGATATAAACAGATTTGAACTATGTTTAGCAAGCAGACATTAGCCAGGAGCAGATTGGGTCATTGAGTAGCCGCAGGTCCCAGCTGGATTTGATGACAAAATTGCAGGTTTGATGATGCCTTTAGTTATGTGTATAACACAAACTTGGTTTAATTTCATATTCTCTTAATGTTTATGTTCAACATGTAAAAACTGAGAATATACTTCTTTCTTCTGAGGCGCTGTGCAGCTGCTTAGGTTTGTGCATGTCAGTGTTTGTATGTTTCTGTCACGGTTCAGACGAGAGGCTAGAATAGCTGAAGGGAGGAGTGGAATCTCAATGCAGATTTTATTGTCATTTTGGATCTAATGGAATTTGAGGAAGTAACAAACGGATTACAAAATGTTCAAAGTGAGCAGATGTTTTTCATATGTGACCAAATGGACACTTAAAATCATTTGGGAATAGTATCCAGACGTGACAACGGCACTCTTTGGAGGGGAGAGACCCTGAATTCAATTATCTTACTGGCCAAAAACCCAATACAAAAGGTAGATCATAGACAGACAGACAGAGGCTTCTGCGTGTACAGTGCAATATCAATTTTATTTAAACAATAACTTTATAAAACCACATCCAAATAATTTATACCTGTAGTGATTGACCGGGGCACAATGACACTTCCAACAATAAAAACACTGCACAATGTTCTCATTACAAAACGCATAATGTGCTTGCAAGCCCAACTTCCTACCTCCTTGGCCCAATGCACCTGTGCACCAGCAGGTAGGACCCTGGGCTCACCAGGTCTGGTTCAGGTCTGACCTTCTACCATAGGAAAGAACATTATATTAATTTCCCCATGGCCTAAAGGATGTAGATTAAAATTGCACAACCTACCTCCTTAGTATAGTTTGCTCACCCACACGGTACTGGCGAGCAACAAACAAAGCAACCCAGACTTCAGCACATGCCGGACAACGAGAACAAACGTGAGTTGCTACACTCTCACGGGATCTCCTTTATATGGAGAGGCTCTCCTTGAGTTTAAGCCTCCGCTCTATGCTGAGGCTCCCAGGTCCTAAGGTCCCACCTCTCACACATACACGCAATTTTATTTGTATAGCTCTTTTCATACACAAGGCAGACTCAAAGTGCTTCACATTATAACATTTCATACAATGAGTGAAATAAAATGCAGGAATTACTTAATAAAATGTAGAAATATATTACACAGACGGCTTATACAAGATTACAAGATTATAAAATAGCAGTGTAATTTTGAACTCTTTAATTCCTGCATTTTGGGTATATTAGAGTAGTGGAGGTGAATTTGTTCAAAGAATTACCATCAGCCAATAACAGTATGTACTGTATGTGCTCTCCGTTCAACTAGTCAGCTCTCACGGAGGGACAGCTGGTGGGACCGCTCTATATTGAACTGCATAGAATCAAAGTTAATATGTGTGGCTTTGAGCGACTACTCTACATTTTCTTGTTTCATTTAAATGCATTCGTATAATTTAGTTTTCACAGACAGATAACCCCATACAGTAAGGTTCACAACAATCCATTGGATCACAAATGCCCGAGATTGGCAGCATGGTGCAGGGCCTTGCACAGCCCATTCTAGGAGAGGCTCAAACACTAGAGGACCTTATTCATCTCACCATCCAGTTGGATGCTCTGATGTGGCACCACAAGTTTTCGGCACCGGTTCGTCAGTACTTAACTCATTTCCCTTTTCAGTCTCCAGATTGACCTCACCACCGTAGTCCAAGCCACCCACACCTATGTAGTTAGTTAGTAGGGTGGTTCCATCTGTCTTAGGGGGAGAGGAAGCGGCAAATCTGTTCAGGAGCCTGCCTGTACTCCAGCGAGCTGAGCCACCGTGTTCCTGTCTGACCATTGCAACAAAAAAAGTGCTCGCCAGTAAGAGTGGGACTACTGGCGAACAACTGTACAATTTTCCCTTGTCCCAAGCCTGTGTGACACTTCCAGGTTTGCCTGCAGTCCGATTGCCTTTCGGTCTTGGTGCTTATTGACTCTGGAGCGGTTTTTGGGCTCATCTTTAGCCTTCGCTAAGGATCCCCTTGGAGGAGTTGGAATGGAAATGTCCAGATGGTCTCCTCACCAACAGTACTCATCATACGTGCCCTATTCCCCAGCTTGTGTCAGGAAACAACCGACATGAGATCCGTCTGTACATCTACCCCATGCTCCAGAAAGTTGTGGTTCTGGAACATCCATGGCTCTGGGACCACAATCTGGCAAAAAATAAAATCCTCTGTGGGAGCCCTACATAAGTGTTCTCCAGTCCGGCATGCCCTGACAGACCTCTTCTATTTGAATCCCCACTACCGAAATCTCGATCCCATTGGAGTATGGAGATCTTAGCCAGGCATTCAAGGAACAAGCTTTTTCACTGCCACAACACTACAATTGCACCATAGAACTCTTTCCCGGCGCCATCTTGCCTTCCAGCTGACTGTACAACCTTTCCCGACCGGAATGCGAAGCTATGGAGACCTATATCACAGACTCCCTTGCTGCCGTCATTGTGTTCTCCCCCGTGGGAGTGGGGTTCTTCCTCGTGGCCAAGACGGACAAGACGAGTCTCCAGCCTTGCATTGACTACCGAGGTTTAAACCAGACCACCACACGGAATAAGTACCCACTACCCCTGCTCAGATATGCCTTTGACTCCCTACTCGATACCAATGCTAATCACTTTGTTCGGATATGACAGGAGGATGACTGGAAAACTGCTTTCAACACCCCCTGGGACACTTTGAGTACCTGGTTATGCCATTCGGACTTGCACCACCCATTTAAAATGATTTAGTGAACGACGTGCTCAGAGATTTTCTCAACCGGTTTGTGTTTGTCTACATTCTCATATACTACTTGAATCTACAGGAATATAGTCACCATATCCGTCAAGTCCTCTAGTGCTTACTGGAGAACTCTACATCAAGAAGTTTGAATTTCACACCTCAGTACAATTTCTGGATTTTATCACTGAGGGTCAGATTTGCAAGGACCTGGTTATAGCAGTTCTAGAGTGGCCGATCCCCTCTAACCGAAATAAGCTTGTTTTTGCACATTTCTACCCCCGGAGTTAGGGGCATCGCCGTCTGGCTGTAGACGGCGTTGCCCCTAAGTCTACTCACCTCCCCTAAGGTAGATTTTCCCACCGTGGGATAAGACAAACCAACTGGCTCCGCCGCTCCTTCTGGTAGCCGTTTTTGGACAAACATTACTCATGTGGAACAAGCTAAGACGTAGGCTTGAGTGTCGAGCCTACGTCTTCAGCCTAGTTTATGCTTCTGCGTTTTCAGAGCGACGCAGAAGCAAGAGCCCCTTGCATGCCATTTCACACCTCCTTGCGTGCGTCGACCGATTTTTCTAGGCTTGCGTCGCTTTCAATTTTCGAATTAGGGGTTAGGTGTCTTGCTCGGGGACACTTCGACTTGAGACATGGGGCAGCTGGGACTCAAACCATCACCCTTGAGGTTCCCAGCGCACTCGCTCTCCCCCTGCGCCACGATGACCCACCCCAAGTCTGATAGACTGACAAACAAGGCCTGGAGGAATAGTGCTTATATGTTGCCAGGAGATCATGGATGACACGTATGTCGGCCAGTTGACGATCGGCTTGATCCTCTGCAGCTGTCCACCAATCAGAGGCGTGAACATAGGGTGCCGTCCCGAGGGTGGCAGAGGAAAAAAGCACACAACACATGGTATGACAAACGGGAATGACAGAACACACGAGGAGAGTCAATCGGGGAAAACAAACAAACAAACAAACACACAATGAATTAGACAAGGATCCTAATAATACTGCAATCTAGTCATCAGAATATGCCAGACAATGTGCTTCACAGAATTCTATTAGCGCTGCCTTCAGATTGATGCATGAAAACAAGATATTGCATGAGAAACAACAATTTGATGATTATCTCAGGTTATTTATTCAGGAGTTTTAAGGATATTGAATAATTCATTTATATACCCTTAAATGGCTGATAGTTTGTTGTCTCTATTCAGGACTGACAAAATTTATACCATAACATGCACCAATTGTTTGTCAGATATCAGCCGACTATGCAAATAGATTTCTCTCTAATAAAAAAAAAAGATCTTTAGCATTATAACATAATACCAACACCATTTCTCATAACCTTAGACTTAGAACAACAACTCAACAGAAGAGGCCATAGCTCATATAGTTATCTAACCCTTAAGGTTACAGAAGCAACATGACCTCCCAATCAAAGGACAAAACATTTTGTTAGCTGTGACCCCCAGTGTACAAACTGAACTGAACAACTCTGTTTTCACTACGCTCTCATACACATATCATATTATTGACCTGGTATAAAGACTTGATGCTTGTGGTCCTCAGAGGACATATTGCTGGTTATTTCTTGACTTACTAAATAATTAACTTCTCGTCATCCTTTTTCTTTGGCTGTTTCTTCTGTCACTCTGGAGACAGAACACATGTCTCCATAGATTTTTACAATGAGAATATTTAAAGGAAACCGCATGAATAAATCAATGCCCTACAACGGGATGTACTTATCAGTAGCCAGAGCTTGTGACAGACAACTGGATCAAACCCAGGTAGCCTCTGGTTTAGGTATATCCTACTTGACTGGGACTGTAAGTCTAGCAGAATCTTTCACCTTAATGTCTCTGGTAAACAGTAAAAAAAGTCTACTCTTTATATGATATTTTTTTAGCATTTAGTCAACACTGCTATACTTTTGGTATAGTCTGAGCTTGGGCTTTAGGACTTCAGGCCTCTGTAGGAACATATTGAAGTATATCTGGTGAGTGTTCGTTTAGTGTAGTGTTTTTCATTTCAACCATTTGACCTCTTACTTTCCATTTCTTGTGGCCAAGTAACAGAAGTGCGAGCCTTAGATTGAAACGAAGACGAAGAAGTGCTATCAGCCAATCAGTAGTGCAAAGAGCTTTATTCTGATGTGTTTAGAAAACATGATTTTCAATTTAAAACATAAGGTTGGCAACTGAAACGACTTATATAAACCTGAAATAAGAGAGCTTGCAATGATGGTTAAAATAAATCAACCACGATGTTGGAAAGTCAAGTCAGTTTCATAGTGCCATACACAAATGTGTTAGTTCTTCTTCTGAAGCAGGACTGTCATTATTGACTCGGCCACAAGAGGCTGTTTGTCAAGGTCATTATAAGTTAGCAACATGGATGTTCAGATTGTTGAGTATGATGATGGAAGTTACAGTTTTAAAAATTACTCCGGCTTTCCTCGTCCCAACTGTCGGTCTGTCCGTTAACCAACGTGGTATACCAGCTCTGGGTTTAATTGGTTTCCACCCTATGAGATGTTGTTAATATCCTGTTTTTCTGCTACGCCCTCAAAGAGATTACAATATATCACTGTGGTTCTTGAAGGAAATTTAGTTAGTGGGATTTATCAACCTCCGATTAAGGCATACTAATACTCATTGAATTCTGCCGGCTCTGGTTTTGGCTTTTTTGGGCTTTTGTCCCTCCGTCTGTCCAGCCGCATCTCTGCTACACTTCAACCACGACTCCATTGTTTGTGTTTTCATCATGGCAGTGATTGACGGGTGATAACAGGAGGCGTGTACAAAATTGGGTCAAACGATCCGGGTATGGTGGATAATTAAATTGAATAGCCTACTAAAAATATAATTCAGTTCATGAAGTTTCATAATTGTTCAATGAAATATGACAACCTTTTAATGGAGTTGAATAGCTGATCATTTTAAATGTATATATTACACCCTGCCCCACGGAATAACATCCTGCCACAATGTTAAGTTAAAGCTGGGGGAAGGACGCATAGGCCTTCCTTGAAAGATTTTTTTCTCCTGTTAGGGCAAAAGATGTAAAACAGCCGTGAGAAGGTTAAGGTTAAGAGTTAAAGATAATGGTTAAAATATAATGAACTGTTATGATTTAAGATGTAGTATTATTGAATTGTATTAGCTGTTAGCATACATAATATTGCTATCATCTATGTAAGGGCTTATTCACAACTTTCACGCTTTGATCCTAAGGTATATTCATTGAATGTATGTGGATGTTGAAACACAGAGAGGCAGAGGTTTCAGGCTGCAGATATTGGGGAGCTGGGAGCCACAGGGATCTCGACTCAAAAGAAGACTCAATGTGAGGTAATCAGCTTTAGAAAACAAGGTCCTGTAAAGAGTCACGGGTGAACAAAAACAGGTCGAAACACAGGAAGTCACACTGGGGTAAATCACTGGTAAGCTCATTGACTTACCAGAGACAAACTGGCACAGAACAAGTAGTAGAGACAGACTAAATACACGGGGAATGAGACTAACGTGGAAACAATGAGGGCGGGGCTTGCAATCACAGAGGAGGGCGTCACACAAGGAGGGAGGTGTCTGAAACAAGAGGCAAAGTGAATCACAGAAAATACAACAGACAGTGACCAGAAAAACTACTCAGAAGGCCTGGGTGTTACAGTGGAATGCAGAGGACAACGGTGGTGGAGCCGCGTTTGAATGTGCAGCCAATCACATACGGTTGCACACAAAGGACACACCAGTGGCGTTTCTAAAGAAGGACCGTTAGAATCTTTGTAGGTCGCTTCAGACTTGGACTGAGGATTCTCTATTATGCAAAATATTGTTCTATTCACATTGCATTTCACTTTGTAACTGTATTGCGTCTGTTAATTATTAAATTATTTTTGATTTTTAAACTCGAGCCAGTTGACTCCCTTTGACTACTTAATCTCCGGCCGGGGCGAAGGGGAAAGAGCATTCCTTGATCTGAGGTTCAGAACTTCACAGTACATAATATAACATGCATGATTAGAGACCTAAATGATGACTTGTTTGGTAAGGATATTGGTTATTGTCTCAAAATAAATACAGTAATAACGTATTCAGGGTATTAATAAACCAGGATGATATCATCGATCTTGATGCTGTTGAAAAGACCATGACAAAAACAGCACAAAAGTTGTTGTTGTTGTTGACAACAAAATGCAATCAAAGTCATATAAGAGAGACATCAAAATAAAAATGTACAAACATAAAGTACATGGACCTCTACGCTGTCTCAGCATAGAGGTAACAATGACAGACAATAATATTATTTATTATTATTATTATATTATAATAAATGACACGTAATAATGACAGAACCAGTCTGCCTGTATGCCAGTATTTCCTTCTTCGTAATCCCATAGTATCATTTGAGTCAATCAGAGCTTATTCTAAAGGCTGCGGTAGGACACTAGGACTTTATTTCAAGATGGAGGCGTGGCATTATTATTCATATTAAATAATAAAACAATTGTAGATATTTCTAAAGAACAATATCAGTGGTCAATCTTTAATTCATCAAAGGTTCAATTTCAAATTGATATTCCTCTTACAGTTAGTATCATGTAGTAAAAGTGTGAGTGGCTGCTAGACAGCAGATATTCATCTACTGGGAGAACAGCTTAATATCAAAATGTATATGAGAGGAACTGAGAAAAACCTGTAGAGATGACTGCTTTCAAGCAGCTAAGCTATTTCTGACTGAAACATGTCAATAACGGGAAAGGTTATGTACGTTCTGCTTTATTGCCGCTTTAAAAAGAAATTGCCTTTTTTGACTAAATAGGGCTTTCTTTTTTACAGTTCTCCTTATCTGTGCTCTGGGATAGGATATGGCATTGATTTAAAACACTCAAGGCCCATAATCTGTTTTTTGGCCTCTGCTCTGAAAATAGGCATACCCATGATAAAAAGTGTCATATCTCTGGAACTACTTTGTCCATCTGGAAAAAAAATGTCAGGTACCCCTGAGAGTGTTCTGATGCATAAAAATTAGTTGTATGTTTATGGTGAAGAAATAAATCAATACAAAAAAAAACATTGAATTATCTGAAAGAAAAAAAACACTAACAGGCCTATAAAACATGGAGATACTGGAAGAAAACCGGAAGAAAACCACAGCAGGTATCTTGCAGAAAAAAACAGATTAGTTTAATAATTTAGTTCAAACCGTTTAAGGTAAGCATTTGTGATTCTTATACTTGGTGATTATTTTTGCTCTGGTTTTGACCAGGTTTGTCTGAGAGAAATGATAGAAATTGAGCTGCTGTACGTGAGACACAACCATAGCAATTCATCGATATATTGATATGATGTACTCAATGGAATAGACTTCAGGACCTCAACACAGTAAGCAACTAGATTTGACTGGTCTGTAACAATGCTGGAAGTGCCAATCCAGCTTAAAAAAAAATATATATATATATATCCGTAAACAGGGAAAACAATCCATGTACACAAAAACATTTACACAAAATCACAAACACAAAAAAGAGAAGAGATGGAAAAAAAATAGGTATGCATAGAATCACATTGACTTGATTTAAATTAACTTGAATTCGCACTTAATTTTCTTACGTAAGCCACATGACCAACAAAAATGTCAATGTCTACTGTTTGTTTTGCGCAGGAAACATTCAGTCCTCTGTTGCATTACTAATAAAAAGGTAATTTCGAGAAAATTGTTTATCCTGTATTCTTTAAGGATAACGTTTTTAAATTGTTGGTGGCGTTGTACAAATCAACTTAGTTATCAGGAATCACTCACTTTTGTTGAAGTTAATAAGACAGGCTTATTTTTCTTAATGATTATTTAGGTTGTTAAGGACATTAGACAGACACACACACACACACACACACACAATAAGAAAAGTTAACCTTTTGAGTGAATTCAATTTACTATTTTAATAGTTTTATTCGCTGTACGGTGATATTGCATCATTTCATTTCCTGCCTGTCACTACACCATATTGGGTGTAATAATAGGCTGTATTTATGCTGCTACCGCTAAATCAGTGATCGACCCATTTACTGGAAAATGCAGTGTGGATGACGCAAGCCCACCTTTTTTGCTCCATGCATATACTGCAATCATTAAACACAGAGTAAAGTTTATTCCAACTAATTGGCAGCAAAATAAAATGGAGATTGAACAGCATTGCAAGACACAAAAATGAGTTGTTGTTTTTTTTAATTCATCTATTTATTTAACTGCTTTCTCTCATACTGTAAAAACAAAGCATTTGCTCGTTAATGATGAAAGAGCTCCGTAACTCCCATGTTGACTGACGATCACTGAGATGTATGACACCTCTCAACTTGTCATAGAGGAGTTATTTGTACTCTGCTGCGATCCATTCTGTGAGGAAAGACCAGATGTCCCGTCTTAATTAGGCCGGCAGTGATGTTTTTAATGACTTCTGGCCCATTACAGGCAACGCAAGAGCTTTCAGATCTTCCTCCTGTCACTCCTGAGGGCCTGCTGCTTTTTGTCTCAGGCTTGAATGTGAGTTTTGACACATTTAATTCCTGTCAGGGAGAACAAGCCCTTTAGTACGTGGTTGTGTGTGTATCTTTGTGCGTTAGCATGCGAAAATGAGAGCCGTAGACAAAGGGTTGAAACTGTTGTCGAACAATTTGATGTAACTTTCCCTGATGGGTTCTATGATGTCCCTTTATCATGCACACTTCATTTATGGGATATTGTACAATATATTTATTTCATGTTATATAAATCCAAAAACTAGGCCATCATAGTTGATGCAGGATCTGCTGTGTGTGCTCCTTAAATAATAGTGCAAAGGAAGGAAAAAAGGCACCCTCTAAGGAATCCATGTAGTTCTCTCTCTAAGGTTTTGTTTTAGAGTCAGACAACACCTTCTTCTCCCTTTTCTCCCTCCCCTTTGCTTCAGCTCTCTTTCTTCTGTTTGGTTATTCTGTAGTTTAGTTCCCCAGCTTCTTTATCTTTTACTTTTTTGGCAGCCAAGACACCATAATATTGTCAGGGAATGTCTTCCCTCTCGTTCATTATAAGTATATCATTGCTCAAATTGTGCATACAATGTAGTAGAATGGGCAAGAGGGGCAGTATTTATACCTACAGTTCCAATATCTATATAATTCATTTGTATTGATGTGCCGCCCTGTGATGCCTCAATGAGTACCACCTAAAGGATGAGGCTGAGCCGATGCTGGCCTTTCCTGTCCTATCCGCAGCACATGGACGACCCCAACGTAAAGATGGAAGAAAGTTTCTGAACAAATGTTATTGCTTGCTGTAATGAGGGTATAAAATGTTATTAATATTTTAGAACAAGCCCTATTTTTCGTTTCTGAAATCCACTGTGGGGCTCCTTTTCAAAGGGTTTCAGTTAAAACCCAATGGGAGATTCAATTGACTTTAATCTTGCATTCGTTTGAAAATTTGAGCCCATTAGTTAACTTTGCCTTCTCTGTGCGGTTTTTCATTGCATTTCAATGAAGTCGCTTTCCTGTGGTGTTAAAACACTAAGTTGCTTCAAATAGCAAATGAGAGAGGGAGTACACGAGCAAGAGAGAGGATAAGAGAGGAAGGGAGAAATGGGAAGCAGAGAAGATGTTGAGACCGTCAAACATTATTGACAAACACTTGTATTTTCAATTTGAGCATTCCATATATTTGACTTTGTGGGGGTGTTAAATAAACCCAATACCTTGCTGTGTGTTACAGTCATCATATACAGTATTTATGTGCTGCGGTGAGGTATTTGCAGATTGAGATACAACATTGGATATGCTGTGCCACCTTTCATGCACTGACTGCATCCACATAGCAAGGCTAATTGGTGAAACATATTGTGGCTGCAGCATTGAGAGGTCAGAACGGCCATAATAATAATAATTTAAAAAAAAGAAATAAGGGTGGTACCTGAATTATTCTCTTTGATGTCTATCGAACCTTGGGAAGTGAGACTCTCTAATTAATGCGGCTCAGTAGCGTTCCCGTCCTCTCTCCACTCTTGGACAAGGATCACGTATCTCTCTCTATCTCACCTGCTGCCATTGCACTCAGCCAAACTTTGGAGGTTTCCTCACCTAAGGCCAGCTCATCTCCACTCAGTATGATGGATGTGAATGCAATTCTTACAATATATCCCCTTTAGACTTTAAGTTTTGAGCATCTCTGAAATTGCCTTTCTTTTGGATTCATGAGCAAGGGCATTGGAATCCTCCCAGCAATGCTTTCACCAAGCATTTTTCAAAAGGTGTTTGTGTCACCAAGCTCATCTATCTCTCCGCTCAGTCAGCCCTTCCAACCGCCCGATTACAAAAGGTATGCATGGGGGTTGAGGCTGTCAATGGTGACTGCATCACTCTGTTCACTACCCTTAACCAAATATCATTAGGCTTTTTCATCACAGACAAGCCATCTTATTTACCCAAGAACTCCATTAATGAGAAGTAGGTCAAGTTCTAAAGAGGAATGCCGGAATCTGCACTGCCCCGACCGCCAGCCCGACCTCGTGGGAAAAAAAGTGCAGAGAAGACACTCCCTGCAGCGATTTGTCATGCTTCTCAGCCAGCTCTGGCTCACGTTAAATGTATGTACAAATCAAAGGAAATGATGAAGATGGTTATTTCCAGAGCTCTCTGCGTTGTCAGATTACTTAAATGCTTCTCCTGCGCAAAATTACAAATTAGTAAACAGATCTTATAGAAATGCCTCTGATTTTATAGAACGGCCTTTGTGGGATCCCTCGTACCTCAGTGCGGACCCTCGTCAAATGAAAGCTCATGTTGTTGTTTTTGCTGCCTCTATTTAATCAAGCAGCCCCATCCCCCTCTCCGCCATCATCACAAGCTACTGACACAATGCCTGACTAATCCTACGCCGAGCTTTGGGATATGGCACCCACACAGTCAAATGAGCAAACAAAAAAGCTTAAATCCTCCATGCTGGATTAAGTAGGTATAGGAATAATGGCGGGCCATCGATATTCAGTGTGCATGGCTGCTGTTGGCTAACCCTAGCCTCCAAGCCAAGTGTCTCAGACTGTCTGAGCCCAGCCTAGCTGAGCCCATCTGTCATGACTGTGGTCCTGGACCTTTGTTACAGGCACTGGTTACTTTAGCCCTCATCAGTCCAAAGGTATCCAGTTAGGATTGACATAATTTCAAGAAGGCCTTACAACAGATAGACCTTAACATCCACAGGGCTGTCACTGGTTTCTGGTTCCTTAAGAACTCGTCAGATTTCTTAGAGAAATCTTACTGCAAATTATTTAAAAACATGTGTGCTCACCTGGCAAAGCATGAAATTGTATAGACTGAGGCCTTCCCATAGTGGCATAAATGTACTTGAAAACATGTTAACAAAATGTAATAACTGTCAATTGAAAAGGAAAATTGGTATGTACTTATTTGATTAATTTTATAGAGTTTATATATTATAATGCAACAGTTTGGTTGGGGGGTTGGAGAAACCTGTGCTATGGCTGAAAAGGTACCAGCTCTACATCACTCTCTGTGCTACACTGGCAAGAGATGGGGCGAGCTGAATCCGTCTGCGTAAATACACCGAAATTATTAATCTTCTCATTTTACACTTTGCTGACGATGAGTTATTGTTATTATCAATACTTTACTTATTAATACCAATTATTTGTTACGATATAGTGCATTTTTAGAAGCTATCATTTTTACTGTGGTCAGCATTCTAATTAAGCACAATAGCATTCTAGATGCTAATGCAAACATTTGTGGGAATCATCCCTGTCCGAAGAACTCCTTAAGAAACAAAACATTTCCATCAAAAAGTTATTATTAGTTACCAGAACTACTACTTCAACAGGATTAATAAAGGCTAAAAGCGAAGCGTCGACCTCAGGTATTGAAAATAAAATGGCATCTCTATCATGAACCGCAGTTCCACAAATGGCCAATTGAGACTGGCTCCAAAAGCAAGTTAAAATGACTCAACAGCATAAATAAATACTAATAAATAGCTTGATAAAAGGCTGTAAAAAAACTAAAATAACTCACCCATCACGTTATATCAAGACTCAAAGCTCAGGCTCTACAACTCAATTCAATTCAATTCATTTTATGTTGTATAGCCCATCGCAAATTACAGATTTGCCTCAGAGGGATTTACAGTCTGTACACATACAACATCCTCTGTCCCGAAACCCACCATCGGCACAGGAAAAACTCCCCAAAAAATAAAAAACCCTTCCAAGAGGGAAAAAAGGGAAGAAACCTTAGGGAGAACGTCAGAGGAGGGAGAACAACTGAGGCTGTGGCAGCTTTAAGTGACAAGTTGGTACCATGCCAGGTCCCCCACCTCTAGCTGCCTCCTATGCTACATAACCCAGGTCCTTTTCAGCTACGGTGACGGTCCACCTCTTTGGCCTTTTTTGGAATAGCTGGGCTGGGTTTTCTTTGCCAAGATGTTAAGGGCCCGAAGTGGCCCACTCTGAGCCTCTACACCGGCTCTTCACACCCCCAGTGAGACAACAAGTCCCCATATTAAACAGTCTATGTGAAAATCAGATCTGGAACTCCCATTTCACAACTCTGTGGACCAGCTTCCAGCCTCTGGCCTTATTCAGTCCAACAGAATATGTTTTCCGGACTAGCAAATCAGGCATCTTATCACCTGTTGTAGATCCAATCAAATCCTTTCAAGAAGACATTTTCCTGGCTTTGTTACGATTACATCAGTTACTATTCAACAGGCACATCATTTTTTTACAGTGATGGCAACCCGTATGTATAGAATGGAGGATGAACAGTCTGGTGCTCCGCTGTTGTTTAACAAAAGCTTGGGAGCAGCCAGCACAACAAATTGAGGATTTCCCAATAGATTATGGAGCAGGTGGGATTTAATACTAGACTGGACTGTTCAAAAGAAGGCGCTTTGGAGGCACGTGCATAGTCCTAAAAGGATATGTTGTGGTGTGTGTGTATGCTTTCTAGTTTGTGTGTGAGTATCTGTGTGTCAGTGTGTCTACGGATGTTTAAAAGCTCAGTCATTGGACCCGAGGGAAAGAAAAATGAAGGAAAAGGTACAGGGCAAAGTTGCAGTGTGGGGGTCTGTATCGAACCTGGGCCATCTACCCACGATCCCTGCTGCATCCAATTTCAGCACCAACGCTTCCTGTTAAACCCCATCAAACAGACACACAGCGGCACAAAGGAAAACCTCATCTCCACGGGAAACTAATCCGCCGGTGTGCGCTGTAAGCCTGTCAGTTTCTTTTTTTTTTATTGAAAGAAGTCATCACTCATTTTGCCAAAGATTAAAAGTATGGCTAAATTGAGAAAATCCGCTTAGAAAATTCTGAATTTAAATAGTGAGTTGCAGGGGCAGCCAGGAGAGATGCCACGGCTTGTGGGGAGCACAGACAGGTATGGGAGGTGAGATAAATTGAAAATATACATATTTTGTTTTTGTAGTTGGATTTCCCATAACCATCAGACTGTTTTTCATTTTTAGTGAAAGCAGAGGGTGGAGGCAAGCTGGAAGCAGGAGGCCTCCCCATCCACGCAGAGCAGTGGTAGGAAATGAGAGCATAACCTCAGTCTCTCAATTGGAGATTTTAGCTGCAGACATGCAAATGAAATGACCTCCTGTGACATTAATTGCCTTGCTATTGGCAACAAGGTGTGTCAGCAGCCATTCAATAGAAGTGGCTTAGTTTTGTAACAAAAAAGCCAGTCGACAGGGGCGTGTCCAATCAAAGCTGCACCATTCATGGCTCGTTTCCACTGAGCGGTGCGATACGGGTCGGGTCGGGTCGGTACCCTTTTATTTTTGTCTCAAATACCAAAAATCCGAACCGTACCACTTTTTGGGTACCCTTCCGTTGGGGTACCTGGCACAGTTGTTTGGTACTAAAGGGTGGAGCTAGACTCACTGCAGAACGTTGATTGGTTGAAAGAGTGTCGTCATTTGCGCGTGCCGCAAGGGGAAAGACAACACACTTGCAGCATGTAGCCTTTGCTCAAACAAAGATTGTCGTCTCCTTGTGACAAACAGCCACATATCGAGAAGCAAGAACAGGATCGGCTGTATGTCCTCCATTGTTGTTAGCGGTTAGCTTTCAGTTTTCGCGCGATCGAATGACGTCAATCTACTTTCCGTCATATACCACGCCTATCAAGTGACGTTTTCACTAATTTCTGGAATACGCCACGCCTATCAAGTAAGGGTACTGTTGGCGGTGGAAACGCTCGCCAAATCATGGTTAACAGACCCGACCCGTACCGACCCGACCCGTACCATACCGCTTCGTGGAAACGCGCCATCAGAGGCAGGACCCAGCAGTTGCTTTCAAAAGAACTTTAGAATTGTTGAGCTGTCAGCAATAAATGTATGTTTATATGGTTACTAAAAAGAAAAGAGAGAAGATTGTAAAGCGTGGATTTGACGATTCCATGTCAGCTTGTGCGCGTGCAATCGTCTTATAACAATAATGCCCTATTTAGTAATGACTGGAATGTTTATGTTCACTTTACACCATGGGTTATACAATTTGGTTGATCTAGTTATCCAGTCTTGAAGTTTGAACGACCTAAATATTGTTTGTATATTTTGATAAAAAGTAAATTCAAGTCTCTTTTAATCATTTTAATGTAGTTGAGCTGTGCTTTCCAACTAGCATCCCGCTCGTCTATGAGAGATTTCAGGCGCTGGCCAGAGCGCCTGTGTCTTAGGTGATAATTATGTCAGCTCCCAGACCAAATGATGTATTATTTATTTTTGCAGTAACTCGCTGATCCCTCTCCCTCTAACTGCTGGCTGAGATGTGTTCCCCTGGAGTGGTCATTAATCTGATATCTGGCCGGCCTGGGCGCACAGCCCCTATGATCCTGACCCAATCTCAGATCCTAATCCAAGGAGGAAGAGGGCTGCAGGCCAGGATTTGGAGGCCCAAGCTATCTCTCTCTTTATAATTGATAGGTTTTAGGCGATTATACGCTTCATGTGATTACGATCTATAACGACGTATTGATTGGACTGTAGTGGGATCCACCGAGGCTGCTTTTCACCTTAGAGATACCTACACCGTCTCTCCATCGTCCAGTATTTGGCTGCTGTACATTTTGGTTTGGAGCAATTTTGGACTTTAAAATGAGGAAGACAGGCACCGATTCACTGTTGTTGAAATAAAATCCATACACACAGACATCAAATTCGCATACTTACAAGAAGTTATTGTCTTTAAACATCATATTCAATTCAAAACAAAGGCACACTCAGTCACCCAATCACAAGCATTGTCAACAACTCGCCCAGGCAATGTGTTTTCCCAAAAGGATGGATATCATCCATGGTAACACCCATTTTTAAGTCAGGAAACTCAACCAATGTCTAATTATTGGTCAATCAGTATTCTTCCTGTTGTTTCTAAAAGTGCTGAGAAATCTGTTGCAGAGCAATTTATTAAACATCTCAACAGCTCTCCATATCAGCTACATCCTAATGTAGTTTGGTTACAAGGCGTATTCACATTCTCCATAAAGATGCCCTAAAGACATGATAAAAAAACAAAAGTCACCATCCCTACAATATTCTTACCAAATGTCATATCCTGACTTGGGAGAATTCAATTCACTGTGTCTGGTTTATACATGGTATGTGCCCCGCTTAGTGATTTTATTAAACAAAGCAGTCAAAGCAGCAGACTCGCTAAATCTGCTTTAAGAGGTGTTTGTGCCATTTCACATTAGGTTAAGCCTGTTTCTACAAACAAGAATGTAAATCTACATACTCTGCCTCCACGCATATGTGCACAAAACACATACACAACGTTCAAGTATAACCTTAAGGGTTGGCTTGTTTCCAATCAGGTGTGCAAGCATTGATGTGCTGTCTGTCCTTTCAGCTTATTTCCCCTATGTGTATGTGTCTTGTTCAGTCGATTTTGTATTTTTTGTATGTTATGTGCTTCAGTGGTGACTGTATATATGCTTGTCCTGTAAGTTGGTTTGTTCTGCCTGACGCATGCTGTAGCTTGCTATGGCTGCTCTGGTCTTTTGTCGTACACTTTTATTTTCCTTTGGTTTTGTCTATACATCGTTGGCCGTTCATCTATGAATTTTGATTCCATTTCCTTTTGAGATTTTGTTATTTTGGGCTGACATAAAAACATCTGGCCGAGGACAGGACATGGAAATTTAGCCTCTCCGGCTAAAAGTTTTGTCCTTTTATTCTGTGTGGTATTTGGGTGGGTTAGTATCTTCAGGCTCCGATAATAATGAAGGTTTCTTCCCGAAACAGTATGGGTAAAGCGGACATTAGATTTTCCAGTCAGCACTGCTATGCTGTTTACAGGTAAGGAGACATTTATTCTTCCAGGTTCAGACCAGCCGTGTGTTGTTGTTTTTTTACCCACGTTACATGCAGTGTAATTGTTTGGGTCAAGGGTCCGGTCTGGGTGAATGTGTGTTGTTACAGTAAGTGTTAGAGTGCCCAGACAGAATACTTTTTATTATGTGGACATATCACTGTGCCTTTCAATGACACATTACTGTCTAAAGCTAAAACATTATGATTTGTCCGTCTCTCAACTTTTTTTCAGGGTCATCACTATGTTTTCCTTCGGAGAAAGATATTACCAGGCTTTTATTATATATTATTATATACATAAGTATAATCATTGAAACCTAAACTGTTTTTTTACCATTGAAATAAATACAATATGATGGTGTGGTGGTTAGCATGGTTGCCTCACAGCAAGAAGGTCCTGGGTTCGACTCTGCCCAGGGGCCTTTCTGTGGAGAGTCTGCATGTTCGCCCCGTGTCTGCGTGGGTTCTCTCTGGGTACTCCGGCTTCCTCCCACAGTCCAAAGACATGCTCTGTGGGTCAGGTTGATTGGTAACTCTAAATTGCCCGTAGGTGTATGGATGTGAGTGTGAATGGTTTTATGTCTCTGTGTTAGCCCTGTGATTGGCTGGCGACCAGTCCAGGCTGAACCCCACCTGAAGTTGGCTGGGATGGACTCCAGCCCCCCTGCGACCCTGTGTGCAGGATAAACGGTTTGCAGATGGATGGGCACGCAGAGGAGCCATTTCGGAGGAATAAAACTGAGAATTTGTGGACTTTGGAGATGCTAAATGGTCAACGAGAACTGCCAGATAATTTTAGTTCTTTTAAACTGTGAGCCGTGGTAAAAGAAACCGAGTGTGTCTGTTTGCAAGTTACCAGAGTAGTATTCCCAAACCACTGTGCGTGTGTTGCTTCAATGACCAAGCTAGCCCTCCATATAGGAAGGGCCGCCATGAGACTTTGTTTTTAAACCCTAAAGTTGTTTTCATCCAGTTCTGGCAACAGAGATTGTCTTCAGGTTCTAGCATTGGCTAGAGACTGAAAACAATCTATGTTAAGACTAGGGTTGCCACCCATCCCTAAAAATTCAGAATCATCCCGTATTTGAGAATACATTTGTTTTTCCGTTTTTCCGTTTTTCGAATTCTGTGAAGATACCTCTTATTCGGCCCCTGATTGGGTTATACTCGCTGCCACCGTTGGTTTGATTGGAGGTGAACCTGAAATAATCAGTCAGAGGAGGGCGGGTCTTTTTGCGGAGTGTCGATTTGAAAGAATGGCGGAGGCAGCTCCAGATGCCCCCCCAAGTCCAGCTCCGAAGCGAGAGAGGATGCAAAAGTACCGACAGGAGGAATCACCGGGGGATCGCAAAGTTCCCACCGTCCCGTCCCGTAACATCCGCGCCGACACCCGCCGTCGGCCCTGTCGTCCCTTATTTTTCTGAACTAAAGGTGGCAACCCCAGTTAAGACAGATTTTCCATGGTCATTTTAAATTTAGGATTTTGTCAGCAGCTAAAAATTACTGACTATTATTATGAAACCCAAAGTCATTATTTCATACTTCAGTTGTCAAACAAAAGAAATATGAGAGAGATACCTAAATGAACTACTTAAACCACAAAACCACTATGTAAAACCCACAAAACCAAGTTCTCCACCCAGGAGGAGTCTGTCTGTTTTTCGTGTGAAAGTACAAATCAACATTTATTTGTTCAGTCATTATTTTAACCCAAACCACAATCCTTTCCTTAACTAATTAGTTTTGGTTCTATAGTGGAAGATTTTATTGTGCAATCGGGAATCAGTTATAAAGTCTCTCTTGTGAATCAAAGTTGCATTTTCCGTTTATTTCTTGCAAGGAAGAAAAAGACTACAACAGCTATACATCGACACCCAGCAGCAACCTTCTTCTTAATGTTTGCGAGCAATACAGATATATTTATACATTGACAGGGTTAACGCCATGGTTTTGTTATGCAAAAAGGATGGAGGCAGGTAAGGAGGTCCCAGACCCGAAGGAAGACTCAACAGCTTACACCTTCTCCTTCCTCCACGCAGCCATTTTATGCAAAGACAAATGGGATCAAAGAGAAGTGGTGCTCTGAGATTCTTCTGCTCAGATGGTTCCCACACAGCTGGTGTCGTGGAACTTCCTCAGAATTAAAGTCATGATTAGCTTTAGACATTTATCGAATAAAACATCATGGCATCATTACATTTATCCATTACAGTTCCTAACCCTAACTAAGTTGTTTGCTGTTAAGACAGAATACTGTTTTGAGAAGAAATCACCTGTTGCAGATCTTTTGTGGTAACAATCATAAAAAGTCTTACAAATGAAAGTAAGAAGACTTTTTTGTCTCAAATTGCAGCAATAAGCATACAGTATAAAGTATAATTGTAATGCCGTTGAGTCTAGAGTTCAGTACCTATTGTCCTTGCATAGAAGGTGCAGCCTTCGACCCCCAGAAACAAAAAGGTATGAATGTTGGCCTGTAGAGCAGTAGAGAAGCAGTGACAGATTAATTATGATAAATGCAGACTGGACTGTGATAACCGTGCTCTCTGATCTCTATCACCTACTCTACAGCCCTGGGAGACAGAAGAAGCAGCGCAGAGCTCAGGCAGCATGATCTACCATGACCATATGTCATGACATCAACACCTCGTTGGGAGAAGATGAAAGATGAATGACATTCTGCGCACATGAGGAAACTTTTCTTTGACCTTAAGTGTACGCTTAGCACAGAGACAGCCAGGTCTCCTTCAAATTACATCAACAAAACTGAATTGTCTATTACGTCTGTAATCCTCGTGGGGGGAAGATTTGGTACAGGACTTTCACCCAAAAGACCGCTGTATTTGTCTTGTGTGAAAGCAGATGTCAACGTTGAATTATTTAAATTTGGCTTTGTAAGTTAAATAACACAAGAAACATATTTATTATGGGTGATTTATGATTTTTTCATAAACAATGGTATTAGTAATTATGTTGTGTTTTTTTAAATTTGTTTTAACGTTAATGATTCAAACTGCAACCCTAACATTTTAAGTGACTACATTTGCCCTTAACACGTAATTCAAAAAGTTTAGCTCTATGGAAACTGAATTTTGTTGGAGATAGGTTTGGAAAAATAGAGAGTAGTAAATCTTTTACCTGGTTCACCTTTCTTCCCAATGCCACATCAGCTGCCAACAGTGAGATTGTTTAATAAGATCAGAAAATATTGTGACCCTTTTCAGATGTCTCTGTTCCAGTCCAAAAAGGAGTGGAGGCAGTTTGACACAGTAATACAAAGTCATACCTGCTCGTTGTCTTGACGCCTATAAGTAGAGCTTCCACATATTTGTTGAGTAAGCAGATCATGTGCCTTTTTCAAAGCGGAGTGGTTGCATTAGCACTCAAGTACACAATCGGTGAATGGATGATTGTTGTAAGAATTAGGATTACATATTTTGTCTCAAAGAAATAAAAACAAGTAAATAACGGCCATTGTAGGGAGAAATAATGTTCTCTGTAATGGAAGTGGTTAATTGACAGAAAAACTAAAAAATATCCTCAGATTAAAAAAATGTAGGCATAACATTTGTTCAGGTGTTTTGTATCAAATAATCATATTCAATTATTTATAATCCTATGTAATTTTAGCGCAAATTTGCCACTCATGTCACAAAGAATACACAAAAGTATTACCATTATCGGGGAGTTTTTCCTGTGCCGATAGGGACAGAGGATGTTGCACAGACTGTAAAGCCCAAACAACCTTTGTTACATCAATTTGTTATTTTGGGCTATACAAAATGAAATAAAATAAAAATTTTCAATAGAATTGAATTGAATTATTTTTCATTAGAAAATGGAATATTCCTCCTTTCTCAAGGACTGTATCTTTTTATATTTCCCTACAATGAGTCAATACTTTTTTTGCCTGTCATGTTGGCTCCAGCCTGATCTCCAAAACCTGTTCGTAAAAATGTATACGAAAATCTTGAACATACAAATTTTGTAGTGATACATACGAAATGACGTCACCCTATTCAAAGTGAATGGGGACCTGCACCCCGTAAACACACTTTGTGAAGTCTAACGATGTAAAATAAACGTGTTATGATTGCATTTTTAACGAGAAATCAATGTTAACTTGTAAGAATAGAATACTAACCCTAACCCCCTCCAAAAATCCGGAGAGGCGGAGAGACGTTCACTCAAGAATCCGACATCGTCCGCCATGTTGTTCACTCAAGGGGCGTGGTTAACCCCCGCAGTTCGTATGTATTGTTACGAATTTGTATGTTCAAGATTTTCGTAAACATTTTTACGAACAGGTTTTGGAGATCACGTTGCCAAGTCACATGACCTTTTGTCAAGGATGCTGCATGGTGGGCAAGGTAGGACTCAGATGCAGAGTTTTCAGAAAGAAAAGGGACTTTAATTGTCAAAAGGGTTTTCAAAAGCAAAAGGCCAAGGGACGAAAACGAAGACAGGAACCAGGAACCGGGAACCGGGAACCGGGGACGAGGACGAGGACGTGGACTTGGGAACAATCATGACATGACAGACAATCACAGCGGACGACAGGACAAGGCAGGAAGTGACGTGACCCTGAGAGAACAGAGGAAGGAAACTACAAAATAAAACCAGACATGAACCCAAACCGTGACAACCTTTTATGCAATATTGGCCCAGAGATGTGAATCTTGCATGCTCCATGTGAAAAACTTCCATCACAATAAATTGGATGTCATCCTAAAGCTTGGCCCAAGCTTTCCGCCTTTTCTATCTGCAAGTACAAATACTTTGTTACATTACTTCAGTAGAAATTTTAGAGTATTTATTTTTACTCCAGTAACAACTTTTTAATTTTACTCCTAAAGGCTGGCGCAGCTTCTGCGTCTGTGTCTTTACGCACCGTTGTGTCGACGCAATGGTTTCAATTCATGGTTCTAAAAGGCTTGCGTGTGTTGTAGAGCAATTTACCGCCAGAACAACAGGCGGAGTAACGTTTTTTGTTGAAGACGACCTAGAGAGTCACGTCTTTGTGTGTGGAAGTTTGTTTGTTTGTTTATTTATTTATTTATCATAGATTTTATTGCCCCGTGCATCGCCACTGTTGCTTTTCATCGCGGACACATTTGTCCCGTATTTTCCTCCACAACTTCCCCCTCGACCGGCAAACCGACGTTTGCGAAGATCTCCCTCCATGAATCAGAGGCCATCCGCGCGTCCTTATATAGTCCGCCAATGATGGGTTGCAGAAGTGATCATATTTACGCATTTCTTCCAACAAAAGCTCTTCAATCTGATCCGTTCTCTCGTAAACATTCTTCGTTTTAATAGTGGCCGTATTGTGTTATGAAAATGGAAATGTGAGACTCCTTAAAGGATGTAGTTAGTTAGTCTGCATGTCCTTGCGTCTCTCTGAAAACGCAGAAGCATGAACTAGGCTTTACATTTTAAAAAAAAGCCTATTTCATTTGGGCTTGTTACATTCCAGCTTGTCAGCGCTCAAAAACACACATACTAGATAAATCGCGCCATCCGGATAGAGTGAATTTGATTGTGGCTGGATAAGAAGTACCATTCCGACACCCCTATTATTCTGTAAGCCTTCTGTGAAGCCTTCAAAAAACGGGTTATTTGGTCAATGTTTTGATAACCAACTGCTGCCAGTTCAGTGTGTCCCCATCATTATAGCATAGTTAATAGTAAACCTAGGGGGATCTAATCAATGTACACGCAACGTGTGTGTACATCCTCCGACTCATGTCATTTAGCAGTCACTGGAAAATAGGTCTTTGTTTTATTTGTTTAAGTTATATAGCATGGAGGTGAAACATATGTCTCTCTGTTGTTTCAGTGTTGCCTCTCTGAATATCTCCAACATCTGAACGGCAGGTCGCATGATCTGAAGACACTTTCCTATAATATTGTAACAGACTTACATGTTCTGTGAGCGAGGTTACACATTAAGAGTTTGTCCTTAATGGAATTTCTTTTCCCCTTAATTACTTTTACTTTTATACTTTAAGTAGTTTTGAAACCAGTACTTTTATACTTTTACTTAAGTAGAAATCTTCAGTTGATACTTCAACTTCTACAGAAGTATTTTTAAACCCTAGTATCTATACTTCTACTTGAGTAATGAATGTGAATACTTTTGATACCTCTGATCATCTGTAGAATCAAACCTACATAAGTTAGTGTGTTTGGAGAATAAATTAAGTTACCATAATTCCATGCGTACTTACTCAATAAATGTTTGTGAAGCACAAACATGACTGTGTGTTGTGTTCAGGGCCACTCTGCAGAGAGCAACAACCCAGTCTCTACTACCCTCCAGAACCCATCCATTTCAGTCGCAAGCCATGCAGGGAGAAAGAGAAGGAATTACAGAAAAGCAGACAGAAGCAATTCTAGCTCATTGCAGCATTATGGCACATTTCCATTTTTTGCCTCAGTCTTAATCTCCATTGAGTGACTGTCATCACCCTCCGGCAGTAATTAGGCATGGACTTTGGACAACAACAGACGAGCCGGTCTAGCTGGTCTGGAGAAGCAAATTACCTTTAGCTTATGGTAAGCAATATTCTGTGCCAGGCAACTTTTACTGCTGATTAGCAATTAGCCCAAACTAGCGGCAGCCGAAGCGCTAATGTTTAATTTGCTCCTCTAATGATATACGGCGGTGCGGTGCTGGCGGACTGGGATGGAAAAGGGGGCTTTGAGACGTATGGATTTCTACTTAATTCCTTTTCATTTACGACCTGACAGGCCCGCAGGTAGGAAAGGGAGGAAATTTCTTTGCAATTAGTAATGGCTGCTTCTCAAAGGGATGGCAAGCAGGGGAATGCTAAGAGGGCACACTCACATTTACTGTCTCATTTCTGGGCCCTTCCTATAATATTTACCGGCTCAATTATTCACCGTAAAGTTTCAGTAATAACGGCATTTTCTCTGTGAAAACAGAGTGATTACTGCATATGCCTCCTCCTTCTGTTAGGAGAACCAGTTGTAGTGAATATGAGCTATACATACCTGCAGAGCTATTACAGAGGCCCCTCTTGTACATTGTCCCTGTGACAATGTTGTGGCAGCCATGAAGTCCCATCCTCTTCAAGACAATCTAATGAGTGACTGTGAATATGTGGGAGAGATTGGCAATTGGCTGCTTTTGTGTTAAATAACATTTCTGGAATTTATTCAAATGTTATGTTCAAGCGCTGTTGTGGTCTTATGGGCTCTTAAGGGCACTAGGTTACATTACATTACAGGTCATTTAGCTGATGCTTTTATCCAAAGCAATTTACATTACATTTTTACCCCATGGCTTTTTTACATTTTGCCCAGGGAGCAATTAGGGATTAGGGGTCTTGCTCAAGGACACTTCGACATGGGGCAGCCGGGGCTCAAACGACCAACCTTGCGGTTCCTGGCGCACCCTCTCTATCCCTGCGCCATGACGACCCCAGGTTAAACAAGTGGAAGTCAAATTGTTTACTGTCATAATCTGGCGTAGATTTCTTTTTAAACTAAAAATGCTAGTGGGCCGGATTCAACATATCAGGTGGACTTGACAAACCTCTGTTGGGCCGTGGCTGGAATAGAGGCTTGTTAAAAAAGTGCATTGGGCGCCGTGGGAGTATCCCTTTCTTCCCCTGGGGTTCGTGACTCCTCATTTCTAATGAAGCTGCAGGGTGACGCCCATAATGTACAGCTGCTTGTTATTCACTGGTTGGCAACTCGCTCTCTCGCCATTGTTTGCTCCTGCATCTAAGTGTGCAGATCATTAAGTGAACCATTTCGGAAACCGATCTGGCGTTATGGATGTTTCAGAGGAGTAAGGGGGGGGATTCAGCCCTGCAGAAGTAGAGACAAATGGGAAGTAGTCAGGCTGGTGGTGAACTTCCAGTGTGGACATTTGTACTGCTTAAATGGAGACGATAATAGTGAGACTTGTTTAGTGAGTCATTAGAGCTTTAACAGTGACAATCCCTCAAACACTGGCTACTGGATTCTTAAATGTGAAATACAGAAACAACACACTTGAGCTCTTTTACTCAATGAAAGAAATACATATTTCATAAAAAGAGATATTGACGCACCTTCATTACTTTTTTAAACCATGGTTATAGAGCCATATTAATATCAATTCTTATTACATTTTCAAAGGATACGTTGAGAACCACAGCTGTCCTCCCTGACCGCTTGCTGCACCCAGCTTGTTTGGTTTTAAAGTTTCTATTGTAATGCACTGTCTGCTGAGGTACGGCTCCTGTGTATGTTGCTGTTGTGAAAGTTCAAAGCAAGGCAGATATACTTTGCTATTTTCTCTTTTACAGTCCATAAACTCAACTTTTCTGAAACCCTGTGATGTGAGTTTTCCAGGCCTCTAGAGAGGTAGCATTGAGCATTTTCTTCTCCGTGGAAATCATAGCCAGAGCATTAAGGTGATCCTGTGACATGGCGTTTCTAAGTAAGCAATGGAGCCTGTCCATTCCAGCCTTGACGAGAACGGACAAGCTTCGGGCAAATCCAATGTTGCCCCAGGCTGAGTCTATTTAAGAATGCCGCTTGGCTAAATTGTATGTCGATAATTCCTTAGGAAAACATGCAATCAGAGTGCATTCACTGCTGCGCTTCCTGTCCTGCTTTCTGCACCATTTGACTGCAAGGCTTCTAACACACTTTATGGTCCATCTTCGGAGAAATTGTAGTTTTGCCGCCGCCGACTGACGTCACTAACATGCGCCTCCTGTCGCATCAGAACGACATATCTTAGTGAAACCGGGGTCGGATTCCCTAAACACCACAGTTGTCCTTTCCTAAATCCTCATGAATTTCTTGCTTTCATTGACCCTTCAGGGTCACGTTTTCCAGAGGTCAGGGAATAGTGGTTAGGTGGTCATTTTTTGACAATTCGACTCCAGCCCAAGTATTTGTATTCACGTTTGGGAGTATTTTGGCTTCCCTGTAAATTATGACAGGGTAAGGGTGATAGACAAACCAGTACAGTTTGACAGCATTGTTTAAGAAAGCCATACGGACAGCATCTACGAAAGTGGAAGAGGGTATCAAGTCAAAATAATTCATGTTGCACTTAAACAGAAATGAGCATTCTAAAGTTTTATTTTGATTAATTATTTTAATTTTGTTTCAAAGTGGATACCTACAATATGTGTCTCTCTCTCTCTCACACACACACACACACACACACACACTAAATGCTGTCAAAAACCCATACAACTTTCTATCATAAACCTAAAGTGGTTTTGTACCAGACTGTGGTTGAGTGGAGAGCACAGTTGTCCTCCAATCAGAGGATTTGGCAGTTCAATCTTGGGCCCTGCTAACCCGCATGTCTTTGGGCAAGACACTTGGGATACATCCACACTGCTACGTTTTCCTTTTGAAACGGTTGTAAAACAAAAACGATCTCTGTCCAGACAGGGTTTCTCCAACGTTTGAGTTGATCTCCGTCTACATGGCAACCTTACATGACATGACCATTAACATAAACTTGAGCATGCGCGTGGCAGTATTAACAGGTAGAAGGTTGCATTCACGGTCCCGAGGGTCCGCAAGGTTGGGGCAGTGAAAAGAGCTGAAAAACAGGAAAAATTAGAAGGTTTAAATAAAGAGGAACAATTATATTCCCATCCATGAAAAAAAAGTCCATCACTGTACTGCTTGAAAATATTTATTTAACTGTTTGAGTTCACCTATAGCACATACGTCAAACTCGCAGCTCGCGGGCTAAATCCGGCCCGCCGTGGCGTCCAGTGTGGCCCGCCGCCAGAGTGTGGACACCCCGCCAAATGACTTTACTATTGTGAGAATAACAGAAAGGGCCCTTGATGGTCTGGCCCGCGTTCGATCGAAGTGGGCAGTATCTGGCCCGAACCTGAAATGAGTTTGACACCCCTGACCTATTGTCTGGGAAGGCAGGACTCAAACGCAGACGTCGAAAGCAAAAGGACTTTAATCGTCAAAAAGGCAAAAGCCAAAGGCCAACGGGTAAAAACACACACAGGAACTGGGGGCAAAAACACACACAGGAACCGAGAACATCCACGACGATAGACAATGACGCGACAAGTGACACAAGAGACACACGGCATAAATACACTAGGGAGGTGCAGGTGATTGGACACAGGTGGAAACAATAAGACAATTACAGGGGATGACAGGACATGGCAGGAAGTGAAGTTACCCAGGGAGACACAAAGCAGAAAACTACAAAACAAGACAGGAAATAAAACCACACCGGGACACCTATAGCATCAATGATCACTGTATCATAGATGTTAAGCACTAATTATAATTATTATTATAAGCACTGATTATTGTCCTCTTGATGTTTGAGTAACAAAGAGACAAATAGTATGTGTTAGGGGTGTAACGATTCATTTTAACAACGATTCGATTCGAATCGCGATTCATGGTTGCCGATTCGATTCATGGACGATCTGGGTTAATTTAAAACGATTCGATTCAATTGATTCAGTGACTTGAAATCGATTTAGTAACTTTACTGGACAGTGCAGGCAAAGTTTGTGAGATCCCTGTTGTTTCTTGTAAGGAAATCAGGTTTAAATTAATTATGGATATTATAAACAAGCAAACAACAATTAATGGCAAATGTATTAATCTTTTATTTGAATCAAGTGCCATTTTCAATGTAAACATTACACAATAATTACACAATGTTTGGATCAATCCACAGAACCCCGGATTTTCAACCACATTGTAGGGTCGCATTTCTTTACAGCTAAACTTGGCAATTGTTACTGTGATGTTGAGTTTCGTGCTGGCGAGGCCTGAGGTGTCTGCAGAGCTGGAGTTACCTTCTGCTGCAGCAGTAACGCTGCTAGAGGTGCCTGACTGTCGGCGTTGTTTAATCCCATGGCCCCTTAGTAGATGGCTGGAAAGATTCGTTGTGTTTCCGTGTTTTTTATTTGGCTTCTACATATTCTACAAACAGCGACCGACTTATTTAGAACACCTCCGTGTTTGCAAAAGCCAAAATATTTCCACACGCTGGATCCATGAGTTGGTTTGTAAATGTCTTGCTCGCAGTCGTCTCCTCAACGCTGTGTTTTGTTGTTGTTCCGAGTTTCGCGCCGCTGCCGCTGCGTACTGATGACGTCACAGACAGGCAGACTGAATCGAGTAACGTTTAACGTGTCTAAAGTGCTAAAAAACAAACAAACAAACACACATCCATACAGTTTTTGTACTTAAATCCAATGTGCAGTTTCCAAGTATCAATTATGTACCATTTCAATCGATTTGTAATCGATATATGTCGTCCGGAATGTCGATTTGCGGAGCACAGATCGATTTAGTTGGATCGCAGGAATATGAATCGATTAATCGATTCAGTGGATGAATCGTTACACCCCTAGTATGTGTGTATGTTGAATGTAGCCCTATCAATTAAAATATTAACTGATTCTTGTTGCTATGTCAAACCATCTCTGTACTTTATTAACCTTTTTAAAGATGCAGTTTGATGTAATGCAACAGCCCCGAATTTAATGTTTACCTCAGTAACGTTTTATGTGTTTCTTCCAGCCAATATCCAATAAAATATTCGATATACACCTATTGGTAAAGTTCAGCAGCACCACAAACTATAGCTGCTCCTGTTCATCTTCTTTAAAAAGATGTTCGACTGTACAGCAATTGTGATCTGATCCGTTGAGATATTTTGGCAAATTATTATCTCCGATATGAGTTCATTCTATTGCGCGATTATACAGTCAGGTCCATAAATATTTAGACATTGATACATGTTTCATTATTTTGGCTCTGTATACAACAATGGAGTTGAAATGAAAAAATCAAGATGTGCTTTAAGTGCAGACATTCAAGTTTAATTTGAGGGCATTTACATCCAAATCAGGTGAAATGTGTAGGAACTACAACAAATGTATAAGTGGCCACCCTGTTTTTAAGCGACCAAAAGTAATTGGACAAATTAATATAATCATAAATCTAATAGTCACTTTTAATACTTTGTTGAAAATCCTTTGGAGTCAATGACAGCCTGAAGTCTGGATTCCATAGACATCGCCAGACGCTGGGTTTCGTCCCTGGTGATGGTCTGCCAGGCCTCTATTGTAACAGTCTTCAGTTCCTGCTGGTTGTTGCTGCTGGGGCATTATCCATCTGTACTGTAAAGCGCCGTCCAATGAGTTCTGAAGCATTTGGCTGAATAGGAGCAGATAATATTGCCCGAAACACTTCCGAATTCATGCTGCTGCTTTTGTCAGCAGTCACATCATCAATAAATATAAGTTCCATTGGCAGCCATACATGCCCTCGCCATAACACTACCTCCACTATGCGCCACTGATGAGGTGGTATGCTTTGGATCATGAGCAGTACCTTTCTTTCGCCATACTCCTCTCTTCCCATGATTCTGGTACAAGTTTATCTTTGTCTCATCTGTCCATAGAATGTTCTTCCAGACTGTACAGGCTCTGTACAATGGCTTGCTTCACTGATAGTGACAGCTCTTTGGACTTCATATTGAGAGTTGACTGCAACAGATTCTAAACACAAATACCACACCTGAAATGAACTCTAGACCTTTTTAAATACTCATTGTAAATGAAATAACAAGGGACTTACACACACCTGACCTTGGAACAGCTGAGCAGCCAAATGTCTAATTACTTAACAGAGGGTGGCCACATTTGAATTTGTTGTAATTCATTCACCGTTTACCTGATTTGGATGTAAATACCCTCAAATAAATAAACCATAAACTAAAAAAATAAAGCTGAACGTTTTTTCATTTCAACTCCATTGTTGTGGTGTACAGAGCCAAAATAATGAAAAGTGTCAATGTCCAAATATTTATGGACCTGACTGTATAATGGAGCACCAGAATGAACTCATATCGGAAATAAAATATATTAAATATCTCAACAAATCTTTATGGACCTGACTGTATATTCTATTGTTTTGTTTTAAATGAAAACAATGAAAACAAAAGCTTGATAGTAAAACTATTTAAAAGTGAAAAAATTAAAATGCATTAGCAGCTGTTGTTGTGTTATCAAGTCAAATGCTGTTCCCATTGTGGAAATAAGCGTTCTCCGTTCTCCCATACGCGTGAGTTTGGACTCCTGAGTCAGTTCTCCCGAGTCCATTCTCCTGAGAATGCCGCCCGGTCTTGCTGTCTCAGGTATTGAGACCACGGAACCCAGTCACCATTAACTACTGGCAGTAGTATAATATAGCGCCCCTCCACAACCTGTCCCCATGTGATACCCCAACTGTCACGTGATAGGAGTTTGATGATATCAGGCAAGGACACGTCACGACTGCTAAGGAACAAGTAGTGAACGTGGGAGTGGCCATGATCAATTCCAAACTTATCCGTTTCGACTATTTACACGAAGACAAAATGCTTGCGTTTTCAAAGTGATACCTCCTCGGGAAAATTTCCAAACTGATTCGTTGTCTAGCATAGCATTCGTTACACAGCTAAACATGCGTTCTAAAACGAAAGTGTAGAAGTGTAGACGTAGCCTTAATCCCAAAATTGCTCCTCTAGCTGTGGTGGGTGAATGAAAAAGTGTTATGGCGCTTTGAGTGGTCGCCTGGAAGAGACGAGAAAAGCGCTGAACAGTGTCCTAAACCCAGCTAAATACTTTTGCAGGAGGGTTAGGTGAAAGAAAGCCCATAGTATGCAAATGCTCTGAGTAATTTATTGTGTGTTAATTGCGGTCTCAAATGCATTCTCTAGAAGACCTATGACAAGTGGCCAGACATCATAGCTGCATCTAAAAAATACACTTTTCTATGCAGACTTTTTGCAGTCCAGTACTGCTGACCTCCTTGTCACCTTCTTCGCTATCCACCCAGAGCTGTGATACACTTCACAGGGGCGTGTCCAGACATTTTTGATAGGGGTGACACCAGTGGGGCACTGATGTATGCAGGGGTGGTATGAAGTGTGAGCAGGAGCGCCTGCGAGGACATATACACTCACGTATGCACACACACACACACACGAAAATACACACCCACACCCAGGTGTCGGCATAGCATTAATTTAACATTTTTGTATTCACAACCCATATCTACTTCACTAACACTGATCTGCAACTCTAAACAAGAGTGCAGTTTACATTCAGTGCCGTGGCCCGCCTCTGACTGGGCATATAGACAATCATATTTTAAGATATTGGGTTGGCACTTGGGGTGGCCAATCAGATTCCACCCTAGGCCACTCCCTGAACACGCCAGTGACACTTCAGGGTCACGGCTGTGGGCCAGTATTGTTATCAGGCCTTAACTACCCAGTGGCTGAAGCAACGTGAACCCTGGCTAAGGGTCCTCAGCTCTCCTACACAGTTATAAGGAAAGGTCAGTGCGCTCTAGTCATTTTATTGTCAGAGGCTTAAGAACATATGTGACAGGCTGGACGGACGCAGCAATACTCCTCCATTACAAGATGCTCCACTAAGGATCCAACATTGGGGTGGTTCAATGTCAACGCACATTCTCTAAACATACACACAGTATGCTGTGTTATCACTAAATGTATGGTTTTACGCCTTTGAAAACTTGTGTCAAGTAATATCACAAATGTTTGTATTTCTGCATTCCACAGTGTGTGGAAAGAAGTTGCTCCAGTGCTGATCAGTTTATAGAGGGACAGCAATTCAGTGTTTGTGTTCATTAGTAGAAATTTAAGGCAGTAAAAATCTGTATTGGGTCGCCCGCACATCTTTCTCCATACTCTTTCGTTCCCAACCTTCTGAGAAAAAATACTTTTGACCACAATTTGTACGAGTTTAGGAAGAATACATCGTGGTTGCCCGTACTCACCAGAGCTATGGAGGCTACTTGCTTTGCAGAATATTGGCTTCTGAGTGAGCCAATCAATTGCAATATTAGTACTGATGAGATGGAACTTGTTTTGACTACTTTAGTTAACTGCAGGGTTGGGTTCTACACAAGAGGAATTTGAGATATCGTAAGAGGAAAAATGTGGTAGAAACTGAGCTTTTGTGAAATGCTGGAGAGAGTTACTTTCTTGGGCTTCAAGCGAGTAAGTTATATCTGATACATGAACGATGAGAACGGGCAAAAGCCAACATGAGCACACAGAAATATGGTAAATAACCAAAACCTCCTAAAAGTGCATTACGTGATGGTGGCATGTAATGTGTCTGTATTTAGTTACACCCCAGAACTGCTCAAATAGTTTGGTGTAAAATAACTTTAATTTACACAATTATTAACTGTTACATTTTGCTTGTTTGCCAAATTACATTTGTTAATGCTGCAGATTTGTGCATGGTTTGTCGCTTTGCATCGGCTTGGCTTCCCAGCATTTGACAACCCCTCTGTCCCCGCTTCCCCTCTATGCAATCCCAGGGACGAATTAATGGGAGAAAATTTTGGACTGTCTCACCAAAGGTTCAACGGTCATTTATTCTGCTACAGTTATGTTGCACTCCAAGATATTCAGCAAAGGCTATGGGCGTTTCTGCTTCCTTCAAGGCATATATGCATAGACAAAACCTCCACACACACACACTGCTCCCTTTTTTTCTGTTTTATATTAAAATTCAACCTGTCAATTAAAGAGTGAGAGGGCATTTATGAAAAAAGAAAGAGGGAGAAAAGGAGACAGCAAGAAGCACAGAACTAATTAGGCAACTGTGTAATTTTAATTAGCTGTTTTGATAATTAAACTAATTAGTTCCCCTGTGTTTCCACTGCATGCAGCCGACTGGAGGCTTTATTTATATCAAGGCTTCAGAGATCCACTCTGTTGGTTAATTAGTCACTTTTGCATCAGAAAGCTTTATTGATAGCCTTAATTTGCAGTTGAAATGAGAAATCTGCTGTCAATAATTCGGATAATTGCCCGCTGTTTGATTGCAGAGAACAAAAGTAAGCAGCCCCGTCTCGACACATCCACAAATCCCCAGGGTCGTTTCCTGAATGCTTAGGTTCAGTGATCTACATATCAGCAAATAAGCTTCCCCCTGCCTACTTCTCCTCCTTGACCTCACTAACTAGTGGAGAATCCTGCTAAATAAGGCAAAGATCAACCCACCACACCCCTCTCCCATCCCTGTTCCCAAAACACCTCCTTAAAACACCACCCACAGCCAGTCCTGTGATTCCTCCTCCTCCTCTGCTTGCTAACTTTAAGTCTCCTGCATGTGCGGTAATTAGAAAAAAAGGTAGGGGAAGGAAGAAAAAAAAGTTACTGCTTGCTTTGTAGCTAATTAGTGTCCTTGGAATTAAATGAGCAGCTCGTTGTGCACTTTCAGCTCCTGCGGCCCATGTTTGTGAATTGAATAATTGATTCTCCTCTACTAATCAGAGAGCGACATAATGAGCCAGTTTAATTAAATGGGGATCTAACCTGGCGAACACTGGGAAAATATTTGCTCGTTTACGGGTAATCAGGAATAACACAGAATGGGGGAGGAATGTGTAGGATGTGAGCAAATATTAGTTTGTATGTGTGGATGCTTCGTAAACCAAGCAGCACCTGCGGGAAGCACTGCCAATAGTGCCAACGGTGACTGGGTTTGCATAGATTTATGTATCCTGACGATTATTAATCAGACTATTTCTGTTAATCTGTTTGATATTCTGTTTTTTTAGTTGCACAGCAGTGTCTGGTTAATGTGAAGGGATCACCACTGCCCTTCTGGATTCCACCTTATAGGTTGAAGTTCGGCAGTATACAGTAGATGGAAACCCTGGCTGACTCCAGCCAAGTCATTTTAGTAAGGTAGGGTGGGGTAGTAGTCGGGCAAATGGGCCGGGATTAGCAGAGCCTAGCTGGCAGGATTGCGGTGATCTGCAACTATTAGCTGCTGAGTTTCAACCTAATGGATCCTTTCTTTGCTCTCTTACATAAATGCTTGCCGTCATACTAAATACAGATGGGTATGCTACACGTTTTAACATCAAAAGAAATATGTCCTGTTCTTTCACTTCAGCAGCATTTCAATTTCTAGCCATCATGTGTCTTTTCTGCCTCTTGTGTCCCTGGGTTACTTCACTTCCTGCCTTGTCATCCTCTGTAATTGTCTGCCGCGTCTCTGATTGTTTCCACCTGTGTCCAATCACCTGCACCTTCCCAGTGTATTTAAGCCCTGTGTGTCGTTCGTCCTTGGTTGCATCATTGAATGTTCAACCCTAAATACCGTTCGTGCTCGTCAATGTCATTCCTTGAACATCTTGTGAGTTCTCGGTCCCTGTCCGTGTCTGCGTTTTTGCCCCTTGGCATTTTTGATTTTGATTTCTACTATTAAAGTCCTTTCTTTGTTGCAACTTTGTTTGAGTCCTGCTTCTGCCTACCCGATCGCGACAGAATGACGCGACCACGTAAGGACTCAGCAGACCCGTTGCTAGATTACGGACCTGACTACCTGGGCGTGAGGAGTCCATTTTAGCAGCGTAAGACCAACTTCACTTTTGGACCAAAGCGCTACCAAAGAGCTTGCCTTGAGCTCAGAGACCTCCTCTGCCGTTTAGATTCACCCAGCACCTCATCAGCACAACACTGTTTCATGGAGAGTTGTTCCCACAACAGTGGGAAATTCCCTGATTCAGCACTTGGACAACAACAATGGAGGCTTATCCCATGTTGAACCAAGCCAAGCTCAAAACAGAACTGTCCATCAATGAGAACAGTGCGTTCAAGGCTTGCAGTGGTGCAGTTTCTATGTACCAGTTTTTCATGAAGAACAACCTTCAAAGCATCTTCACAGAGACTGTCAGGATCCTCATCACCACACCCATGGAATCTGAATCCGAAAGATGTTTCTCTACTTTGAAGAGTATCAAAACCTTCCTGAGAAACACCATGACACAGGATTGCCTGAATGCTCTGGCTATGCTCTCCATGGAGAAGAAACTTGTCAGGGACATAACTAACTTATATAAGCAGGTCATTGAGCGGTTTGCCAGTCAGAAGTACAGAAGAGCAAAATTCCATTCTAAATGATCTGCCAGACAAACATGCAGGTTTCCTAAACACACTGTTTTATATATGTGTGTATGAGTATTTTCTTCAAGTGTGTAATTTTACTCCTACTTGAGTACACTTTACACCATGTAATCTACTTCGATACTCTTTTGAGTATGTCCATAATTTAAAATAATATTCAAACAGTCAGATTTTTTTTTTTTTTTTGTCAATGCAAATCGTTATTGGCTGTCAGATCGCGCCCGTGCCAATTATTCTAAGACGTAATATAAGCAAAGGCCAACTCGCTGCTGCAGCAGGCAAATGTTTCTGGTGGTAAAATAGACAGCGGTGTAGAAGAGAGTGAACTAAGAATGTTAGTTATATTAGTTATATAATTATTATACTTTGAGATTTTATATATTCACATTCAGATCTTTTTTTTCACATTTAGACTTTTGACCCCGATATGGCGCAGGGGCGTGTCATTAACTGGGAGGGGCGTGTCATCATGAGTGACAGCTTCCTCAACTGCATTGCCTTGAGGAGACGTAGGCACGCGAGACTTAAGAATCAACCCTTTCTCTTCAATATATTTAAGATTGGATGTAAAAACATTGACGCCAGAGAGCGTTCTGTTTAGTGAGCTGTTTTGGATCCTACTTGGCATGAATCACAGAATAAGACCAGTTAACTATCTCAGAATTAACCATCAACCGCACGTGAATCTCTGAAGTTCCTAGGGTGGCTCTGAAGTGCAAAACAGGCCCTACCCTTTACGTAAGAAGTTAATGTTGTTGTGTTTTCCTTTTTGCTGTTGTAATTTCTTATTTGTCGTTGTGTTTTGCACTTCAGAGCCACCGTAAGTTTCCCACTTCCACAATCAACTGTGAATTCAGCGCAGCATCTGTGCGATGGTGTCTGAGTTTGGTATAGTTGGAAAGATATTCACAGATTCTGACTTCCTGGTTTAAAAGCTGGTCAGCGAAACGTTATTAAAACACAAACGACACCTCTCTGTAACCATGGTAATGTCGCTTTGCAGACGGTCACAGCTGCACATTATGGTCAATGTGATTCGTCCAGCTCGCAGACCAGTCCGTATTCCTAAAATTATGCTTAATTGTGGTTGTAGCTGGTTGTCTACATCACTGCGGTTACGGGGAGGTGTCGTTTGTGTTTCAATAACACTTCGCTGACCAGCTATTGAACCGGGATGTCCGAATCTGTCCTCAGCCTTATATGTTAAGCTGTCACTCATGATGACACGCCCTACCAGTTGATGCCCCGCCCCATCAGGGTCAAAAGTCTGAATGTGAAAAAAAGATCTGAAATTGAAAATATAAAATCTGCAACTGAAAAATATAGTGAATATAAAAATATATAGAGAGGTGAAGATTGAAAAAAATATTTTATTCAAAGATATTTTTCGTCTGCTTAATTTTATTTTGAATACATTGTTGTATTTTTAATTGTTCAAAAAGAAAACTTTCAGGTTGACATTTGTTTTTCAAATGAACAAAACTTTTGACCTGGATTTGGCTCCATACTATCCCACCCCAGTTTGTTTGTTTGTACGGCAGCAGAGCGACATGATAGATCAGGCACCTCAGCTGCTGTAGTGGAGGACAGGGGAACCACTTCTGGCCACCTGGTGGTCCTGTCCACCATGGTGAGTAGGTAGGTGTAACCACGGGAGGGGGGAAGCGGCCCCACCAGGTCCACGTTCACGTGATCAAAACGCCTCTCAGGCACTTTAAAAGGTGCCAAAGGGGCCCTGGTATGACGAGTCACTCCGTGGGAGCCGTCCTGTAGGCCTGCACCTCAGAGTCCGCGTCTTTGCCGGCCACGTGCTGAAAGTCAGTGGTGTACTCTGAGATAGCAGAGAGCTGGCACTGCTGTCAACCAGACCATGGCTCCGAAGACTTGGCCATGGCGAACGTCAACGGCTTGTGGTCAACGAAAGCCGTGAACCGCCGGCCTTCCAACAGGAAACGGAAATGACGGGTGGCGAGGAAAAGACCCAGGAGCTCCCTGTCGAAGGCCCTGTATTTCCTATCGTTGTCACGGTGTTTCCTGCTGAAAAAGGCCAGCGGCTGCCAGGCTCCGCCTACCCACTACACACAGCCCCCACTGCGTAATCCGAGGCGTCTGTAGTAAGAGCAACTGGGGCGGTAGGAGACGGATGTGCCAGCAGAGCAGCGTTGGCCAGCGCGGTTTTGGCAGCGTCAAAAGCAGCAGCCGTCCTTGCGGACCAATCCAACACGTCCGCCGGCCTCCGACCCCGCAAGGCATCATACAAGGGTCGCATGAGTTGAGCCGCATGGGGAAGGAAACGGTTGTAGAAATTCACCATGCCCAGGAACTCCTGCAGGGACTTCATAGTGCGCGGGCGTGGGAAACCGGCGACGGCCTCCACCTTGGCCGGGAGGGGTACGGCTCCCTGCGGGGTGACGTGGTGGCCGAGAAAAGTGATGGACGACTGGCCAAACTCGCACTTTGATGATGAGACCATGCTCACTTAGCCGGCCGAACAGCTGCCGGAGATGCGTCAGGTGGTCGTCTGCGGACGCGCTGGCCACAAGAATGTCGTCCAAGTACACAAACAAGAACGGCATGTCCCGGAGTCCATGAGGCGCTGAAACGTCTGCGCCGCATCCTTGAGGCCGAAAGGCATCCGCAGGAATTCGAAAAGGCCAAAGGGCGTGATGACTGCCGTCTTGGGAAGATCCTGCGGGCGGACGGGCACCTGGTGGTAACCGTGCACCAGGTCCACCTTCGAAAAGATTGTGGCACCAGCTAGGTGGGTGGAGAAATCTTGTATGTGCGGCACTGGGTAACGGCCGGGGGTGGTGGCGTTGTTCAGGCGACGGAAATCACCACAGGGACGCCAAAGGGCTGTTGGAGCGGCGCACGATGCCGAGGTACTCTATGGTGGCAAATTCCTCCTTGGCAATCGCGAGCTTGGCCGAGTCGAGGCGCCGGGCCCGTGCATAGACTGGGGGGCCAATCGTGGTGATGTAGTGCTCCACGCCATGCTTAGCCACCGCTGATGAAAACGTGGGCATGGTGATATCCGGGAATTCAGCCAGCAGGCGGTGATACAGGTATACAGATACATACCTGTGGCAAACGTGTTCGACAGACAAAGCGCCCCCCCCCAGCGTGCAGGGGTATGAAGCAAAAGAAAGGGCGTTTATCAGGCGGCAGTTTGTAACATCCACCAACAGTCTGTAAGCACACAGGAAATCCGCGCCCAGGAGCGGCGTAGACACGGCGGCCATGACGAAGTCCCAGCCGAAACGCCGCCCGCCGAAACACACCTCCACATACCTCGTGCCGTAGGTACGAATGGGCGTGCCATTAGCAGCGTCCATCGGGGGGCCATGTCCGCCAGCCATGGTGTCCACAGACTTCCCCGGCAGGATGCTGCGCTGGGCCCCCGAATCGACCAGCAGCCGCTGGCCGGACAAGGTGTCAGCGACGAATAACAGCTTGCAGTCAAGGCCAGCGCCCATAGCTGCTAATGAGCGCCGGCCCTGGCTTTTCCCTGGGCCCCAAAACTGCAAGGCTGGCGACACTGCTTGGCCTTGGCCCCAAACCTGGAATGGTAATAACACCACCCGTCCTCCCGCTGTTGGCGGCCGTTACAGCCGCTGCAGTGTCCGGGCCGTCCGGGGTGGAAGCGAAGCAGACGTGTGCTGGGGGGGTAGCAGCGCGTGGACAAACTGCTGCCGGTTGGCGAGGAAAATCCTGTCTGCCTCCAACGCCAGCGCCCGATAGTCCATGGAGGAAGTGAGGGCGGAGCAGGCCAGCGCGGTGCGCACGGGCGCTGGAAGCTGCCGCAGGAAGATGTGGGCGAAGAGGAACGAGGGATCCGCCGCGCCCAGCACAGCCTGCATCCTCTCCATAAACTCGGACGGCTTGCCGTCACAAAGTCCATTCAGGGACAGCAGACGGTCCGCTTTCTCCAGCTCAGACAGTTCAAAGAGTTTTAACAGAAATGTTTTGAGTGCATCGTACTTTCCGTTAGCTGGAGGAGCCTCCAACAGCGCCATAGCCCTGGCTGTCGTCGAGGCATCCAAGGCCGAAACAACGTGGAAATACTTAGTAACATCCTGCGTAATTCCTCTCAGCTGGAACTGAGCCTCGATGTGTTGAAACCACGGCCGCGGGTTGCACTGCCAAAAGTCCGGTAGCTTGATTGTGGCTGCGTAGATAGCGCCGACATTAGCCGCACCGCTAACAACGGCCGGCACCGCAGCAGCAGCATTCTCACCACCGTCGTTGTTCGACATGATCAGCCGTGTTCAAGCGTCGGGGTCACCAAAATGTGGAGGGTGAAAAGTGACGAGACAGGAGACGGAGATGCGTTGAGTCAGCTTTACTCTCCACTTCAACAATACAAAACAACACGTGAGAACTACTGCGGACACGCACGTTAACCAAAACACTTTCCCTTAAAGGTACAGTCCCCTGGTGAATGTCTCTCCAGCGTTACTTGTCTATAATGTTAGAAGTAAATAATATTAAGACTTCAAGATGGAGTGGCGCTTAAAGCCAAAATCGATGCTGTAGCTACTTTGATCACAACTGATGACCCGAAGGATCTTCTACACACAAGGGTTCTGAGACTTCTATAAATGAGGGTTCTAACACACCCGCTGCTGTTATCATTATTATTAGTCACTTTATTATTACTGTCATCATAAACCCAAATTACCAACTTTGCCTTTTCCCTGAAGTCTTTGCGCTTTCCCTCCTGACAGGTTTTTGTGGATGGAGGTTGCATCTGATGGAGGTTGTGCCTGGAGTGGTCCTGCCTTACACCTGGCTTACTACTCTCAATATTAGAATCATTTCTAATATAAAACACGTTGACCAGAGGAATCTGCAATTGAGGGGTGTTCTGCGCATTCTGACTCCCTTTACACAAAGAATCATCAAGTGAGGGAGATGCAGCTGGGAGATGGGATAGGTATACTATCCCAATTCAAATGACTCAATCAGATCTTGTTACAGAATCTGAAAATGAAATTCCAATGATTCAGAAAAAATGGGCTAGAAACACAGAATTCTAAACTAGTCCATGTAGTTTCTGCACTTTTAATTCCATAGTTTATTTCCCTGAAATATATATTTTTTGTTGTTTTGTTTTTAATTAGGAAAAGTGTTTTGATATGTATAGTGTTGTGTTATATTTATAATAAATAAAAATTAATAAAATGTGTTTTGTCACACCTGTAGGTCAAGTTGGGCTTCTGTCCCGTCTCAATGGTTGTTTTGTGACTTCCTGTTTTATTTTGATATTTAACCCTCCTCTCGTTTCAGGTTCCTGGCCCCTCCTCGTGTGTCACCAGTCTTATTGTCTTCCCTGATTCCTAATCGTGTCCACCTGTTCCCACACTTCCCTCATGTGTAAATAGTCTGCGTCTCCCCTTATCCTGTGCCAGTGTGTTATGTCCTTTTGCCATGCACACCCGCCCCAGAGAGGATTTAAGCCCAGGTCACAGTTTATGCTCTTGCTCCGCCACCTTGAGATCTCCATAGATGGTCGTGAGCCTTTTATAGTTCCACAGCTCCTCACGTTTGTTTAGTGCCTTCAATAGTCTAGACAATAGACTTTTTTGTTATTTCCTCGCTAAGCGAGAGTTTGGCTTTTTCTTTCGTTTCCTAATCCGCTCGCTCAGTTTTGCTGGAGCATTTTCCATTCCTCTCTCTTTGGAGAAGTTTTACGTTTCCAGGGTCGTCCCTGCGTTTTTTGTTGGACAATAAAAACTTCTACTGAACCTTAACTCTGCGTCCGAGTCCTCCCCTAGAGTTCCCCGTGACAGTATTTGTCCTTGTTAAGGGCTGTTAACAAGTGACCAAGTATGTAACTTGTAAGTTTCCAGCGAGCAATTTATTCGTTGAAACAACGTTTAAAAGACGTTTATGGCCGATGTTGAAAAGACTTTGCAAATTGGTTCAAAACTGAACGTCTAACCAAGTTAGCGAAACCAGGGACCATAGTTACATGTATACCCGGGGCCAGAGCGGGCGAAATTCAGTCTAATCGTAAACTGCTGGCTAAGGATAAATGTAAATACAGTAAAATTGTAATTGACGTCGGCGGTAATGATTCCCGATTTCGTCGCTCGGAGGTCATTAGAGTGGAATCGGTGTCTACATACGCTGAAACAATGTCGAACATCTTAATTTTCTCTGGCCCTCTCCCAAACTTGATCTACTTGATCTTTTTGATAGTGGCGCTGGACGCTATTGTTCCTCTGGAAAGAAGAATAGCAACAAGAAGAAAGTTTGCTCCTACTGTAGGTATAACCCTCAAACCCGAACCCTAAAGCAAACTGTGTGGAAACTCGAACGATTATGGCGTTCCACCAAATCACCACAGGATCTAGGCTAGTTTGGCAAGACAGCCTTAAAACATATGAGAAGGCTCTCCGTAACGCAAGAGCATCTTATTACTCATCATTAATAGAGAAAAATAAAAACTACTCCAGGTTTCTCTTCAGCACTGTATCCAGACTGACAAAGTCACAGCTCTGTCGAACCGTGTATTCCTTTGGACCTCAGTAGTAGTAGACTTCATGAATTTCAAGATTCTGACTATCAAAGAGAAAATTGATGGTCTCCTGCCTTCAACCAGTGCTGATCTGTCCTCAGATGTAGGAACCTTGGATGCAGCAGTAGGCCCTGATGCCTGCTTGGATGCCCTCTCTTCAATCAACCTCTATCAATTGACTTCTATAATTTCGAAGTCTAAATCTTCTACTTGTCTCTTGGATCTGATTCTAACTAAGCTGCTTAAGGAAGTTTTTCTTTTTGTTAGCACGTCTTTACTTGATATTATGAATCTGTCTTTGTTGACAGGACATGTACCACAGTCCTTCAAGGTGGCTGTAATTAAACCTCTTCTTAAGACACCTACTCTTGCTACAGACCTATCTCTAATCTTTCCGTCCTCGCTAAGATCCTTGAGAAATCCATCGCAAATCAATGTGTGACTTTCTACAAAACAATGTTTTGGTCGAGGATTTCCAGTCAGGATTTCGAGTGCATCATCGCACAGAAACGGCACTGGTGAAAATTACGAATGATCTTCTACTTGCATCGGACCAAGGACTCATCTCTTTTCTTGTTTTGCTGGACCTCAGTGCCGTATTTGACACTATAGATCATTGTATCCTGTTGCAGAGACTAGAACATCCCACATGGAAAGAACCTATATAAACATATATGTTTTGATATAGGTATTAGATATATGAAATGGCCGTTTTCCTATATGATATGTTATATTATATATATATATATATATATACATATATATATATATATACATATATATATATATATACATATATATATACATATATATATACATACATATATATATATACATGTATAAATGTACCTATATAGGTACATATATGTGCGCATGTATGCACATATGTTCACCTGTATATTAGTACAATTATTAAAATCATAGCTACTAGGAAACAAATAAAAGCCCAAAATGTAGAAATTTACATTATTTATTTAAGGACTATCAAAATGTACAAAAACAAAAATGACAAAAAATGGAAAGGAAAAAAAATAATTTCATGGATCTTCGCATCACTGCGAGCTTGGAATTTATAGCTGTGCCTATCTGCCCTCGGCTGGCTGCCGGCCACTTCTTCAATGTAGCATCTAGAGAAGACAAAAATAATTAGATAATATAATAATATTGGAACAATAATGAGCGAATGGCACACACACATGCTCGAAGAAGGTATGCTTTAAAATCAAGCAAATCAATTACCAGCATAGACAAAATAAGGCAGGACAGAGGGGATTAAGGGTGAAGGAGGGGTGAATATTATTATTTATGAACACTTCAGACAACAACAATATGCCATGAGGTTATTTGCAACACTATATGTTCTACAAAATAGAAGACTACACACCTTACAGCACATTGAGCGCAATACCCCAGAAATGTGGTTTTAGAAAAGGAAAGGTGGGATCAAGAAGTGAGGAAGCAATGAATTCGTATTATAGGTGCTAAGCAGATACAGTAACAATAATGGGTGCCCTACCTTATGCAGTCTCCATTGATGCCTAATAAACATTGATACAAGTAGGCTATGGTTAAAGTGGTGAACTTGTAAGGTCTTAAAAGTTTTGTTTTCCCTTCTCAACACATTATGCATTTACTCAGCAATAATGGCTGCCTTTTTTATTTTGTCCAGGGCAACCAGCTGCTCCCCGTCCCCTCTGGTTGGCTTCCCACCTTAAAGTAAAATTTCAAAATTATTATGAAAGGCAGGTAAAATGAAGGTGGAGTAAGCAAGAGTTTTTTTTATATATATACACACACACATCATGTTTTCTTGAGGTGTAAAAAAGCGATGGTATGCCCGCACACAAACATGATTCATTCCACAGAATATGACTGACTTTTTTTTTGTTTTTTTAAGGACAGAAGAGATTAGCAACATGTTTTTGTACCATTCAGGTTGCTTCCCATTCCAGAACATCTTTCAGATGTGCATTTTCACTTTTGAGAGACGGAACTTCATTTCGCAACTCCTGCAAATTTCTTTGCATTTGTTCAATTTTTTTTCTCTCCCACATCTGTTCGTCCAGTTGCTTTCTAAATTCAGCAGCGCTCTATGAGAAAGAGAAATACAGAGAAGAACAACAGCTAATTGTTATATAACTTTTTTTGTAAATGGTTGCATTTGGATTTTCTGGGAGGATGTCATAAGAAATGTAAGAGGAAGGTGGCAAGAAGTCTACGGCAGAAATCCCCCCACTTGGCTATATGTAACTGGTTGTCTAGCAAACATACACCACACACCGGATGTCATCATTTAGGCTACCTTTTTCTTTGAGGCTGGTACTTTGTCGTCTTCATCCCCAATATGCTCCTCCTCTTCTCTGGCCCGTTGGGAGGGAGAGAGAAAGAGAGAGGACAAAGTTGACTACTGTGCTGGTGTCATACCTTGTAACAGCTACTGGTAATGCACTTTATTATAAAAGTCTTACTTATCTTTACTGTATTGCAATGTAATAACACACACTGGATGCAGACTGGTAGTGTACCTTGTTCTTTGTGTCATGACGCGCCTCATCATCCACTTCTCCCTCCTCCTCGTATTTAGAAAGATTTTTCTTTTTCACGGCAACCTTTGGAGGGAGAGGGAGAAACAGAGGAACCATGAATGTATTGTAATGTAACAGCAGACACAGGACGACTGGTAGTGTACCTTGTTCTTTGAAAGTCTGTCATGACCCTCCTCCTGCTTCTCACCCTCCTGGCGCTTGTATTTGGAAGACCCTCTCTTTTTATTGTCAACCGACAGAAAGACACAGTCACAGACACTGACTTTTAGCCCAACTCTTATTGACTTGCGTTACACCAGCTTTCACATATATCTTGTCAAAGCACATTAAATCATCATAGATGACACAATTACAAACCTACAAACATGCCTACACATTAAGAAACAAGAGAGGGGAGATAACTTGAACTAAAGCACCAATTGGTGCAGTCAGTTACCTTTTTTTTGAAGCCTTCTCAGTCTTCCCCTGCTGCTCAATGTACTTTGAGTTTGGGATGTGAGGACGTTTTGTTTGTGTGCCCTCTTTCTCCACCTCGATCTCACGCAGTTTAATTTGGAGGTTTTTCAAATTCTGGTGCAATAAAATTGAAATGTTTACTGCAAACGTTTGTCTAATCATGTTTAACGTTACCAAACGTAGCATTAGTCCCAATTAAGAGACTTAGGTAGCATTAGCAAATTAGGTAGCTAACAGCCAGCATACTAAGCTAGTCAGGTAACAAGATCCATTTTCCACTTCTTTAAGTGCAAGCAAAATTTAATGTGATATACATAATAGAAATGTAACATAACTTACTTGCCACGTCAATACTTTTGGCTCGGTGAACCGACCAGGGTTGGCGGCTTTTTCGCCATTCCACCAGCTTCTTGTTTTGTTCAGTCGAGGCAAAAAAAATCTTGAACTGAAAAGTTCCGGACACAGTCCATCGCCAAAATACTCTGCGCCCCACTATCATCACCCTCAGTCCATTCAAGTAGGACATAGCGGAACGCTGATGTCTCCATTTTTAATACTTTATACTTAGTCCCAGCCGTTATCTTTCGGCGCGATCGCGCCTGCATGGGAATGACGTAATCAACAAGCGGCCCAGCGCGGTTGATGACGTCATTCGCACGCGACGCTGTAGCGGCCGATCGGAGCAGAGTGGATACATGCTTGCCATTATGCTTTACGGTCTGTGGTAAATAAGCAACAAATAAAGAAAAAGAATGGATCCAGTACGTTACAAAAGGTACCTCGTCAACGACGAAGCACCCGTTCCAGAAAGAACTAAGCGAAAAAGTAAACGAAAGTAACATGCTAGAAGCTAGCTACAAAGGTACCAGCTACAGGTATCATGTAAACATATGTGGCGTAGCGGGAATGCTTCCGTCTCCTTATCTGTCTGTGTGTCCCTACCTCCCTCTAACTGTATCCCTCCCTCCTGTCTCCCGCTCTCTCTATGCCTCCCTCTCTCTTTCTCTCTCTTTTCTCATCTCCTCTCTTCTCGCATGCTCTTCTTTTTGGAAAGAAAAGTGTCTGTTCGTTAAAACCGTGTACGGAAATGTTGACATTGTGTTCATATTAATTAACCACAGTGAAATGCTCAGATAGATATGGGATGATGATGATGATTACTTTTTTTTTTGCTACATTTAGACTAATGACCTTTCAGCCATATTCATTTAGAAACTGCATTAATGTGAATGTGTGGATGTGTATGAGCTGTAATGTGAATAAGTGACTTGACATTGCAAAAAAAAGGCTTGATTGACAAAATAAAATAAAAACACGAGCCATTTTGTTATACATTACCACTATCTTCATACAAGAAAGATTTGAAAATGTGTAGCCATCAGAGCTTTCCATCTCCTCACTTAATTGCCATAGTCATAACATCACATATACACGTGATACTAATTTCACGTGTTTTCATTTACACAAGTTCTTTCAGAATTTTTATTTTACTTAGTTCTTAATTAATGCTTTGATAATAATATGAGCTAGGCATCATGTATGACAGTGAGATATGAGCTACATAATGACCAGATCCTGCCATGAGCTGTATAAGACATATCTTGTATGTACATAGGGCTTATATGTGGATATAAGCAATACAGGAGACCTATATGGTCTGTATATGCACATATAGGCACCACAATTTAGTCTTTATGCGGCATATATGCAGCACATATGTGCATATATGCAGCATATAAACTGCATATAGGTTTCATAGATTCGCATATATGCCACATATAGGTCGCCTATATGTGGCATATGCGTATATATGTACATATATACATGTACATATATACTGCATATAGGTTTCCTATATGTGCATATATCCACATAGGTTCTTTCCATGTGGGATTTGATTGGTATCAAAGGAACTGCACTCAGCTGGTTTAAATCCTATTTATCGGATCGATCCCTGTTTCTAAACCGTGAATCCTCGAAGACCACCAATGTTGGTCACGGAGTCCCACAAGGTTCTGTACTTGGACCGATTTTATTTACCCTCTATAGGCTTCCTTTGCGCGATCTTATCGGGAAACACCACATAAACTTACATTGTTATGCAGACGATACTTCTGCATAACAATGCATACTAAACTGTATCTGTCGATCAAACCAGAAGAGACGGACCAGTTAGTTAGACTTCAAGAATGTCTTGGAGACATCAAAACTTGGATGACCGGCAACTTCCTGATGCTAAACTCAGAAAAAAACGTTATCTTGATAGGCCCAGAGCGCCTTCGAAGCCGGCTGTCACGTGATAGTTTTTATGGATGGAATTGCTCTGGTACCAAGCAGCACCGTCAAGAATCTTGGAGTGCCTTTTTTCATCTATGTAATATATAAAAAATGAGGAACTTCCTTTCTCAAAGTGATGCAGAAAAATTAGTTCATGCGTTTGTTACTTCTAGACTGAATTACTGTGATTCTTTTATCAGGTTGCTGCAGGTTTATCTTAAGCCTCTCAGCCGATTCAGAATGCTGCAGCACGTGTATTAACAAGAACTAAGAAAAGAGATCATATTACTCCTGTATTAGCTTCTGTGCACTGGCTCCCTGTTAAATCAAGAATAGAATTTAAGGTACTTCTCCTCACCTTCAAGGCACTCGCTGGTGAGGCACCGTCTTATCTTAAAGAGCTTGTAACACCGTATTGCGCTACAAGTGTTACGTGGAGAACAGAGGACCCAGATGCAGAGGTGCGGAAAAATGTCTTTTATTCTTCCCAAACTCGAACTAAGGGGGCTGCCGTCAGCAGACGCAGTCCGGGACAAGACAACGCTGGATTGGTAACACATGGACAAGGCAACAGCTCAGCGTTCAACAGTCTGACAGGGGAGTAGAGAAACAGTGGTTAGAAATAGTCAAACAAATTAAGCAGTGAGCAGAAACAGGTGAGTTGAGAATCAGTGTGAGAGTTGATTGCTATGGAAAGCGGCTGTGGGCGTTTAGGGCGAGTGAAAGCATGAATGGGAATGAGGTGGTGTGTTAATGAGTATCAGCTGGGTGTGCGTGTGTGTGTAGAAAAACAAAACAAGGAGGAATCCGGATCATGACAGTACCCCCCCCTCAACGAGCGCCCCTTGGCGCTCCCGAAGGCGGAGCCTGGCGGGTGCGGTGGAAGTCCTCGATGAGCGAGCGGTCCAGGACGTCCCGGGACGGAATCCAGCATCTCTCCTCAGGACCGTATCCCTCCCAATCGACCAAATACTGGAAACCACGACCCCGAGGGCGAACATCAAGGAGTCTGCGGACAGTATGAATAGAGGACCCACCGGCCAGGGCGGGTGGTGGGGGAACAGGACGGGTGGGCATCCGAACAACGGGTTTAATACACGACACGTGAAAGACCGGGTGGATGCGACGGAGCTTTGGGGGAAGCCTGAGTTTGACAGCCGCAGGGCTAAGAACCTTAATAATGGGAAACGGTCCGATGAACCGGGATGAAAGTTTACGGGAGCTAGACTGCAATGGTAAATTTAGGGTCGACAGCCAGACGCGTTGCCCGCAAACGTATCTCGGAGCCCTTACGCGCCGACGGTTAGCAGATAAGCGAGTGAGTGATTTGGTACGACAGAGGGCAGTTCTCACTCTCTTCCATGTGCGACGGCATCTCCGAATAAAAGCCTCTACAGACGGAACAGAAGCGTCGACCTCTTGGGAGGGAAAAAGCGGAGGTTGATACCCAAGGCAGCAGTTAAAGGGGGATAGTCCTGTTGCAGACGATGGCAGGGAGTTGTGTGCGTACTCCGCCCATGGTAATTGTTCGCACCAGGACGAAGGATCTTGGAACGCAAGACTGCGGAGCATGCGACCCAGTGTCTGATTAGCTCGTTCGGCTTGCCCGTTAGTTTGGGGGTGAAATCCCGATGACAGACTATCTATCGACCACGGTAAGGATGACAGTGTTACCCATGGATGGAGGGAGACCCGTAACGAAATCTAAGGCTATGTGCGACCAAGGACGCGATGGAGTCGGGAGAGGGCGGAGCAAACCGGCAGGGGGAGAGTTACCAGACTTGGTCTGGGCGCAGACAGGACAAGAGGATACAAAACGACGGACATCCTGTTCGATGGTGGGTCACCAAAATCTCTGCCGAATGACGGCAAGAGTTCCCCTGACTCCAGGGTGGACAGCCAATTTGGACGAATGACCCCACCGGAGGACGGCCGCGCGAACGGACTGGGGAACAAACAGTGACCGGTCAGGGCACCGAGGGGGCGTGACGGTCCGGCTAAGGGCCTGCTTGACGACCCGTTCGATTCCCCAGACCGCAGCTCCCACCACACACTCCTCAGGAAGGATGTTCTCCTTGGTCGAGGCGTTCTCAGAAGACCCAAAAAGACGAGAGAGAGCGTCAGGTTTAATGTTCTTCGATCCGGGTCTGTAGGAAATGGTGAAGTTGAATCGACAGAAAAAAAGTGCCCAACGAGCCTGACGAGCGTTAAGTCTCTTAGCAGATCTAATGTATTCGAGGTTTCTGTGATCCGTCCAGACTATGAACGGATGAGACGCCCCCTCCAACCAATGACGCCACTCTCCTAATGCAAGTCGGATCGCTAATAATTCTCGATTACCCACGTCATAATTCCGTTCTGTAGGGGATAGACGATGGGAAAAGAACGCGCAGGGGTGAACCTTATCATCGAGAGGAGAGCGCTGTGAAAGGACCGCCCCCACCCCAACATCCGACGCGTCGACCTCGACAATGAACTGTCTCTCAGTGTTGGGGTTGATGAGAATAGGAGCGGTGGTGAACAAGGTTTTTAGGCGATCAAACGCGGCTTGGGTCGCCTCGGTCCAATAGAAGCGAGACTTGACTGAGGTGAGCGCAGTGAGTGGTGCGGCCACCTGACTAAAGTTGCGAATAAACCGTCTATAGAAATTGGCGAATCCTAAGAAGCGCTGGAGCGCGACACGGGAATCGGGAGCCGGCCAGTCAGTGACCGCCTTAACTTTAGAAGGATCCATGCCAATCCCGTCAGCGGACACGACCGACCCTAGAAAAGTCACTGACTGAGAATGAAATGTGCACTTCTCAGCCTTGACAAATAAGCGATTCTCTAAGAGGCGCTGTAGGACACGACGAACGTGATGGACGTGCACTTGGAGAGAGGGTGAGAAAATGAGTATGTCGTCGAGGTATACAAACACGAAAATGTTAAGCATGTCTCTCAAGACATCATTGACGAGGGCCTGAAAGACGGCGGGGGCGTTTGCGAGACCAAAGGGGAGGACCCGATATTCAAAGTGACCAAGGGGCGTGTTAAACGCGGTCTTCCACTCATCTCCCTCCTTTATACGAACCAAATGGTACGCATTACGCAGATCTAATTTGGTGAAAACCTTAGCCCCCTGCAAGACCTCGAAGGCTGATGACATGAGAGGCAGAGGATACCTGTTCTTAATCGTGATGTCATTCAGCCCTCGATAATCAATGCACGGGCGCAGGGATCCGTCCTTCTTCACAAAAAAAAATCCAGCACCAGCGGGAGAGGAGGATGGAACAATGGTGCCCGCGGCAATAGATTCCGAGAGGTACTTCTCTAACGCTTCGCGTTCAGGAGCAGATAAAGAGTACAATCGACCGCGAGGGGGAGTGGTACCGGGAATTAGATCAATCGAGCAATCATACGGTCGATGAGGAGGGAGGGAAGTGGCCCGAGAACGGCTGAAGACCGCCCGCAGATCGAGGTAGCCCTCCGGCACACCGTTCAAATCCCCGGGCTCCTCCTGAAACACAGAAACAGAGGAGACAGGAGAAACTGCAGATACAAGACACTCAACATGACACGACAGGCCCCATGAAAGAATGGAGTTATTAGTCCAATTAATCTGAGGATTGTGTTTAGCTAACCAAGGATGGCCAAGAACAACAGGGCAAAAGGGGGATTGAAAAATATAAAAAAAAAGTCTCTTGGTGGTTCCCCGATATGGAGAGACTCACCGGCCGGGTGGATAGACGGACCTTGGATATGACACTACCGTCCAGGGCAAACACCGGCGTGGAGTCTTCAAGGTCAGCCAGTGGTATGCCATGTTCCCGTGCCCACTGCTCATCGATGAAACTGGCCTCCGCCCCGGAGTCGATGAGGGCCAGACAGGATGCTGCACCGCCCGACCACCGAAGAGTTACCGGGAATGTAGTGAGAGACTTAACTCTGGATCTGGGGGAGAGGGTAGTCGCGCTCGCCAGCAATCCCCTGGTCACTGGCGAGCTCTGGCTTTTACTACGCAGGTGGAAACCAAGTGGGTACTCGAGCCACAGTAAAGGCAAAGACGATTGGCAATTCTTCGCTGTCGCTCGGAAGCCGAGATGTGGATACCACCAAGTTGCATGGGCTCAGCCTCCGGCTCGACTCTTGCTGGGACAGAGAAGGTGGGCGGGGAGGCCGGTTGTTCCTCTCTCCAACCTCGAGCGTGGCGGCGCATTTCCAAGCGCTTCTCGAGACGGATAGCGAGCTCCACCAACTGGTCGAACCGATCAGGAATCTCACGGGCATATATCTCCTCCTTAAGGGCAGAGTTAAGACCCTCCAAGAAGTGAGCAACCAGGGCTGGTTCGTTCCAGCCAGATGAGATGGCCAAAGTACGAAACTCAATGGCGTAATCTGTAACTGGACGTCTACCCTGTCGAAGCACGGCGAGGGCTCGAGAAGCCTCCTGTCCGTGGACGGATCGGTCGAACACCTTGATCATCTCCTCCTTAAATAACTCAAAGCGCTCAGTCAGATCCGAACCCATTCCCCAGACGGCAGTTCCCCACTCGCGCGCCCTCCCCTTCAACAGGGAGATAACGAAAGCGATGCGCGCCGAATCACGTGCATAGGTGGTTGGCTGCAGGGAAAAGACGACCTCACACTGCGTGATGAAAGAGCGGCACTCAGTAGGTTCACCGGCATAGCACGGGGGATTGTTGATCCGGGGTTCAGCAGAACCTCCGCGTACGCTGGGGGCCTCCAGCTGGAACTGGAGCCGTGATGACAGGTCTGAAACTTGGGCGGAGAGGCTCTCCACCGCACGGCGTGCCTCGGAAATCTCCCCATCATGTCTTCCAAGAAGCGCTCCCTGGGCCTCGATCGCCGAGCGAAAAGGTGCCTCCTCCGCTGGGTCCATCTTGGTCAGACTGTTCTGTTACGTGGAGAACAGAGGACCCAGATGCAGAGGTGCGGAAAAATGTCTTTTATTCTTCCCAAACTCAAACTAAGGGGGCTGCCGTCAGCAGACGCAGTCCGGGACAAGACTTACAGTAGATCTCGAAAAATACAACGCTGGATTGGTAACACATGGACAAGGCAACAGCTCAGCGTTCAACAACAGTCTGACAGGGGAGTAGAGAAACAGTGGTTAGAAATAGTCAAACAAATTAAGCAGTGAGCAGAAACAGGTGAGTTGAGAATCAGTGTGAGAGTTGATTGCTATGGAAAGCGGCTGTGGGCGTTTAGGGCGAGTGAAAGCATGAATGGGAATGAGGTGGTGTGTTAATGAGTATCAGCTGGGTGTGTGTGTGTGTGTGTGTGTGTGTGTGTGTAGAAAAACAAAACAAGGAGGAATCCGGATCATGACAACAAGGCTGCTGCGCTCCATAGATGCTGGGTTACTTGTTGTTCCTAGGGTTTTAAAAAGTAGGATGGGAGCCAGAGCCTTCAGTTATCAAGCTCCTCTTTTGTGGAACCAGCTTCCACTTTCAGTCCGAGGGGGCAGATTCGGTCAGCTCTTTTAAGGGAAAGCTTAAAACTTTCCTCTTTGATTTTGCTTATAGTTAGGGCTGGCTCAGGTTGGCCTGGACCAGCCCTTAGTTAAGCTGCTGTAGGCTTAGACTGCCGGGGGACTTCTTAGGACACACCAAGCTCCTCTCTCACACTCTCTTTCTACAATAATCCACGTTTTATTAATGCAGATGACTAATTCAGCTTCTTTCCGGGAGTTTTTTTGTGCTTTCTCCTCTAGCAGGTCTCCGTAGATCGTAGTTCCCTAATGGACCCTGGTCCTGACACCTGCCGTGGCTCTGCTGACACCTGCTGCTGATAGAGATTTTAATTATTAATACTGAATTGTATGAGTACAATGTCCACTGGTTATTACGGTTTTTCTGTTTTCTGAGGTTCTGTGTAAGATGTTAATCAGTATTCATATTTATTTTTCCTCTTAGTTCTTACAGTGTGCTCATTAAAAAGACATATGGACCATCAGTTTAGGACTCAAGACCATTATTCAGCCACGAATGCTACCATAAACATTTAGAAGTGATACATGGAATATGGGGAGTTTCAGGCAAAGGTCCCCCTCGGTAAATCAAAAGGAAGCAGTACAAATTGTACAAAAGAACACCTCCTTTTAGAGAAGCTACTGAATTAGAACTACAAAAATGGAATGTTGGAAACACAAAAGGGTGGAGCGATGACATCACAGCCAGGGGTGGAGAAGACTCCTCTGCACTGACATTAAACCAGCCCAGAGCCAGCTCCACATCGATGAACTGAGGCAACTACGTCAAAAATGTTGTGATGTATAAAACCTAATGTTGTTCTTGGTTCTTGAGCAGAAGAATAGACAGTAGTTTACTGTATATTGTGAAAGCTCAGAAAACCTCTATCACATCTATTTTTTATTAAATCCCTTTATAACTCAACGTATCCTGAAGTTTTTTGTCCTAGCCTAAATGTTTTCGATCAGAGCAATGTATATAAAAATATTTTTTAGGGCTTTTAACGCGTTATTTTATGATGGTCGGTAGGTAGGATGTGTGCATATATATATATATATATATATATATATATATATACACACATATACGAGCGCAGCCTAACGCAATCTGCCGCTCCGATCGCTACAATACTGTAGCGACTCTCGATAATGGAACTCAAGACATCAACTTGATTTTAATAGATTTATTTAGAAACAGGGAAACAGAACGGCCGACTTTTCCAAAAACCTTGGCATGAGACCGGCCGGGGGTTGGGGGGTGCAGACGAACACCGACGACGACGCGCTTTCTGCTCCGCTGATGGGAGCGCCCGGACGTATCCGCGCAGCGCGATACCGAGCGCGTTGCAAACGTGACTATGGACAGGAAAGGGAACCTTAGATTGCTGTTGTGTTCTGGCGCCCCTCTTTTTCAATGGTAGTCTCATTTTTTTGGCGTGAGAAATCGGAGGTGTGGCATGAGAGCGTGTGAAACCGATCAAATGCGTGAATCTCACGGCCAATGCGTGAGAGTTGGCAGCCTAGGCTATGGGCAAAGACTGGGCGGAGCTTGAGAGTGTACGTTATGATGAGCAAGTGCAGAGCATCTTGTCAGAATTTGACAGGCGCTTCACTGACTTTGCATCCATTGAGCCTGTTGTCAGCCATCTCTGTTTTCCATTTGGGGAAAATATAGATGTGGATTGTATAACGTCCAAAGTGGCATATATAGCTGTGCTATTGAGAATGAGATCCTCACACTGAAGAATGACATTGAGCTCAAATCCAGAGCAACACCTGACATCAATGTCCAATTCTGGAATCTAATGCAGAAAGAGAAGTACCCCAACCTCAGACAAACTGCAGAGAATTTGACTGCACTTTTTAGATCAACATATTTGTGTGAGTCTGCCTTTTCACATATTAAAATCATCAAGTCAAAATACAGATCCACCATGACGGATGACCACCTTGCAGTCTGCTTACGGCTGGCACTCAGCTCTTACTGTCCGGACTATGAGAAACTAGCTTCCTCCTCTCAGCGCCAGAAATCCCACTAAATCCCACTTTTCCAACTTGAAGTAGTTCTTATAAAAGTTCAAAGAATTAGGCATTGTATTATTTGGGTTGTTTGTCTGTTGTGTTGTTACGGGCCAGTCCTAGGCCTACTTGTGCTTATTCTTTGCACATTCACATTCACTTCAATAAATGTATTATGATTGTTAAAACTGTATCTATGTGTCAGAAAACAGTGTCCTATATAGGTGCGCAATAAATTGTGGCTACTGTTGCGTTCAAAAATGAAGAAACGCCGGACGGACAGAGGTCATCGCTGATCAAAATGTTAAAATCAAATGTATTTAATAAAGGAGATGGCGTTGTGGTAAAAAGAACATCTCAGCTGAGGAGCCGCTGGTCTCAGCAACCAACAGGCCCCAGGTCAGTCCTTTGACCATCCCTAGTGCCCGTCTGTCGCCTCCACCAGCGAACTCGAGAACAATGGTTGCTACAGGTATTTATAACAATGCTTAAAGGTGTGAAAGTCAGTGTCCACACCTCTGGGAGTGGTCTTCTGGTGAGTTCAATGTAACTCGGGATTTCGAATGATCCTTAGTCAATATCAGTGGTTGTGCAAGTATTAAATGCATGCATTCCAGTTGATTACATTACATCAAATACAATCATAACTGCATCGATATTATTCTATTACAGTTGCAGATTTACAGTGGTTTTACAATATTGTCATTACTTTATGGATTACACAGTTTCAGAATCATGGCTGTATTCTGGTGTACACTATATGCATTTTTATTAATTTTATGAACCGGGTCGTATATTTGTTTCTAATATCCTACACTACGCTACGGCTTTCGATATGGCTTGGTAGATCTCGATACACTATCAACTTTAAAAGTAGATCTTGGTTCAAAAAAGGTTGGGCACCCCTGTTCTAGACTAGCGTCAAAAGCTATGCAAGCCTTCTGCAGCCCACAAGGCTGCAATTGGTCTGCTAACTACATCCATGTGGGTCGCCGTGGCGCAGGTGGAGAGAGGGTCTGCCGGGAACCGCAAGGTTGGCGGTTTGAGCCCGGGCCGCTCCATGTCCCATGTGGAAGTGTCACTGAGCATGACCCCTAACCTCTAATTGCTCCCTGGGCAAAAAAAAAAAAAAGAGTAAAAAGTCATTGGTTAAAAATGCAATGTAAGTCGCTTTGGATAAAAGCGCCTGCTAAATGACCTGTAATGTAATCCTTTCCGGAGTCTCACATTTCCGCCATTATTAAAACAAAGATTTTTTGCGAGAGAATGAATCAGATTGAAGAGCTTCTGTCGAAAGAAATCTGTAAATATGACCACTTATACAACCCGTCATTGGCGGACGGCCTCCGATTCATAGAGGGAGATCGCCGCAAACGTCGGTTTGCCGGTCGAGGGGTGAACACAGTTGTGGAGGAATTTACGGGACAAATATGTCCACCTCTTCACTCTGCGCTCGCTCGACGGTTCACTCACGCGCTCGCTCGACTTGCAGCAGCGTTACATTTGTGCCACAAAACCAACCAATCAGAGAATTAAAGAAGGTCAATTGCGATTGGCTGTTGGTCTCCAATCACAACGCTTCCTAAAGAAGACGAAAAAAAGTGATATTAGAAGTCCGGCTAGCCACCATCAGACATGACCGAAGCAAATGATGAGAACAGAAAGTGTTTTAATCCAGGCCATTAGCATTTAGCACAAATGCTGCAAACTTCCGCGATGCTGTAGGTAGTTCTACTAGCGCTGTGATTGAGTAAACTGCGCGGACGGAATGTTTTTCTTTGCTAAAATATAGTTCTCTGTGCTCAAAACTTAAAATTACGTGCTCAGGATTGTGGCACAAATAGAACGCCATATCAGAGCTGGCAGTCTCACTCACATAACGAGACTAACAATCCGACAATTGTTGGTCAATTGCTTGTTGGCCAAGCGTTGGTCTCCAATCACAACGCTTGGTCTCCAATCACAACGCTTCCTAAAGAAGACGAAAACGAGTGATATTAGAAGTCCGGCTAGCCACCATCAGACATGACCGAAGCAAATGATGAGAACAGCAAGTGTTTTAATCCAGGCCATTAGCATTTAGCACAAATGCTGCAAACTTCAACAACTCGCTGAGCTTCCGCGATGCTGTAGGTAGTTCTACTAGCGCTGTGATTGAGTAAACTGCGCGGACGGAATGTTTTTCTTTGCTAAAATATAGTTCTCTGTGCTCAAAACTTAAAATTACGTGCTCAGGATTGTGGCACAAATAGAACGCCATATCAGAGCTGGCAGTCTCACTCACATAACGAGACTAACAATCCGACAATTGTTGGTCAATTGCTTGTTGGCCAACAATCGCAATTGACCTTCTTTAATTCTCTGATTGGTTGGTTTTGTGGCACAAATGTAACGCTGCTGCAAGTCGAGCGAGCGCGTGAGTGAACCGTCGAGCGAGCGCAGAGTGAAGAGGTGGAGAGAGCGCAGCAACGGCTGCCTGCGCGCAGAAAACCAGTTTGTGGCGAGGGCACCTGAGTAAACTGCGCGCACGGAATATGTTTTTCTTTGCTAAAATATAGTTCTCTGTGCTCAAAACTTAACATGACGCGCTGAGGATTGTGGAACAAATATAACGGCATAAAAATAAGGATGTCATCAAGGTATACGAATACAAAATCATATCCCTCAGCACGTCATTCACCAAGCATTGGAAAACCGCCGGTGCATTGGTTAGACTAAACAGCATGACTGTATATTCAAAATATCGGTGTGTTAAAACCCATCAGCCATTCATCTCCCACTCTGATCCTCACCAAATGGTAGGCATTCCAAAGGTGCAACTTAGTAAAAATAGTCGCTCCCTGCAAAGAGTCAAAGGCGGAGTTCATCAAGGGCAGGAGATACTTATTTTTAATGGTATGTTGAGACTGTATATATGACCCAGCACAAGGCGATACCACACAGGACACCGATAGTCAGTTCAAGTAATTTAATAAGAGTAAATACTCAGAGGGAGATGAACAATTGAGGCTGAGCTTGGAGTTTCTGGGAAGGGGCTGAAGCCTGAGGGAATCAGGCAGTGGCAGATCCGACCGAGTTCCACAGTAGAATCCAGGTGAAGCAGGTGGGGACGTCTAAGTGACATGAGGCAGGTGGCACGGCAGGTAAGAAGCAGATAACAGCGGAATCTGCACAGAGTAACTGAAATTAGACAGAAACAACTACAGAACAAGAAGCGTTTGCTGAACACAAGCAGGGATACTGAGCTGAGGACTGTAACGTTCTGCCGCTGGAGTGGTGAACAGCCAGGGTCTAAATACTGCAGGGGTGAATCATGGAATGTGTAGCTGTGTGGGAACGGAGCAGGATGAATGGCCCCGCCTCTTGACCTAGTTCCTCTAGACACGCCCCTTGCAGGTGGGGACAAACACCACAGACAGACACCCAGAGGAAAAGGAAGATACAAACACACAGGATGGGGAAAAACGGCAGCTGACCCACAACACGGTATTGTCATTAAGGCCCCGGTAGTCTATGTAGGCCCGAGATAATGACCATACATATATGTTTATATACATACATATAGTTTATATATGCATATCATTTTTCTATGCATATAATATTTGAACATCCAACCTCCACAGAATATTAGGAATAAAGATTTTTCTGTGTTATATATAGCAAAATGGTCAATTCCATAGTAGATTCCATAATCAACAGCACTTTCACAGACACGTATAGAGTTCTGCAATGCAGGTCATACTGCAATAAAATGGATCACAATCCCTAAATTAATTAAAGTAGAACTAGACTGACCTAAACAATCATTGGTAGGGGATGTTTGGATACCTAATGCCTGATTAGCTAGCTGCAAACTGTCTTTTGGGTGCAATGTGCACATCACCTCTAGCTAGATTAGGGGGCTCATCTGCAGCCTTCCAGTATGTAAATGGTCGACGAACTAGCAGGGCCAACCTGGAGCCTTTTCAGCCAGGGGTATTTTCAGCCACACTAATCAGGGAGCTTATTATTTCTTGGGTTCACGAGAACTTTGAACCACAGACTCTCCTGGCCTAAAAGATTCATGAAGGAGAGGCTATCGGGGGACCTCCTCAAGGCTGGAGAGGTCAGAGGTGGGTGTTATCCCCACAGCAACCACAGAAAAAACAAATTATATATGTTAAGGATGCACTGCTTGTAAATGTATTTTATATGCGTAATGTAGTGTGTTGTGGTAATAAAGGATGCTAATAACAATCTGAGGCACAAGCTGATCTATTAGGGATTTAAACATGTTGTTGTTATTGCCATACCCATTTAGATCAATGTTATTATATTAATAAAAAATAATAAATCCATCAGGGATGTACTTGTACATCTCTGGACCTTATTAGTCTATGGGTGTATACGATGGGCCTTGGAAAAGAAAGCCTTTTGTGTATAAAACGCAATCTAGCTGGGGCCAGCTGGTGACAGAGGCATGAAGTCTGAATTGCTGTTTCATTTGAATTGTCAATGTGGTTCCTCCATTCAACTCATACGGAGAGCATTTTGGCTCAGAGAGAGCAAAGACAGATTTCATCAGGTCCTTATCGGTTACAAGTTGCATTGCTTGCAACTGGATTCAATATTACCAATAATGGTGTTATTTTTTAAACATTAGGATACCTGTTTTTTCTGCACTGGTCAGCAGTGGGGAATGTGAGTATGAGAAAAGCATTTAGAACATGCCCGGCTTTCTTCCCCTCCCTGCTGTCCGATACCATGAATGGTGTATTATTCCTATCATTTTTCTGACTTTCTGGGGAAAAAAGTAATTTTATCTTGTAAACTGATGCATTTTTGTTGTGTGCAGCCACCCCTTCCACTCCCCCACCCTCCACGCACACACACAAACCCTGTTCCCGAGTGGTGTGTATTGTTCTGGGATGAAGAAGTCTTTCAGATGCATTGATACATCATAGCAGCCAACCACAATCACTGTCTACAGTCTGTCAGTAGAGACCAATTTAGGACCCATTTCCCTCTGACCATGACATTTAAGAAAAATTAATCCAACTCTAAGCCTTTGAAGATAACCAAAACAACAACTATCGCCAAGACTTCTTTTGCGATTCTGTTGTGTTGATCAATTGGAGAGAAGTTTGACAGCTTCAGTGAGAGTCAAACCTTTAGTTGTACAAATTTAAATTGATGACAGCAACAGAAGCACCTCTCACCTTGATGCAGATACTAATTACACTTGGATTGGATGATAAACTGAGTCACCACTTAGGGAGCTGCCAATCACACCGATGATATTGCGGTTTTTACTGTGTTGACAAAGTGCAATGGATGCAGAGGCATGTCGCCTGGCCTGCAAAAAGAAGACCATCCCAGCAGCTGTGGGAAGCTTTCATCCATTCAGAGAGGAACAACTCTCTTCCCTTAACACAATTTATGTGGAGCCAAACCATTTGGATAATAGCCACGTCTCGTCTATGATAGAGATGGAGAGGATGAAGGCTTTTTTCCCACTAAGGCGGCAGGAACACTCATAGATACGCTATTGCAGGTTATCAGTGGGCTAGAGCAAAAAAAGCACTCAGAAACATGTCAGCGAGACAAGCATCATATGCTGTGTCGGTCGACCACTACAAACTAAAAGTCTCACAAGACAAAGACAAAGTCTGTGAATGTCTAATATTTCCTCTTCAAATGCTGTCTTATTTCTGCTGGTATCAGGTTGAACACTTGTTCTCGACTCAAAAAACACACTTAACGTAAAGTCCCTTTTGAGTGCTTGAGACACCCTGCATGATCCGTTTTTACAACTGTACGGAATGAGCAGCCTTCTGTTATTTATATTTCCTTTTTTATAACCCGCTTAGAGTGTAGAGAGCGCAACATGGGAGGGAAGGAAGGAAGGGAGAGGGAAACAGAAGAAAAAAAGAGTGCGTTCCAAAGCCAAGGTGCCCAGGCCTCTTTTCCAGCTGTAAATGTTCTGACGGGAAAATGAAGGGAAAGGGATAATGAGAACAGAACTCCTTTCCAAGACAGCCGCATTGTTTTAATTGTTCCGACTGGAGAACCAAGGGAGAAGGAAGCCGAGTTTTCTCCGAGCCAATGTAAAAAGAGGAACAACCTGGCTTTTCCCCGGCAATGCGTTCGAGCAATTATATACAAACCCTGTAATTATGCATATCTTTTGGAAACATATAAAAGCTGTATGGAAATGAGACTGGGCTGCTTAAGCGGCACACACATCCGCTCCCCAGCCCCACCCCACGACTGCGCATTGTTTTATAAAGTGATGGGGAGTTAAAGGAACATTGCTGTTTTGTTGCATGTGCTTGCTTCTCTGTGTCTGCTTGCCACCACAGAGGTAGGAGGCTTGGTCAGTGTGGACCAAGCTGGTGGGCAAAAAAATGAAGCACAAACATTATTTTGTAGCAGTATACCGTCCCCCACACCACACCCCACGCCCCTTTTATCCCACCATTTCCATACCTCCTCCTCGCTCATCTCTGCATGCGCAAGGTCCCACTCTTAATTAAGTCTGCTGGGGTTTAAAGTGTTGAATCTTGTTTTAAAACCATATCAGCACATTTTAAAGGACTGTGGGTGTGCATGGTAATCAGGACATCTATAGATGTTATGGTTACAGCTTTGGCCATTCAGAGCTTGATTTGAGACTGATTCCTTTTACAATTTTTCATTCCTTTCCTCCCCTCTGCATATGTTCTGGGGGATGATGAGAGGGTGTGAATATTCCCAACATTCATGTAGTATTTTGAAGGCGCTCCTACTGCTAAGAATCACCCATAAGTAAATCTTATCTCAGTTAAATTCAATTACTTTTATCAAGGTTATTTCATATGCTATAGACGCAACCCAGGTACATCCTATTCCGCTGGCCATTGTGTGCTTTTCCATGTTTCTCTGCCAATAATTGAGCTCTGCTTTTACCCACAGAATGCAGTGTCCCAAGCAGCAACAATGTAATATGTAACAGCTCTATGAGGAACCAATAATGGGGGCATTACTGCAGTTCACCTCGGGCTGAGCACCTGTTACTGCGCCTCCGTTCTGTGCTCACACTGACATTTAAAATGGGCATTTTTCGCCATTGATAACAGGTTAGTGGCAGGGCTGCAAGCCAGGAGTCTGATGAAGGCTATTTAAATGCCTGCAAAGTGGCGAGATTAAAATCGAATAAGTGCAGCTTTTTCCCTCCCTTTTTCTGCTTGACTTATCTGGATTCGTTCCCCCAGACTCTCGCCGCAGTGGATTCTGGGTGACTCCCCCCGCCCAACACACCAATTACCCCTGGATGGATTTTTTTGAGTGAAGCAGGATAATTGTGTAATTATCTGGGTGAAATGGGAAGTCTAATGTGTTAAAGTGGGATTTTTTTTTCAAGCCAATGTGAAAAGTGGAGACTCAGGGGGAAATGGTGACACTAGTGATGTTGTAGCACCTCCTGCTAACAAAACAGATAAATAAATAGATCTGGCAAGAAAGGTAACAAGTGAAATGGCTGACATGGGAGGCCTGGAGACCAAGAGTGCCATCTGCAGCAAATCCTCTGAGTGCCCCTGAGGGGCATCTGAGAGGACAGCTTTTTTATTTACCATAGGCAACTAAATGTTTTGTACTTAACCAATGATTACCAATTCATAATTGAATGGAAAAGAATGAATTAGATTAACATGAAACATGGCAATACTATAAGACATAAATGAATACATCAAACTTACCCTGATTTGTGGTCGCTGTCTGCTTATCAGTTTTTCCCCCTGTCTGTTCTTTTGTTTTGTTGTTTTTTTGTCAACCTAGAGTTTCCAACCCTGTGTTCCACCTCCGATCCCGCCCCTCTCTCAATAGCTCAGCTGTGGCTCATTCCGAGGATCACCAGTGACTGGCATAGAGGCTCCTGAGTTCCGAGGCTCGTCGTCAGTTCATCCCAGTACCCAGGCTGGTCTCAGGTGCCGTTGAATGTCGCTATCAGAAGTAGCTAACCAGTTGGCATGTTTTTGTTTTTTTGTCCTGCAGTATCAGACCAACGGAGTACATGTGACTCATTTTTATCTGATTGTGGTTACGGTGTCGGGCCTCGGGTTTCCACACCAGACCCTGCTTGATCCGCCCCAGACGTTGGTGGAGTTTCCCTCCGGACTCCAGTTAAGCCCGAGGAACGCTTTCTGTCCCCCTTTTGTTCCCCTCGTTTGTTTGTTTTTTGTTCACTTCCCAGGTTGTATGGGAAATACATGGCTACAAAATGAACTGCTGTGCGTGTGCATTTGGGTCCACCAACTACACCCCCTAACATACCCTATTGAAATCAAGTTATGAGGTCTAATTCTGTCCCATAGATGGGCCATATCTCCAAAACAACTTGTTTTATTTCTAGTTTATTTTCTGGCGGAGAAGAGACATGAAAAAACACTCTGGTTTAGTATATTCACATATTACCAGTTAGGGGAAACACACTCCATCCCATTTGTGGCATTTAAAAAGTGCTTAAAATTCACTTGAAAATACGTTGGTAAAACCTTATGTCAGATTTTAGAGTATGTTGTCATGCTTGCCACGGTGCCTTTTTTGGTATTACCAGAGGCACACTCGGGTAGTTTAAGTAGTTGTCTGTACGCTGTGCAATGACAAAAAGTTGAATCTTCTTATATAAAAGGTGTTTAGGTGTGTATTACGTAGGATCTCAGCTTCTCAGACAGATTACATTCTCTTCTACATTGCGCTTCATAATGCAAAGACTAGGTTCCAGCTTTATAATTGAATTAAAACAAGGGGCAATCCAGCTATGGCCATAAAGGTATTTATAAAATAAAACATTGCATTGACCGTAATCCAAATCCACTCGGAAACAGGCGGTAAACACTTGGGAAATGGTAGTGGGGAGGGTTATACATAAAAATTCAAGGAAAGGGAACATAAGATATGTTTTCTGCTTTCAGCGGTTGCTAGAAAATAAATTGCTTTTGAAAGTAGAAATGTTTACATCAGTTGAGAAGTGTTTTATGCCCTTGACAGGAAATTATTTCACAGCTTCTCAAGCACCCGGTCTTTTCAGTGGTTATGTTTCCTTAACCCAACCAAATAACATTGGCCTTCAAATTGAACTGGAGTATAAATAGCCTACTTTGCCGATGTTTGGAGGACTTTCTCAGTTGGTTCCTCAACTAATTTCTCTCCTCTCTGGAGCAGCTAGAGGAAGAGAATGGAGAATTCTCTATAGAGAATAGAGAAATTGGTGTTTCTGTAGCTCGAGTATCAGGAGGGAATTTGTAGGGAGAACAATGAGAAGTTTGGATATGAAATAACACAGAAAGCCCTGACCAAACATTGATGTTACAGCAAATGGAAAACCAACACATTTATTGTACATTTTCCTTTGAAAAGCAAGATATGTGACTTTGGTGGTGTACAAATTGATTTTTTCCAAAGTGGAGGACTTATTTCATGTCTCTTACCATCAGTCAAAGTTGATCGCTCTCTATCTACCATAATCACAATCTTCAACTTACCTTTCTTGCCCACAGACCCCTAGGTAGCAAAAAGACACATGGTGACGCTGGTCCTGTTTAGCAAGGCTATACAGGGACATGCAAGCAGTACAAATTCACTCAGATGATCACTGGGTGCACACGAGTGACCTGTGAGCGCAATGGATGGCGACAGATATATGGGCAGATATAAAACAAGATCTTACATCACATATACTATGAACGTATATTTGTATTTTTATCAAGCAAACAAAATATATTTTGAGAGCAAATCTCTTCCATTGCAATTGTTGTATTCATAAATTATTTTGTTAGTCTTGAAGAATCAGAGACAAAAAAGTTACAATAAAACAGGTTTAATAAAATAGTTGTAATACAGTATGTTTCTCAAAATGACGACTACACAAGCCTCAGCAGTCCACAGACCATTAATGGCTAGTCTGCCAGCTGTTAATTCTTAAGCCTGTCAGCCATGAACAAAGGATAACATCACAATATATACTTTTTTCCATCACACAGGAGTAGTCGCCTCTCATTGGTTAAACATTCTGGTGTCTGATAAATAATGAACTGAGAATTACTCTTTTTTTTTTTTGCTTGTTGAACTAGAATTATTGTCTGCAAAACAAACAAACTTTTGCTCGTTAAAAAAAACAACTTGCAACTAGAAATCTGAGTTTGGACGTAATGGGCGGAGCATACGTTGCTGAATGACCCAGGAGTTTCTTTTGGGCGCTCGATATCTGCTTCCAAGACTGACGGGAGGTGACTGTTACGAGCGACATGGAAGTAAGTTCACCTTGTATTTTGTCAAAATGATTTTAAATGTAGCACCAATTTACTTTGTTTTCATGTTGTTAGTGTTGTGGACTGTGCTACTGTGTTGACATAATGTCCCACTGGCTTAATTTTTCGACATGCTTGATGCACATCTCGTGTGATGGTTCTTAAACAGGTATTCACTTTTAGCTAATCACAAATAAAGCACAGTAAATAGATATTTGTGTGTTTAGCTTGCTCCCGTTTGCTCACATTTTAACAACAGGGAGGGCAGCTGTGTTAACATGAAGCCCTACTTTCTGCATGCATGTGGGATAACGTTGTAAACTGTTTGAGTAATGTTTGAGTGCTTTCAAGGACTCACTACAAACTACATAGTTACCTTAGTTAGTGGTATCATGTAGGTAAGGTGAAGCACAATTTATTAATCATTTTCTTAATTTTAAATTAAAGAATTACACTCCAACATTACATTGATACTGTCACTTACTTTTTTCTTTTAATGTCAGAAACCAACAACTAAAATTACGTCAGGTAAAAGCATAATTTGTTTCAATATACCCTGTGCATTTCACTAACGCCCTTTTACAATGTCTATACATCTAACATCCCTTTCCAGTATGATTCATGTGAAGCCACAGAGACTGCTGTTGTGTTCAAAAATGAAGAAACGCCAGACGGACAGAGGGTATCCCAGATTGAAAGGTTCAAATCAAATGTATTTAATAAAAGAGATGGTGTTGTGGTAAAAAGAACATCTCAGCTGAGGAGCCGCTGGTCTTTGCAACCAACAGGCCCCAGGTCAGTCCTTTTGACCAATCCCTAGTGCCCGCTGGTTGTCTCCACCAGCGAACTCGAGAACAATGGTTGCCTACAGGTATTTATACCAATCCGTAAAGGTGTGAAAGTTAGTGTCCACACCTCTGGGAGTGGTCTTCTGGTGAGTTCAATGTAACTCGGATTTCGAATGGCCCATAGTCAATATCAGTTGTTGTGCAAGTATTACATGCATGCATTCCAGTTGATTACATTACATCAAATACAATCATAACTGTACATTGGTATTATTCTATTACAGTTGCAGAATTACAGTGGTTTTAAAAAGATTGCCATTACTTTATTGATTACACAGTTTCAGAATCATGGCTGTATTCTGGTGTACACGGAATGCACTTTATTCATTTTATGAACCGGGTCGTCCGTTTATTTCTAATATCCTACACTGTACAACATCTCTGATTTCAAGGGCCATACCTTAAGAACCCCAGTGACAGAGTGATCCTCAGTGCACACTGAAATGGCCAGGTAGACAGGCATGCGCTTATTTCAATGAGCCTGTTAATATGTCATTAGTGTGGTTTCTACCTTGATGGCAGCAGTACAATTACGCAACTGTCATGTAATTATGCCTTTATTTAACCAAATCAGTTTTGTTGAGTTTTTAGAAAGTTATCTAGTTATGGGCAACTGTTGTGCTCTTTACTCATGAATACTTGTGGTGCACTTGGTTGAAAACGGCGAATGGACTTCATATGAAGACTAAACACATGCCCATGCTTCAGCAACTGCGTGAGGGCCTGAAAGTCTATAACTTCATCAAAGTCATCCAGACAAAGCCAGAGTGTTTAGTTTTACTGCATAGTATTTCCATAACCTCCTTTCTGCTTCTTAACTAGCTACGTTTTGAGCAATCTCATTGTATCTTGAAATGTAGGTGGACTCACATTACATCATGTCCACTCTGGCCCCGGTGTGAAGCGCAAAAGCGCGTTCACACCAAATGCAACGCTAATGTTTCACCATCAATCCACCTTCAACCGCTTATCTGGGATCGAGTTGCTGTGGCAGCAGATCCAGCATTGGACCCCAAACTTTCCCGGGTTACACCAGCTCTGACTGGGGGATCCTAAGGCTTTGCCAGGCCGGTGCAGAGATATCATCTCTCCACCAAGTCCTTCAACGAGGCCTCTTCCCAGCTGGCAGTGCCTGGAACACCTCCCTGGGAGGCGCCCAGGGGGCATCCTTACCAGATGCTAAAACCGCCACGGGCTTCTTTCAACACAAAGGAGCTGCGGCTCTTCTCCGAGCTCCTCACGAATGGCTGAGCTTCTCACCCTAACTCGATTCACCGGTAGATCGAGAGCTTTGCCTTCCGGCTCAGCTCTCTTTTTGTCACAATGGTGCTGTAAAGCGACTGCAATTCCGGCCCCACTGCTCCGATTCTCCGGCGAAACTCACACTCCAGCTTCCCCTCATTTGAGACCCGAGGTACTTGAACTCCTTCACTTGGGGTAAGGACACATTCCCTACCCGGGGTAGGCAATGTATCGGTTTCTTGCAGAGATGAAATCTGCAGCCCCCTGAACTGTAGACCCTTCTCCTCCCGATTACGCCTCGATATCCTGTCCATGAAAACCATGTCGGTGAATTGCTCTGCAACACACGCAAGCCTTTTAGAACCATGAATTGAAACGAGTGTGTTAACACAATGGTGCGTAAATACGCAGACACAGAAGCATGCGCCAGCCTTTATCCAGTCAGTGACATTCACCGAGCTGTCTGCAAATACGGATGCTATTTTGTGCCAAGCGTTTGGTGGTCGGACGTGAGTAGGGCTTCCACAACAGGTACAGAGTTCATACGTCTTTCATGGTTGATGTGAAGGAAAAACAATGGCGGAAAGTTGAACTGTTTTCAGGGTAATGCCTAACTCTGTGGTTTGTCTTCGTAAAGAGTTATCATTTCCGCTATCCACCATGGAGAACCACTTTTCCTGCTCTGTACTTGGAAAATTCTACAAACGTTGGTACCGCAAACGCCCTTGTGTTTGGGTTCATAACATCATCTGTCGCGTCACACAGCTTAAGGAAATTCATCAACTTTTCCAGAAACTGCGTCTGGATAACTGCTGCTTGTAGACAACTACAGGCATTCACTCTGTTTTTTCTGTCTCCAGTGAGTGTCAGTTAATATATTTATGCTTTGGCAGCAGGACGGCGTTGATGATGGGATGAGCGGCATGCTAAAAAAAATAACTTTGGTGATAGATCCAAAAAAGTTAGCAAACCAGGGACCATAGCTAAATGTATACCCAGGGCCAGACTGGGCAACATTGAGTCTTATCTTAAACTGCTGGCTAAGGATAATCGTTAATACAGTAAGATTGTAATTCATGTCGGTGGTAATGACTCCTGGTTAAGCCACTCGAAAGTCACTAAAGTTAACACAGAATCGGTGTGTGTGTGTATATAGACTAAAACAATGTCGGACTCCGTTGTTTTCTCTGGCCCCCTCCCAAACTTGATCAGTAACATGTAACCAGCAACGGAAGCATGTCATCCTTCTGTCGCTGGTTGTTGAGGTGGTGCGCCCTAAATAATGAGGGCTTCGTTGATCACTGAAAGAGGTTTTTGGGCGAGCCTGGACTGATTAGGAGGGACGGCATCCATCCCACTCTGGATGGAGCTGAACTCATTTCTAAGAATCTGAACCAGTTTCTTAGTGGACCTAATCTAGGTGTTGGGTGGTATGACCAAAAATTCATGTCACGGTATTTAGAAAGATTGACGGTTTCCCGATATGTGACGTATAGTTTTGCCAAGTAAAGACATTAATTCATTGACGCCAAAAAGGGGTACCCTAACAGCTGTTCGCCGGCCAACTCACTCGCAACTGATTGGCGAGTTAGCATGTTGTGGCTGCTAGTGTTGCCACCAGAGGCAATACCAGTGGCTCGACAGACTTGCAATGAATCGTTTTCTGATCTTACTTGTCAGATTTTCCCAAACCAAAAAAGGCACCGTCTTATCTTAAAGAGCTTGTAACACAGTATTGCCCTACAAGGCAGCTGTGCACCATAGATGGTATGTTACTTGTTCCTAGGGTTTTACAAATTAGGATGGGAGCCAGAGCCTTCAGTTATCAAGTTCCTCTTTTGTGGAACCTGACACGACGGCGGGGTGGCGTGGCAGGAAGCAGGACTTAGACGCAGAGTTCCAAAGAAAAAAAGACTTTAATAGTCAAAATTCAAAAATGCAGAGGGGAAAAAGACTCAGACAAGGCGGGGACCAGGAACTTACAGGACACGGGAACATTACATGTCATTTAAGCGTCATTATAAGTACAATTGAAGTGCTACAATTTACCCGGAACGATGTTCAGGGTCTGACATGCACTCATGAAGACATACAAGATACTCGTTAAGACTTACATTTATGAAGGCATACATTCAACATTCCATGACGCGACAAGGGACAAGAGACACACATTGCTTAAATACACTGAGAAGGTGCAGGTGATTGGACACAGGTGGAAACAATCATGGACACGGCAGACAATCACAGGGGGTTACAGGACAAGGCAGGAAGTGAATCTAACCCAGGGACACAAGAGGCATGAAACTACAAAGTAAGAAAGTAAACCCAAACCGTGACAGAACCAGCTTCCACTTTCAGTCCGGGGGGCAGATTGGGTCAGCTCTTTTAAGGTAAAGCTTAAAACTTTCCTCTTTGATATCGCTTATAGTTAGGGCTGGCTCAGGTTAGCCTGGACCAGCCCTTAGTTAAGCTGCTATAGGCTTAGACTGCCGGGGGACATCTTAGGATACACCGAGCTCCTCTCCTCCGCTCTCCTCTACAATAGTCCATGTGTTATTAATGCACATGAATAATTCAGCTTCTTTTACATTGTTCATTCTGTACACATGACATCCATTGTAGTCTGTCCATCCCGGGAAAGGGATCCCTCCTCTAACGTTCTCCATAAGGTTTCTTCCCTTTTTACCCCATGGAAGGGTTTTTCATTTTTTGTGGAGTTTTTCCTGTGCCAATGTGAGGGTTTCGGGACAGAGGATGTCGCATGTGTACAGACTGTAAAGCCCTCTGAGGCAAATTTATAATTTGCGACTTTGGGCTATACAAAATAAAATTAATTGAATGTTACTTCGCAGAACAAACAAATTAGCATGCATAAACTGTAGACAACACTAGCTAGCTAACTAAGCTTATGGAGCTACAATATTAAACTAAAGTTGCAAATAATCCACGGAATTTACTTCTCTAATATAACGTTAACGTATCACGGAGCGTCGTCGCCACCAGATGCCATCGTTTGCTGACTTTGGACCCGTTGCATCGCAGGCAGGGGAGGGGGGGGTCTTGTGATTGGTTGAAAATTAGGGCGACATCTGATGGGCTGCAGACAGGTTCATGTTGAAAAAAACGCATTTGTGGATCTACTCACTTCAGACAAGTCTCAGAAGCCCACACAAATGTGAAGTGATCCGCAAACCAATACATTTACAAATATAAATATAACTCATTTATTTCTGTGTGCATTTGTAAGTCGAATATATTTGAATTGCTCTGTGCGCATTTGTGAATCTTCTTTTTACATTTGTGAGTCGTTCTGTGCGCATTTGCAATTATTGAGACTGATCAGACCCCATGAGGGTGAAATTAACGTTGAACTCTGAAGCAAGCAAGGACTTGGGGGCAGCAAACATGGATCATCAGGAATAAGAACGTTGAACCATAATGCAGGATGAGAGGTTGAATAATTCCTGAATAAAAACAGAATTAACATTTGGAGGTCTGTAGATTAGGACGCATAGAATGGGCTGCTTGTTCTTAAGAATAAAACTCAAATAGTCAAATTTCGAGGAGTGACTAAGAATATTTTTATGAATGACTGCCAGGCCACCTCCTCAGCCTGTCAATCTAGGCTCGTGAAAAAATACATATTCCAGCGGGGATGATTCAATTATGAGTGTGCATTCCTCTGGGCTAGTCCAAGATTCAGTAATCATTTGTCGAGATAAAATTCTGGCAGATAATATTTCTAACTGTTACAGCAGAGGGTGGGGTGGAAACATAGATAAGGTTCTTTCTGTGTCAACAAATTGACGATGTGTCAGGTCTCCTTCGTGAGCAGTTTGTTTTGTCTGGAGAGGGTTTTTGGTGTTTCTCTGTTTCAGCCAGCGCTCGAGGGGGCGTGACGTCAGCATTGAGGTGAGAGCAGCGGCCAGCTGCTCAGCATTAACATCTCCCACCTGCCGCTGCCTTCCCAATCAGGGGAGGTATTTAGAAGTGGCCCTGATGTGTCATCCCTGCCGGATTGTTAGTCTCGTTATGTGAGTGAGACTGCCAGCTCTGATATGGCGTTCTATTTGTGCCACAATCCTGAGCACGTAATTTTAAGTTTTGAGCACAGAGAACTATATTTTAGCAAAGAAAAACATTCCGTCCGCGCAGTTTACTCAATCACAGCGCTAGTAGAACTACCTACAGCATCGCGGAAGTTTGCAGCATTTGTGCTAAATGCTAATGGCCTGGATTAAAACACTTTCTGTTCTCATCATTTGCTTCGGTCATGTCTGATGGTGGCTAGCCGGACTTCTAATATCACTTTTTTTCGTCTTCTTTAGGAAGCGTTGTGATTGGAGACCAACAGCCAATCACAATTGACCTTCTTTAATTCTCTGATTGGTTGGTTTTGTGGCACAAATGTAACTCTGCTGCAAGTCGAGCGAGCGCGTGAGTGAACCGTCGAGCGAGCGCAGCGTGAAGAGGTGGAGAGAGCGCAGCAACGGCTGCCTGCGCGCAGAAAACCAGTTTGTGGAGAGGGCACTTGAGTAAACTGCGCGGACGGAATATGTTTTTCTTTGCTAAAATATAGTTCTCTGTGCTCAAAACTTAAAATTACGCGCTCAGCACTGCATGAAAAGTGGGATTTTCGGCAGTATGCGGCACTGTAAATTGTCGTGGAATTTCAGGTTTGCGGCAATTTGCGGGCAAGTAGCCTTACAAGTGAGCAGAAACAGCTTTATTAAAGTGTATTTTCTTTGCCGTGTCGTTTACAGGAAGCGGCGCGCCGTCTTCACAACTCCGAGACGAATTACAGGCGCTACGAACCGGAACAAGGGTAAGATTTAAAGAATATGCTTTCATTCTGCGGTATAAGGGAATATATACGTATGGATACCGATCATAACTGTACATTTTGTTTTCACAGACTAATCTCGTCTCATAATGAGACGGTGACCTCGTATTTGCTCCGGGAAAAGTCCAGATTTAGACGACGTCATTGTGTGTAAGTGACACTGTTTACTGTTTCTCCTTCCTTGTTAAATGTTACTGTGACTTGAGTTTGATTTTTTTTTTTGTATTCCTACCACACTCATTTAATTGTTTTCCAGCCGCCTGTGAGACGTATTGTGAGACGGGACGCAGGAGCTGCGAAGGATTCAGCGCGGAGTCGAGCGAGAAGAAAGATGGTCAGAGTTTATTTGCTGACTTCTTTCAGGTGCATTGATAGATGTGTTGTGTCCGTACGCATCGCACAGTACTGATTCCTTGTTGTTTTTACAGTTGCTGGAATCGAGACGAAGTGTGCTGGCTGATGATGAGGTGGAACTCTGGAAATCCGCCACCGTAGAGCTCACGTCGGACGGAGAGGACGGCGTTGTTGGCGGGGTCTCGGGGTGGATTGTACGGTCGCAACACGCACACATGAGGCGCCTGCACAACAGACCTGCCTCGGAAAACACGGCGCCAGTGACGGTCTACAACCCCGAGGAGGCAAACTGACAGTTTACTGAGCTGTAGTTTTTAAACCGCCGTTACCCAAGTGTGGGCAGATCCTCACTTTGTATGTAGTTGTTTGTGTGTTGTTAATAAAGCTCTTTCTTTGCATAAACGTGTGTCAAATGTTCATTTTCTCTATAAATTCATTGATGTCCTGGTTGGTATCCTAATAATAGTGTAGTAGCCTACATAGGATAAACATGAAATGAATATACAGCATAATATGAATATATAAATAAAATGAGGCGGTTGACCAATAGCGACAGATCTGCCAACCAATCGAGTGATTGAAAGTTGTGGTTTCATCCAATCATGAACAAGGAAACTCAAGCCTGGCCTGCTCAGGTGTGGTTTTGCTGCCAATCACGTTTTGCTGTTAGTAAGTTGTGGTTTCATCCAATAAGGAGTAAGGATATTCAAGCCCGCTCCGCTCGGCCACCCGCGGTTTCGCTGCATTCATATGCTAATTCGGGCCATTCGCACCTCCGCCAGCTCTCCACATACGTCATGGATCGTTTCCGACAAACGCGACGTGCGCGGGTTGCAAATTGTCGGAAATTAGGGAGATTTACGGGCGTTTACGGGGACGAAAATCTCACTTTTCATGCAGTGCAGGATTGTGGCAGAAATATAACGCCATACTCTGATTGGCGATTGCGATTCTACTGTTATTGGTACTTACTAGTATTCTGTTTTTCCGCACCTGGGCTCGTTCCTCGTACGTGTTTAACTGAGTTAGCCGGATAATTTTCAGGATGAGATGACGTAGATCAGGCTTTTCGGTTCCCCGAAGCAGGTTTGTCTAAATCACCATAGCAACACATCGAAAAACTGGAACCCTGGATTAGTTGGCCACTCCCCCGGAAAAAATGGCAGCTCCCTTCTTACCAGATCCCATTGATGAGGGAGCGAAATTAATTAGATTAGCGTTTTACAGGGAGGGAGTACTTCGAGATCGCCAAGATCCTTTATCACATAGCGATGACTTCCGGTACGAGCGCTATCGCTTCTGCCGACAAGGGATAGTTTATTTACAGGACCTTCTCGAGCCTTACGTTGCGAAAACCACACGCCGCAGCGGCACTGTCCCACCGACTATATGCATAGCCTTAGGTTTTTTTGCGAGTGGTACATTTTTGTACAGTGCCGGCGATGCGGAGAACATTGGGAAAGCCACTGCATGCCGTTCAGTTCGTAAAGTTTGTTTGGCCCAAAAGAAATCTATGGATGTGTTTATTACATTCCCTGGCCATGTCCGACTAAATGTTATCAAAGAGGGCTTTTACGGAATTGGAGGTTAGTGATTAATTCAATATTTCACCATCTAATGAAAATGCATTCCATTCGCTATTCATTACGGTGCTTATCATTATGCAGAGTTTCCCAATGTCATTGGTGCAGTGGACTGCACGCATAGCCCCATCATATCGCCCTCTGGCCCAAACAAGGCTGATTTAGTCAATCGTGAAGGCTTTCACAGCATTAATGTGCAGGTATTTATGTCATAATTTTCCTCAAATCACATTGCTACAAAAGAATTGTATGTCTTTGACAATGGGGTTTATGGACCCTCCAATTGCCTGCTGTATGAACTGTACAATACCCATGACTTGACCGCTATTCATCAGAGATGATCTGTGACTTCACCTGCCTCATTACCAACGTTGAGGCCCAGTGGCCAGGCTCGGTTCACAACTCCAGAATATACACTGTGCCACAGCTTCAAGCAAGGTTTAGCAAATCTCATGTCATTCACTAATTACTTAATCCATGTAGACGTGATCCAACATTGTACATATCATACTATGTCACTACGATGGACTCCTAGTTAGTGACAGGGGTTATGCCTGTAAGCCCTATCTCATGACGCCCTATCCAGAGCCAGCACCAGGCCCTCAAGCCCGTTTTAACGAGGCTCTTGCTCGAACGAGGGCCCGAATAGAAGGCGAGATTCACATGTCTACGGGGGCTGCGGGTGGCACCAGACAGGGCATGTGGCATCGTGGAATGTGCAGTGCTCCACAATCTGGCTACGATTAGGAAGGAGAGGGTACCAGTAATCCATGTTGCAGAATGAAGCTTTTATTCGGGTTTCATTGGGCCGCCTGTGAATGAAGGCACAAGTAATACAAATTTCGGTTCAGTTACAATTCATGCCAAAGCTGAAATAGTTTAGGCAAAGCGATGCTTTACATAGTTACTTACATCCAGCTGCCGATCAAGTAATGCGATCTCTTTATGGAGCTTCTTCATTTTTAGCTGCCGGTAGTACATTTCCGTACGCAGGTACTGCTTATACAGCGCCCGCAAATCCTCGTCGTCATGCTGCATTGAAGACAATACCATTCATAACTTTGTTCAGTGTGGTGGTAAGATGGTAACTAATGTGAGACCTCCCTTAACAATGTCAGGGTACCAAATGAGAACTCACATTCCCAGTTTCAGCCGAGTGAGAGGGGCCAGGCTCCTGGGATCAGGCTGTGGTCCAGCAGGATTTGCCTAAATGAATGCATTGATAGTCCAAATACCACTCAGAAGGGTTGGATTGGAGTAATAGTTTCAAAAACTTGCTTTTACCGCATCACTTGAGCAGTGTTTTTCAACCTTTTTTGCGTAAAGGCACATTTAAGACACAAAAAAAATCTCACGGCACACCAACAACCGGAATTGATATGAAAATCAATCCCAAACATAGTTTCAGCATGAGCATAATATACTCTAAGAAATCAGGGAAACGCGTGTTCTATTTGTTGTGTTTCATTAAACTTAACACGTCCTAATGCCAAGATGGCACTGGCTTTATGCCCAGGTATCTCTTAAGCCTAGTTTATGCTTCTGCGTTTTCAGAGCGACGCAAGCCCCCCTTGCGTGTCCCTTGCGTCGCTTTTCACACCTCCTTGCGTGGGTCGAGCCATTTTTCTAGGTGACACTGCTTCGCTGACACTGTCTCCTTGTCGTCTGGACCGGCCTCCTGTTAGTGAAATAGGAAAAATGTTTTTGGTTCTTAAAGACACACACGGTGAATCATTCCACGATGATGCTGTAATACAAATTTACATCAGTGGGCTCCTCTTCTCCGACCAACACTATCGGTGGAGGCTGTAGCAACACAACTGAAGTTCTAGCCACTGCAAAATGTGACGTTTGTTAAATTACTAATTATGAAAGCCATTCATAGAATGAGGTGCACCTTCCCTTGAGATAAGGCCTCCTCGCAGTGCTGCCAGCCTCGCAAGGGGACCTTCCCCCAGCTATGCCCTCCATGATTGGTCTATCCTTATTTTGCTGGAGTGCCAGCTCCTCGGTGGGTGTATAGTCTGGGGCCTTAGGTCCCCCCCCGTCTTGACCATTTCAGCCCTCTTTCTGTTTGCTAAGATATGAAGGATATGACACTGACAAGCTGTTCAATACATTACCATAGCACATACTGTATAGACTCACCATTCTGGATAATATTTTTGTGTTTTGACTTGCTCCCATGTTCTCTTTACTCCTGGATTGCAACTGCATGTGGGGTAAAAGCACTCAGAATTATATAAAGATGTAATTTGTACACCGTAGCATATCATTATTGTAGAAAGTGAGTAAGGTGGACTCATGATAAGAATAGAGGATCAGACAATTTCTTTTCACTGAGTCAATTGCGCTGATTGTATTTCAGATTATGAATAAAACATACATACTGATCCGCCCATACCAAAATTGATTGATTTAAGCGAGGACTCCGGAGCAGAAGGATGAACAGAATAGGCAGTCTTTATTCAAACATGATCAAAAACTCAAAATCGCTCCATTAGGAGGAAAACCAAAAACTATAAACAGGCTCGAGGATATAATTGAGAAAACTGATACTAGAATTTCCTTGAAAGGGAACGAGGCGAGGCAAAACCAGACAGGACGAGACACATCGCGTCTGTTGTGGCAGGCTCGGGTAGGAGAATGGTCGGTACACTCCGGCACCAGAAAAAGGGAGACGCAGACTATAAGACACATGAGGGTAATGGGAAACAGGTGGACACAATCAGGGATCAGGGCAGACGATTCGACTGGTGACACATGAGGGGCAGGTGACCTGAAAGAGGGGTTAATCTTTCAAATAAAACAGGAAATGACAAGACAAGGAGACGAGAGAACCCCAACTTGACCTCACCGCGGGGGGCAAATTGCCCATTTTACAACTTAGTTCTATGCTCATCTAAACATACATGTATATACACATATGATACATAAGTGCATACAGTACATATATTCCAATAACTATGACGTCGTATAAATGAGATACTCTTCAGGAGATCATTAGTCTCATTGGATGATGATCATCCATGAAGCCTCCTGCAAGCACACATTTCAAAAAATATAATCTGATTGATCAGAATGATGAGGCACTTAAAATGAGCCGTTACATTTTACAGGCACGCATTTAACGTTAACTTGTGTGCGATACTTTGTCGGGCTTGTAGCCTCGCAGGGGAGCGCTGTCAGTTTTTGCCATGATTCATTTCATTTAATTTTGTATCGCACAATATCGCATAACACAGCTGCATGGAGGAAGGAAAAGGTGTGAATTTCTCCGGCCCCTAGTCTTAAATCGAATCGGACATATGTTGTAACTGCCTTCCTTCAGTTCTGGGTTGCCTGTCTCCATACCTTTTAGCGTAACAAAATCAGGGCTATGTTATTGACTTCTTCTTCCTTGCAAGAAATAAACGGATAATTACAACTTTGATTCACAAGAGACTTTATAACTGATTCCCGATTGCATAAGAAAATCTTCCACAACAGCAGACACGGGGAGAACATGCAGACTCAACACAGAAAGGCCACTGGGTGAAGTATAACCCAAGACCATTTTGCTTTAAGGCAACAGTGCTAACCACCACACCACCGTGCCGCCATTTGTTGAGCATAGTAGGCAGAATAATAATGGAAAAATTACTGCTACTAATGATAACAAAAGCAGTGGACGTCAGGCAGGACCACTATTGGAACACCCATGCTTCAGATATAACTTATCCATGGAAAGCTGTAAAGAGAAAGAACCCAAAGACTCCAGGAAAGAAGCAGTCAGTAATGTGCACTAATGGGACATGTCATACAAAGAAAAGAGGAGTTTAGGACTAAAGGCTGGCGCATGCTTCTGCGTCGACGCACTCGTTTCAATTCATGGTTCTAAAAGTCTTGCGTGTGTTGCAGAGCAATTCACCGCCAGAACAATAGGTGGAGTAACGTGTTTCTGTTGAAGACGACCTATAGAGTCACGTCTTTGTGTGTGGAAGTTGGTTGGTTTATTTATTTATCATAGACTTTATTGCCCCGTGCATCGCCACTGCTGCTTTTCATCACGGACACATTTGTCCCGTATTTTCCTCCACAACTTTGTGCACCTCTCGACTCGACCTGAAAAGGCACACAAGGGACACGCAAGGGGGTCTTGCGTCTGCGTCGCTCTGAAAACGCAGAAGCATAAACTAGGCTTAAAGCAGCATATCTAGAGGCACAGGATGACCTGAGCCACCAACAATAAACCTGTGCCAGCCCTAACTGTAAGCGTTATGAATAAGTCTTAAAACTACTGAGCTGAGTTTGTCTGCCCCCCAGACCTAAAGTGAAAGCTGGTTCCACATAAGAAGTTTAGAGGGGCCTCTAGGGGGTACTACATTTAAGGATAGATCAGTACCGGTGGAGGGCAGCATATTATTAATAGTGTCTCCATTAGTTAGAATCTTATCAACTCAACATATCATTGAGAAAGTTCTACTGAGGTTTATTGGAACACACAGCTCAACAGAGCTTTGACCATCTATGTGTCAGGCAAATTGGTGATTACATATACAAATAAATGTAACTGAAATATTGTGGCTTCAGCCATTAACCCTGTCCTGACCACTGCATCGTTGCGGAATCGTAGCATCCACCCTCCAATTCTATCTGTTAGCACAGTGGTCCCAACCACCGGGCCGCAGACCGGTACCGGTCCGTTGGGTCAGTTTGGTACCGGGCCGCACCACAGAAAGCTTATATATTTATTTTTTCTGAAAAAAGTTTTATTTTGAAAATTGACTGGATTTTCTCTAATTATGTGCGGTCGTCCCTCTGACATTCCCCACGCGTCACCAGGCCTTGTCCTTTTACCGTGCACGGCAGCTTCGCCGACCAGCGAACACCCCCCCCCGTCGGACCTAAATATTTGCGAAATATTGGCTGACATGAAAAGGTTGGGGACCACTGTGTTAGCACTGTCACCGTAATTGTCATTGGCGTCTCCAGATCCTTTCAGATCCTGCACTTTTAATAGAAATACATTTTTATTTTATAAAATTTGTATCTATTGATTTGAGTTTACCTCTACAGGTAAACTCAAAAGTATGGTGCGCAGGTGTCACTGATGAACCAATGTATTGCAGGGTCTTCTGGACATCAATGGGGCTTCTTAAATGACCAAACAATGACTGGACAGCTAGAGCACTGGTCCCCAACCTTTTTTACCTCACGGACCATTTTTCATGTCAGACAATATTTCGCGGACCGGTTGAGAAGGTTTGGCGGAAAAACGTGAGGGGACCGACGGGGGGGGGGGTAGTAGTGTAGTCGCGCGTTCTGTGTTCGCTGGTGGGGGAAAGTGCCGTGCACGGTAAGAGGACAATTGTAAACGTGAAGAAAAACGCCTGGTGACGCATGGGGAATCTGTCAGAGGGACGAGCGCATATAATTAGGAGAAAATCCGGTTGTTACGATCACTGGCGGTCTAGGGACAGCCGTAACACTAAAATTTGTCGATGTATCACGGGGGAGAGGTAAATGAAAGGAGACAAGGCAGGCACGTTGTAAAAGAAAAAAAACTGGGGTTTTATTGTTCTCCCCGGACCCAGTCGAAAAGAGGGGGATAAGCACCCCTACCTGAATACATTGGGGAAAGAACGTAGGCGGCGCCAACTGAGAGAACCAAGTATAACCAAAACACCCCTACCTCGACCTACCCCTATCCAAAGAAAAAGGTCGAAAGAAAAACGGAGTCTTCGCGCACTCGGCGCCTACACCTCCTATCTAATAACAAAAATACAGGGGGTGGCGCTCACCTCTACCCTAGGGTGTCTATACACAGGACAACTACGGGCAGGATGTATATCGCGATATACTAACCTACCGTTCTTCCCCCCGGCGCGGTTTTGCAGCTGATGCCGCTGATGACACGAAAACACTTATCCAAAACAGTCTGAAATGCACAACAATCTGGGTGCCGGAGAGCAGCCCACAATCGGCGGCCCTGAGCGTCAGCAATACTGAGAGGGGTTCCAGAGAATGAGCCCGCCGTCCCTCTTAAGCAGCGGCTCCGTCTCCTGATTGGCCCTCGTCCTCCGTCCCACTGACGACCGATCCGCCAGTCACAGCGACCTAGAGGAGGGGCAATTCACAGGAAACCAATCAAAGTGTAATCAAACAATAAACAACACTCCTGCAGTGCACGGGGAACGTAACACCTCCCCCCTTAAGAACCAACTATATGTAAAAAAAACTACTCAGCATATAGTTGTTCAAACGATCGTACTCACACGCCGCCAGAGGCAACTCTAGACAAGGCATCGGCGATCACGTTTTCTACGCCTCTTTTATGTTTGATTATCAAATTGTATCCCTGTACAATCAGCGCCCAGCGCATCAAACGCTGATTCTGATTATACATACGAGATAAGAAAACTAACGGATTGTGATCAGTAAACACGGTAACGGGACTAATACTCGATCCCACATACACGTCAAAATGCTGAAGGGCCATCAGCAAGGCTAATGCCTCCTTCTCGATCGTCGAGTAGTTTAACTGGTGCTTATTAAACTTGCGCGAGAAATAGCAGACGGGATGGTCAATACCATCTTTACCGCCCTGAATTAGCACAGCTCCCGCACCCACGTAACTCGCGTCCACATCGAGTTTAAAAGCAGAATCAAAATCTGGAGCGGCCAAAACAGGTGCGTTACACAGAAGATCTTTGATCGCGTTAAACGCATGCTCACATTCCGTGGACCACAAAAACGTCCGCGACGGACTGAGGAGCGACGGACTGAGGAGCGACGTCAACGGCTGGGCAATCGTCGAAAAGTTTTTACAGAAGCTGCGGTAATAGCCAGCCATCCCTAGAAAACGACGAAGTTCTCGACGGGTGGCGGGAGCAGGAAATTCAGATATCGCAGTGACTTTTGCTTCGATCGGCCGCACTTGCCCGTGACCCACCTCCTTTCCAAGGTACGTGATTGTAGCCTGACCGAATTCACATTTGGCCAAGTTTAAGGTCAACGAACCTTCTTGTAATCGCTCGAAAACCGTTCTTAGTAAAGCAATGTGTTCGGGCCAGTCGGACGAGTACACTACTAGATCATCCAGATACGCGTTACACTTAGGCACCCCCGACAACACACGATTAACGAGTCGCTGGAAAGTAGCCGGTGCGTTACGCATGCCGAACGCCATCACAGAATATTGCAGGAAACTATCCGGTGTCACGAAAGCGGAGATGTCAGAAGCGCGAGACGTAAGCGGCACCTGCCAGTACCCTTTTAGTAGATCCAATTTACTGACATAACGGGCCGAGCCGATGTTGTCAATGCAGTCCTCCATCCGCGGCAATGGAAAACAATCCGGTACCGTGAGCGCATTAACCTTACGATAGTCCGTACAAAACCGATCAGTGCCGTCACTCTTCGGTATCAGGAGGCATGGAGAGCTCCAGGGGCTGCAGCTGGCTTGAGCCAATCCATGCTCCACCAAATACTCAACCTCTCCCCGCATACGCTCTCTCTTCACGGAGTTCATGCGGTACGCATGTTGCTTGACCGGAACAGCATCCCCCACGTTAATATCATGCTCTAATACTGTGGTGCGAGAAGGTACATCATTCAGTAAAGCAGGAAAGTCATTAATTAGTTGCACAACATCATTTCCTTGCTTTTCAGATAAGTGAGATATACACGATGACAGATCAGACAGTACCTCAGAGTTCTTGAGGCGAGCACATTGCTGGTAAGTGTGGCGAACAATTACTCCATCATCATCATCATCCGGGTTAGAGATTTCCACCGCAGCGCATGCCACGGAGGCAGGAGCGGGGGAGGACAGGTGAACAGCAGTTTCCTCTGTCGGCGAAACATCGGACTGGATACCCTCTCTGCAATAAAAAGTCTTCAACATATTCACATGACAGACACGAGTCTTTCGTTTTCTATCGGGTGTCCCGATTACGTAATCTGTATTGCTAAGTTTCCGTACCACCTCGTACGGACCAGAAAACCGGGCTGATAACGCCGACCCTACCATAGGCAGCAACACCAACACCTGATCGCCCTCGTTAAAGGAACGCTGTACAGATTTGCGGTCAAAAAGACGTTTCATTTTCCTTTGCGCAACTTCAAGTGACTCCTTCGCCACCGAGCAAGCTTTATGTAACCGTTCACGGAACTTGCTCACATAGTCCAACACATTCAGTGATGGACTAGCCCCAGAAGACATCAAGTCCTCTTTAAGCATTTTCAAAGGTCCTCTGACAGAGTGTCCAAACACCAACTCAGCAGGACTAAATCCAAGACTTTCTTGAACTGTCTCCCTGATCGCGAAGAGGAGCAAGGGCACACCCTCATCCCACTCCTTACTGGTTTCCATGCAGTACTTTCTGAGCATTGACTTCAAGGTTTGATGAAAACGTTCTAGCGCCCCTTGGCTTTCCGCGTGATAGGCGCTCGCGATCCTATGGGATATATTTAAGCTGGACAACACTTGAGTAAAAATTTTCGAAAGAAAATTAGTGCCTTGATCTGATTGCACAACTTTTGGTAATCCAAACGTAGAGAAGAATTTCACCAGTGCTCTAGTTACAACAGGTGCTGTTATCTTTCTCAAAGGAATTGCCTCAGGAAATCTGGTTGCAGTACACATTATAGTCAACAGAAACTGATTACCAGCCTTAGATTTAGGCAAAGGCCCCACGCAGTCCACAATGACGTGTTCGAACGGTTCTCCTACCGCTGGAATAGGAACGAGTGGGGCACACGGGATGACCTGGTTCGGTTTGCCAGTGATTTGGCAGACGCGGCAGGTACGACAAAATCGGGTAACATCAGTCTTTAACCGAGGCCAAAAGAAGTGTCTTAAAACTCTGTAGTAAGTTTTCTTAATTCCCAAGTGTCCCGATAGGTCGTGGTCATGAGCCAAAGAGAGAACTTGCTGTCTGTAACAGGACGGAATCACTATCTGATACACACTGGTCCATTCAGCCCCATCAGCCACATCCGAGCACCACTTACGCATTAGTAAACCATTCTCCATAAAGTAAGCAGTTTTCCTCTCCCGTGCTTTCTCCGCGGAGACCGCAGCAGCAATGCACTTTTGCAGACTCCTATCCTCATGCTGAGCAGCAATAACCCTCTCCCGAGTCACACTCAGCTTTACACCCGAAGTGTCTGATCCAGGCACCTTTTCAACAGCCTTATCACTCGCATCAGGTAACATGTCGCTGAGAAAAATAGGTGAAATAAAAGACGTAGCTAAATCTTCAGCCTCCGTCTTACGGGACTGAGCGCGCGTGACCACACAGACCGGAAAAGTTTCCGGAAAGGACTTCGCCAGCTCATCAGGCTGATCCGATACCACCGGGTTATTAAATACCTCGAGTAAAGGCATAACTTTCCCGCCGGCTAAATCATTGCCAAGAATGAGCTGCACCCCGCTCACCGGCAGACTCTCCCGCACCGCGACCTTCACAAGACCCGTACATAGTTTCGACTCGAGGTGAATCTGGTGCAACGGGACTTGAACCAGACCCATTTCTATGCCCTGCACTAGGACATGACTACCACAAAAGGTCTGCTCCGAGAACGGCAATACATCGGCACAAATAAACGATTGCATGGCCCCAGTATCCCGGAGCATTTTCACACGTATCTGCTCCGCCGAATTTCCTGTAACAGAAACTGCCCCCTCCAACAGAAAAGGGGCATAACTGGAATCAGGTTGATCACTGCGATCGGTATCAACAGGAGCCACTAGCTTAACGAACCCCGCACTCTTAGGCACAGAATTCGATTGTTTTCGTTTTAACCCAAAACACTCTGCAATTAAATGACCGGGTTTGTGACAATAATAACATTCACGATCCTCTTTCGACTTTAACGCAGCCGTTTTCGGATACGGTGAATTACTTGAACTTGCCTGAAACGACGTAACCCGCTCAGAACGTGTAGGGACAAAAACATTCTTATGCGTCAATGTAAATTCATCTGCAAGGACAGAAGCCTGGGATACCGACGTCACCTTCTGTTCGTTCATGTAAACAACCACACGCTCAGGTACGCAATTCTTAAATTCCTCTAAAAGAATTAATTCTCGCATGTCCTTAAGATCATTCACCTTACTGGAAGTGCACCACTTATCAAACAAAACGCTTTTCTCCCTCGCGAACTCAACAAATGACTGACCGGGATTTTTTTTATGACTCCTAAACCGTTGTCTGTAAGCCTCGGGTACCAGCTCATAAGCGCGCAATATGGCAGCTTTCACCGCTTCATAATTCACGCTATCCTCTAAGGACAACGTAGCACAAACGTCTTGAGCTTTACCAGTCAGCTTGCACTGCAGCAACAACGACCAGACCTCTTTAGGCCACTGAAGTGTAGATGCAATCCGCTCAAATACGTTGAAGTACGAGTCCACTTCTGTTTCTCGGAACTGTGGTACGAGAGAGATGTGCCTACTGACCTCAAAGGTGGTCCCCGCCGAGCCAGCATCGGCAGACTGCGACGGTTGTGTACCCGGAACCGGTGTTCTGTCCGCTGCCCTTATTTCCAATGCCTGCAGCTTAATCTGCGTTTCCGCCTCGATTTCAAGTCGACGGATTTCAAGTCGGAACTTCATATCTGCCTCAAGCCGACGGCTTTCTGCCCGTTCGCGTGCCTCTACCTGCATTCGCGCTAAGCGGACCTTTAGACGCGCGCCACCTCCTTCCGACCCAACTGAGCCCGGAGAGAAAGGATCGGAGGGCGAAAAAGCAACCTTGGCCTCCGAGGTCTCCACCTCAGCAGTTTCGCCGCGCTCCTCCTCACCAGAGCGACCATCAGCCTCCGAAGGGATTTCACCGCCATCTGAAGACAGCTTCAGGACACCTAGTTCCTCCAAACCCCGAGCTACCGTAGACCTAATCTCCAACTTGCGCCACTGCTTCGAGACAGCAATTTTATAATGTGCCGCAATATCCGCCAGGTCCTCCTTTCTACTTTTATTCAGCACTTCCACGGTGGGTGAACCCACGAAAGCGTCTAGATCAAAATCAGCCATCCGCTAACCCTTCAAAACAAAACCCTGAACATCCCATCAATCCACCAACCACACTCGCAATAATCAACCTTCCGGGAAAATATGAATATTTTTAGTATCCCGGACGAGCCCCCATTTAATGTTACGATCACTGGCGGTCTAGGGACAGCCGTAACACTAAAATTTGTCGATGTATCACGGGGGAGAGGTAAATGAAAGGAGACAAGGCAGGCACGTTGTAAAAGAAAAAAAACTGGGGTTTTATTGTTCTCCCCGGACCCAGTCGAAAAGAGGGGGATAAGCACCCCTACCTGAATACATTGGGGAAAGAACGTAGGCGGCGCCAACTGAGAGAACCAAGTATAACCAAAACACCCCTACCTCGACCTACCCCTATCCAAAGAAAAAGGTCGAAAGAAAAACGGAGTCTTCGCGCACTCGGCGCCTACACCTCCTATCTAATAACAAAAATACAGGGGGTGGCGCTCACCTCTACCCTAGGGTGTCTATACACAGGACAACTACGGGCAGGATGTATATCGCAATATACTAACCTACCGTTCTTCCCCCCGGCGCGGTTTTGCAGCTGATGCCGCTGATGACACGAAAACACTTATCCAAAACAGTCTGAAATGCACAACAATCTGGGTGCCGGAGAGCAGCCCACAATCGGCGGCCCTGAGCGTCAGCAATACTGAGAGGGGTTCCAGAGAATGAGCCCGCCGTCCCTCTTAAGCAGCGGCTCCGTCTCCTGATTGGCCCTCGTCCTCCGTCCCACTGACGACCGATCCGCCAGTCACAGCGACCTAGAGGAGGGGCAATTCACAGGAAACCAATCAAAGTGTAATCAAACAATAAACAACACTCCTGCAGTGCACGGGGAACGTAACACCGGTCAATTTTCAAAATGAAACATTTTTCAGTTTCAGTTCTTTCTGTGGTGCGGCCCGGTACAAAACGGCCCACAGACCGGTAGCGGTCCGCGGCCCGGTGGTTGGGGACCACTGAGCTAGAGTACACCACGGCCCTCATCGTTATATGTAAAACACTTCAAAAAAACCGCTGCAATCAAAAACTTTTGTTGTGGACTCGTTAAGTACCCAGTGAACAAAACAACAAGTGAACATTCAATAGCAAGGGTCAAGTGGCTTTTTCGAGGCAGAAAAATTACCCAATAAATCAACATATAAAAGACAACATGATTAGCTTGCGTAATTGAATAATTACTGGCCATAGAGTTTGGGCACCGCAGCAGCCTTCTCTAAATGTCAAAAAGCAATTGAAATGAATGAGTCCGGTTTCAGATCACCTCAGTGATTAGTGCCGCCATAACAATTCATCCCATTTACCTGCAGTTGTCCCTTCCCATCCCTAAACATCCACAAACATTCACTTCCAGCGTTTGCAAGCCGCTGTTTTCTTCACAGGGATTTTTTATTATTTGACATAATGTGTATGTGTGTAATATCCTGGCATTTTGTTCCCAAATACTTGTTTCTTATTGGCATCAAAACACTCAAGAGCATTGCCCTGCATGAACACTGAAATACACTTGAAATACATATTAAAACATTGTAAAGAAGAAAGAAAAACTAACTTTTGATTGGGTTAAAAAGGAATACAAATCTGAGGCATGGAGAAAGAAACTTCTCACAGGGAATTCCAGGGACATGGAGGATTCCAAAATCAAAGAACTTTATTGAAAGCAGGGAGGGGAAATGCAAAGATTCAGGCTGAAACCAACAGCCTGAATCTTTGCAAGGACTAAAAATCTCAAAGAAGACAAGGGAACCAGGTGTGTCCCTTGTCTTCTTTGAGATTTTTAGTTCTTGTTGGTTTCAGTCCTTTAAAGACAGTGGAAAAGTAAAGGCAGAAACCCTGCAGGGAACGTGTAGAGGGAGGACTGGGCAGGTAGGTGTCATCCGGGGGACGACCCAGTAGCTGTGAAATCCCAAGGCACCTCAGCAACAGGCAACAATGACCGGGAAATAAACACAAGTCAAATTTTATAAACTGTAATGAATTTCCACGTTAATTTACAGTAATCTACTGGCAGTCACATTTATTGTATTCTACTGTAATTCTACACCATACCTACTGAAAAAACAGTACAGTGCTGTATAGAAAAAGAATTATACCCAGGGCTCAAACATTGAGAAATCTCTGTATACAGGAAAAAGTAAGAATGTATATAAACTAACGATGAGTACGTTACTGTTTTTATGGTATGTTGCTGTATATTGTATTACAGTATGTTACTCTAGAAAGCATATGTCAAACTCGCGGCCTGCGGACCAAATCCAGGCCCGCTGGAGCGTCCAGTGTGGCCCACCGCCGGAATCCAGCTGGCTGCCGGATTACTTTGCTATTGTGAGAATTACAGAACGTTTCTAACACATGCGCGGTGTGACACTTATAATTGAAGGATATGAGAGTTTTACATTTCAAAATAAAACCCCTTAGTGTTGCTAACATAAAAAAGGACAGACTATCAATAATATACTTTTATTAAAGTTAAAGCAGTGTCAAACACTTAAATAACTGTTCAATACAATCTCACTGAACACATTCTCAACAATCTACAACCAGGACAAAGACTGGAACCACATGTTTAGGGCACTGAACACAATTTTAAAAAGTGTTAACTAGGGAGGAAGGAGAGGTAGCACACTGCATCTTGGACCAGCTTCCCTTACCTAGTAGACACCACCGTCCCCTGGTTGTCCTTTGTCTCTGTAATTAAAGAGAAGGCATATTAGATGTTGTATGCACTTAATCCTGAACCCTTATAAAAGAAATGCTTTTGTGTTCTCCTTATAATCTATGTCTACTAATGAGAGAATATTATTCTCATCTAACATAATGTGTAAATATTTAATTCATATGAAATAATATTCGCTCTGCTGAGTCCAGCACTTTCACAGAAGCCTACTTAGATTTCACAACATAGGATCATATCTTACGTGGTACTATTGAACAAAACAAAATTAAATGAAGCTTAGGCGAAAATTCAGTCAGGAAGACTGGACAGGCTGTGCCATTCCCTGGTGGCCTCCTCTCTCCCTGGGGGTGAACGGCCAGCTGATTAGGGGCGGGGTCGAGTAGTATTAGACGTGGGTGTTGTTACCGTAAACCAATCGCATTGGTGCAGGCAAATGTTAAAAACTGTTCTCCTCTCTTTTGAGCCACCACCCCTGACACCTCCAATCTACAGCAGAACCTGGCATATCAGGAGAGTTATGCAACTTGGGCTCTACCACCACCACCACCACCAGTGTCTGGACTCTCAAAGGGGGGGATATGCCTCGTCTCGGCTCGAGATCCCGGCCCCTGGTCTATCCTGCGGTAGGATGGAGTCCAAGCCCCAAACAACTTGCAATATCATATTATGCCTGTTATAATAAAGCATTGTTCAAATTTCAACAAGTCCCTCCGGATTGAAATGAACATAACATTAACGTTAGCCAACGTTAAGTGAATACGACTGAGCTAACTTAACTTTTCTCATTGTTTCAATTGCTGACTAATAAGCACGGACGGGGGGGACTCTGCGATCCCCCGGTGATTCCTCTCGTCGGTACTTTTGCATCTGCTTTCATGCGTGGGATGCTGCAACGCGCTATTTTATTCTCAAATATGGGACGATTCCGTATTTTAAGGGACGGGTGGCAACCCTAGCTGGAAGTGGAATGCATGCTGGACACATCCGTTTAATAACAAGTCACATTATCGGCGAAAATCATTACAACATGTTTGTTCACCGGTTACATTAAGTTTGTTCAAGAGTTTAGATGCATAACTTAATATTTAAATTGAACTTTAACGTGTTGTCTGTATCCACATTGCAAAGGCTTATTATTGTCATTAAAACTGCCAATGTTTTAATTAAAGGACATGAGTGGAGACCTTCAAACTCCAAACCGGCAAGACGTCAGCTTTAAAGGGACTCTGAATTGTAATATTAATAATAATAAATATTTTCCAAACATGAATTATTGAATGTTTCTGTGTAAGATCTACATGTGTGGCAAATGTCAAACATACAAGGAATTTGTCTTGGCGGTTGGTGCGTGACAGACAGTGTAACAATAGACAACAAGACAGCAGTGCACAAGTAATAAAATAAAATGAAATGCTAATGCAATGGGTTAGTAGAATAAGGCTATGGGTTAGTATAAAACAAGAGAATAAAGTTAAAGTCAAAAATTGAAAGTATTTAAAAAGTATAAAAATATTAAACAAAGTGCACTATCGAACAAGTGACGAGTGACAACAAAGTGACGAGTGAGAAATGACAGTTAAAGTGACATGTGCAGTATGAAGGAGAGTGACCGGTGGAATGTCAGAGTCAGACAGTGGGGGACCGGGCTCTGTTGATGAGCCCGACTGCCGACGGGAAGAAACTGTTCGTGTGGCGGGAGGACTTAGTCCTGATGGACCTCAGCCTCCTGCCAGATGGAAGGGGCACAAACAGGTTTTGTCCGGGGTGAGAGGGGTCGGCTACGATCTTTCTAGCTCGCTTCAGAGACCTGGAAGTGAACAAGTCTTGCAGGGATGGCAGATTGCAGCCGATCACCCTCTCTGCAGAGCGGATGACACGCTGCAGCCTGCCCTTGTCCTTGGCTGTGGCTGCAGCGTACCAGACGGTGATGGAGGAGCAGAGGATGGACTCGATGATGGCCGTGTAGAAGTCCACTATCATAGTCTTTGGCAGGTTGAATTTCCTCAGCTGCCTCAGGAAGAACATCCCCGGCTGAGCCTGGTAATGGAGCTGTAATGTTCAGCTCCCACTTGAGGTCCTGGGATATGATTTAGCCCAGGAAGCGAAAGGAGTCCACAGCGGTTTCAGGGTAATCACACGGGATGATGGGGGCTGGTAAAGCTGCGTTCATTCAGAAATCCACAACCATCTCCACTGTCTTCAGAGCGTTGAGTTATTTTGACTGCACCACCTCACCAGTTGGTCAATCTCTTGCCTGTAGGCGGACTCATCCCCACCAGAGATTAATCCAATGATGGTGGTGTCATCCGCAAACTTCAGGAGCCTGACTGACTGGTGACAGGAGGTGCAGCTATTGGTGTACAGGGAGAAGAGCAGAGGGGGGAGAACCGGTGCTGATGGTCCGAGAGGCTGAGACAAGTTTCCCCAGCCTCACATTAAGACCTGTTGGCTCTGTAGGCGAACTGCAGGCGGTCTGTAAAGGATTTGAGGCGGAATAGGACAAGGCGCTCAATGGACTTCCTCCTTTCTTTCCACAGGGTGACAGGCCTGTAATAATTAAGTCCTGTGATCCTTATTTTTGGGGGGACGGGGATGATTGGTGGAGACCTTGAAACAGGCTGGTAAACACCGGCGACAACTGAACAGCACAATGCTTCAGGATTGAGAGAGAAACAGAGTCTGGGCCAGCTGCTTTCTGGGGGTTGTGTGATTTAAATATCCTATTGATGTCCCTCTTCGGAATAGAGAGAGAGTCATGTGATGGAGGATGTGAGGGTTTCTTGGGGGGCATGGGCCCTATTATGCTGGGAAGGTGGGAATGGGGGTGTGAAGGCTGTGGATGGGTTCAGGACTTCTCCTTTGTCTGTCAAAGCGACAGTAGAAATTGCTCATGATGAGAAATTGCTTGCTGGAAACTTACAAGTTACATACTTAGTCACAATTGTCATGTTAACAGCCCTTAACAAGGACAAACACATATTTATAATAAATACAAATTAATAAATTAAACAATACAAAAATAAAATATATATTTTACATATAACAAGATCTGGCTGTGAGTCACTTGAATTGGGATAGTATACCTGAAATCAGCTGCATCTTCCTCGTCCTCACTTGACGATTCTTTGTGTAAACAGAGTCAGGAGTGCACAGAACACCCCTCAATTGCAGATTCATCTGGTCAACGGGTTTATTGCATTCAAATCATTTTATTTTGTTCAGCTTTGCAATCTGTAAACATGCAACATCCTGTCCAAAAATCCCCAAAATGTAAAAAATCGTCAACCGGGAGAAACCTGAGGGGAAAACAGCAGACAAGTAGGTGTGTAGAGTATGAACAACTTAAAGATGTACGGTGTTAGGGTTTCGGAAAGCTCTCGAGGGAGGCCTCACTCCTTTGTTCTCATCCCGGCCGGAAACGCGGACACGAATGAGTCAATTCGTTTAAATTCAAAAATCAAAAAGTATTTAATAACTAAACAACGGTATAAGGAATGCAATTACAAAGTGAAATACTAAGCGAACAGTAAAATATTTCGCGAACAAGAGAATCCTCTGAGCAAGTCTAAAGCGACTTATCAAAGCGGCTGCAGGAGAATTCTAACAGTCTTTTCCCCACTTTGGTCCTTTGAAAACTCTTGAGGTGTGTCTTCCTTGGTGCATTTGAATGTCATTGGCTTCTTCTTCAGAGTGTCCCCTCCTGGACTGTCCCCTTCACGTCGAGGTGTGAAGCTGCAGCTGTAACCTGAAACCTCACTGTACTATCTGTCCCTCACATTCCAATGCACTCAATGTAGATACAGTTGGCTTTATTCCTCAATGAGTGAATTTAACAAAGCATACATCGTTTAAGTCTTCATCTTATAACTAGTACACTTTAATTACAACAACCCATCATTAATGATCACACTTCATCATAAGATCGAAGACAGTTCATGTGGTTCAATTCTCAAGACATTTGCCCCAGTTGGCTGCCTTACATTAAGTTGTTCATTTACTACCTGACAGGAGAAAAAACTCCCAAAAAACCCTCTTTGGGGATAAAATTGGGAGAAATCCATAAAGGACAGCAATTGGCATCCGTCCCCAGGTTTTAACATCACATTGTGACAGAATGTTAATGTGTACAGTGTTTATATGATTTAAATGACTATGAATTGTGTTTGATTGAAATTGCATTTCACTTCATCTAACATGTTAATGTAATAACTAATATCTAATAACACACAAACTATAATTCTAACACTAAACATTATTACACGTACTATAATTTCCTGACTAGGGGTGCACTTCTGGCTTAAATCCCTAACAACGGTGCATTCAAATCCTATGACAGAAATTATTCTAATATTGAGAGTAGTAAACCAGGCCTAAGGCAAGACCACTGCAGGGACAACCTCCATCAGATGTAACCTCCATCAGATGCAACCACCACCCACAGAAACCTGTGAGGGGGGAAAGCACAAAGACTTCAGGGAAAAGGAAAAGTTAGTAATTTGTGTTTATGATGAAAGTAATGATAAAGTTATCAGGATCGTCGGGATCCGAACCTGGGTCTCCGTGTAGCAGGCGGATTGCCTACCACTGCGCTACGAGGGATGATGACTCAGATGCAGAGAGACGAGTTGTTGGTAGGGAATCAATCTATGGGAATCTATATATTGGTGTATCTTCCTCCTAGTCCCCTGTCAGATTGTTATTCAGTTGGTGATGGATCTATGCCCGAAACTACATGTGTTGTTTGTGTGTGTGAATACCTGATGATAGAAAAGATGGATCCCCTGTGTTTTGCCGTTTTTGAACTCTGTTTTGGATTTTTTTGCGAATTCTGTTTTGAAAAAGAAAAATGTAATTGTTTTGTTTTTGCGACCTGGTCTGCGATTGAGTCAGTGAGAAAGCCTAACAATAGAGCCTCCTCCTAGATTTTCCACCAGTTTGAATTTTGTGAAAAACACGTTTTGGCCCATTTCTCCTGAACACTATGTCACAATATTGTCTGTGGATCATTATTGGGTCTATCCTGATCCATAAAAAAACGTTGTGATATATTTTGTTTTGAGAAGATATGGGCCAATGAGCTTTCCAAGGGGTGTGGCTTAATCTGGCATGACTCATAACTTCTAAATGATTTGGCCTGCCATCACCAATATTGTAACATATGCAAACATTGAACCCCTGAAAACACCCTAATTTTTTGAGAATATTTGAAGAATAGGGGGCGCTGCAATTAATCGTTGAAAATCTGCCATTTTGGCCTATTGTCATGATTTCTTGAGTTGTAAAAGACCGAACCCAGGGATTAAACCCGATTCTTTTCAAATGTGTATGATCTTGAGACCTTAGGCTCTAAAAATTGCATTTTGCCGAAATAAATTCCAAACTATGTGTGGGGAGCATTGAAGTTGTTTTAACTCAACCATACTTTATCTAATCTGCTCCATATTTCTCATGTAGCATGAACTTCTCACCGTGTAGACATTGATGTGATCATTTTTAACCTTAGTCATAGTCATGAATATATATTGTTTTACACTATGCTCCTCAAAGGTTAATCTGATCCCTCTCGAAATTTCTTAGCAGAGAGGTAAGACCTTGATAATGCTTCACTGTGAATATTATAAGAATCCGATAATCGGTGGCCAAAGCTGATCCTTCGCCAAGAACAACTAAACCGTTGTAACTCTACTCCACATCATCGGATTCTTTCCAATTTACACATGTTTGAGACTCTGGGCCTGAAGAGATGTAAAGTTGAATCAAGTCATAGCGCCACCTAATGGTAACAAGAAGTCAAATTTCTAGTAACCAGTAAAAAACGAAGGTGGTGTTGGGCCCTCTACCGTGCTATTAAACCTCACCACGTTTTTCTTCACTGAGGACAAAGGAAAAACACAAACATATAGGGGCATGATGCCAGGGGCTGATAACAAGTGCCCTGCGGCTCTCCAGACCCCCTTGGCCATAAAAAGAGGATGTACGAAAGAACACCGAGAGCTCCCATTGGCCAAGGACAGTGACATTTATTTATGGACCTTAACTTTATAAAAAGAGATTGCGCCAAAGAATCGATCTCTTTCGCCTGACTTTCCGTTAGTAATAGATCGAGACACCACAGCGTTGTTTTCATTTCTTTTCCCTCCAATTCCCAAGTTTCAGTCTTAATCTCGCTGGACGAACTCAAGACTCTCGCTCCAATCATTCCCTGCTTCCTTTTTTCGCCTTTTGATTTTATTCCCGTTTCACCCCGGAGGACTGGAGAGACAGCTGCTCTGACCCCCGCGCTGCCTCTGTTCCGAACGAGAAGTTCCAAATCGCCTTTGCCCACTGAGTTTCCCTACGCGGAGCTCAACTTTCCTCAGTTAGCTGGAAGCTGATAACCAACCATCGACCGTTCGCTATGTCGATCGAGCACATCAAACAGTAAGAGACTGCTTTTCTAGGCAGACTAATTTAGCGTGTTTATATAAACTTGATGTTAATTTGATTTGTTCAGTCATAACGTGGTACGATATAGTCCGGATCAACGAATTCGCTACCTTTGATTTATGTTGGAATGTGTACCTGCAAATGTAATATTTCCTGTGGATCCGATACTGTGATACGCTTTGCCGCAAGGGTACAGTGCCAACTGTATTACGCTGTTGAATGATATCTCATGGTCAAAATAGTTCCTTATTTTTTTTCAATCTTAGATCGCTTTTCCCGGGTCTCCGCCGCGAGATCCGTTTGGCTGTGGTTTTATTTCGTCTCGCGAGCCACATCGTTGGTTTCCGTACACACAACTGCACACACATAAGTCCGACCATACTGATTGACGTTGCTGATCTACTGTATGTTCCGCTGGTCGCGGGTCAGAATCCCCTCGCGTTGCGTCTATTTACCCCCCCTTCGTCCAAGTCGTAGTCCCTAGCAACCGATAGCGGTGCCATAGCAGTGCATTTATCGTCTTCCTCTTTGCTTTACTACGTGGAACACTTCCCTGCATTTCGCTCCCGCTCGCCCCTCGCGTTGAGTAGTCGTATTACACTGCCTAACATTCCCGTCTTCCTCGGTGGTTTGATTTAACGGTCTCACTTCCGCCCGCTGCTCCCGCTCGCCCCCTAGTGTGATAATCGGCACTCCGCTTATTGTTGCGCGCAACCCCACCGTCGTTCCTTCCCTGCACCCCCCTCCACGCTCACACCCCCACCCCCACCCCCACTGTTTGTTTAGTGAGTAGGTTTAAAATAAGTGTTATGGGGATTGTTGATTGCAGTTATAGGTGATCTTGATCAGTGATTCTGTGAGTTAATAAACCCTGTTATACTTTAAAGAACCGTTTTCCTGTGTTTACTGGTGCATTTATATGGTGGTGACAGTTGACATACATTGCCAGTGCTCGAACTTAAATCCTTCCAACATCTTCACTCTCAAGGAGTGAATATCAATTATGAGACTTTATCTGTAGTATTGGTTTTTAGTCCTTGTTAGCTCAGGGTGGTGCCCCGTTATTTATTTATTCTGAAGAAGTATCTTAGTGATTATTAATAATTATATTAATGTCCATAAGTTAGTCCCTCATTTGCTAGTAACCTAATACGACCCCCTAGCCGCTCCCAACAGTGGTATTTCGAGAGGCTTTAATTTGTAAAATGCTACATAAGAATGTCCTGGGGCCTGTTTCAATAAGGAGGTTCAACCAACTCTGAGTTAAAACTTGAACTCTGAGTTGACTTACCCTGAGATGGGAAACTCTGAGTTTTCGGTTACAGAACAGCTGAAATGAGTTAGTTCAATCAACTCTGAGTTGACCTACTCTGAGTTAAGCGCGTGCACCACAACTATAAAAAGCCATTATCAATGGAGCGCAGATATTACGAGTCACCATGGCAACAGCGCCAGACAAAAAGAGGTCTTCATATTTTTCACCAGCAGAACTGGATGTGCTTATGCAAGCATATGGAGAGTACGAACATATATTTTTAAAAAAAAGCAACACGGCTGCAGCGGCGAAGGACAGAGAGTTGGCTTGGGAGAAAATAGCTGCTCGAGTCAATGCGTAAGTTTACATTTGAATTACTGTTATACAGTGTTGTGTGTAATTAATTTCTATGTAATCTAAAAACTGTAATTTAATTGCGTAATTTAAAGTAAAATCTGATGTAATTGCATTAAATGCTGCATAAACTATAAAGCAATTCTGTATAAAACAATAGTGGATTTAACATCAAATTTTAAAAGATATATTTTTTCAAGAATAATTCATGCAATTGTATAATGTTTATTTGAAAGCATTAAAAGTGCAGTTTCTTGTCTCTCCTTGTATTGTTCAAGTGGTTGAGGTTGATATGGGATTTAGAAAGTAATTAGTAATAAGTAGACCAATACTTTCTAGAGATAGTCATTATTACATTAATCTAATTACACTGTTGAAGAAGCCCGTTGTAGTTAGTAATATAAGTGACTTGCCCAACTGTTATAATATCAGAAGTGAAACTGGAAGAACAGTGTGTTATTCAACCTAATTTTAATTTTTCATGTAGGTAATGTTAATATTATGTGTCTATCAAACAATCTACACATTCACATTTCTTCACCTTTTTTATGTGGAGTAGCCTATAGAATCTAAGTTTAAATCTAAGTATAAACAGGTATTTTTATCTCTCCCCAGAGTGTGGAAGAACAGCAAGAGGATGGTCCATCAACTTCTGGTGCACAGATGAACACAGTTCAGTGATTTTTTTTTTTCAGTAAATGCCACAGTTTAATATTGTAGAATTTTAGAACTACATGATGTAACTGTAATCTACTGTATTTTCAGTTGCCAGTTAAGGAGTTATATAGACTTCTTCTTATTAAAAAGATAGAAAAAAACAGCAAAGAACTTGTATACTTGGACCGCCAGATCCAAAAGGCAGATCTGGAAATTGAGATTCTGAAACTAAAGCTAGAGGTGAGTGCATGGTCACAGGTGAATTCTAAGTATTGAAAATATATTAAATTCTATTTTTTTTTTTTATGTTTAGGAAATAAAGAACACCATATAAATTGCTGTGATTTTGTGTTTATTCATTTTTATTTTATTTTGTGGTTGGTTGGTTGTGGTGGTGGATATAATGTGTATTAATCTGTGAAGACATTTCGGCATATCATATCCCGGACTACCCTTCCCTCCTGGAAATCTGCCGGGTTGATGGGGTCTTCCTCTGGGTCTTGTATTTGTAGGGCAGGGTGTTGCTCCCCTCTAATTATGGCAATATTATGGAGAACAACACATGCCACAATGTCGCAGGCCCTTTCAGGGGTTACCCTGAGGTGACGTAGGCACTGGAAACGTGCTTTCAACAGGCCTATGGTCATCTCCACCCGGGCTCTCGTCCTGCAGTGTGCCACATTGAAGCGGCGCTGGGGGCCTGGTTCAGGTTCTGGGTAAGGGGTAATTAGTGTTGGTCGGCATGGGTAACCCCTATCTCCCAGCAGAAAGCCATCAATCTCTCCTGTAAGAAAGTTCACATTGCTTTAGAGCTGCATAGAAGTTCCCCAGTAAGTGTGTAGTGCATACATTGAAATACATGCATTTACTTACCAGTTTCCAGTCTGTTGCTCAGCGTTGACTCACGATACATTCGTGAGTCATGAACAGAACCGGGCCACTTGGCCTCCACATTTGTAATGAGATGTGCAGCATCACATATGATCTTGACAATGCAAAGAGTGAGACATGTTATAGTATTGTGATGTAGTCTTTGACCATTAGAAACAGTAGGCTTTCAGTGTACCTGCACATTAATACTGTGGATGGACCTCCTGTTGACATAGTCCGCTTCATTTTCGGAAGGTGCAATGATGGGAATATGTGTGCCATCAATGCATCCAACCACATTCGGAAATCCTGAAAGGAATTCTATTATTAGTTTACTTCCAGGGGTCGCAGCAATATGCTCTTAACTGAACGTCATTTATCAGGTTAGCCTCATTTAAACCGATTTATACATCACTGACCTGCAATCCTGTGAAACTCCTCTTTGATGGCTCTCACGGGTTTGTGCCCAGGAAACAGCACAAAAATTCGGAGAAAGCGCTTAAGAGCGAGGCACACTTTCCTTACAACTCTGCAAACAGTAGCCTTACTGATATGTTCTGCATCCCCAATGTTATACAGAAAACTACCATTTGCAAAGAAACGTAATGCAAAGCAAAGCATCTGCTCGGATGTTAGAGCACGGCCGCGATGGCTGATGTTTCTGATGTAAGGATGGATGAGATTATGGATGTATCTTATTGACTGTAAAGAAAAACGGTACCGCTCAAATAAAAATGAATATGGATATGACAAAAAATCCACTCTGGGTCTCAAAATCCTCTCCCGACGTAAATGCAACTCCCTACGGATTAATGCAGCCTCTTCATCCACAGGATCGTCCATAAAAGGACATGCCATTTCATTCACTTGATTTGATGCGCTCTGCGTGACTGAAATGTGCGTAATGAATGAATACCGAAAGAATGAATGAGGTGATTAAATACCACTTCCTCTTTAAAAAAGGGGAGGAGACGAAATAAACTCTGGGTTTCCCGAAGAAAACCTGCTCCCGACCAGGTTAGGTTCACAGAGTAAGTTGCCATGGTAACTGACTCTGAGTATAAGTTACCTCTCTTTCTGAAACAGGCTTGACTTACTCTGCTTTCTCAGGTTTAACATACCTCCCATTCTGAAACAGAAAACTCAGAGTTTCCCTCATTTCAGGGTTAACATACTCAGAGTTTTCACTTAACCTCCTTTCTGAAACAGGCCCCTGGTTATCACCGAATGACACATTGGGGATGTGTACTCTGTGCCTGAAGTGGAAATAGTGTTTAACGATTGATTTTTTTCCTTTTAGATCTAATCTGAAATTGACCAGATGTAGTCTTGTGATTGAGATATTGGCTCATGTACGGTATTTTCAGAGGCTTTAATTTTGGAATGACACAGGACAAATGGAAACGCAGACAATATATACACACAAGGTAGGCGCACAGGTGGAAACAATCAGGGGCAGGGCAGACAATCAGACCAGGACACAGGAGGAAGGGGCAAGTTGCCTGAGACGAAAGGGAGGTTAATTTTCAAAATAAAACAGGAAATCACAGGACAGTTTTACTAACGCCGTTTCCTGGGCATGACAACTATTGATAGTATCCTTTTAAATCTGATCTGAAATTGACCTGAAGTAGTCTCGTGAATTTGATTTTGAAGGAAGTTGGATTTTAAAGATGAAGTTTGCAAAGCGGCCTTCCTGGTGTCAATCCTTATGGTTAACGACAACTGACTCTTGGACGCTTTGTCCGACGGCCGCAGGAGTTCTTGTCTGCGTTTTTAGCCGTCCGGCCGGTGCCCCAACATGCGGAGTAGCAAGGACCTGTCCAACCAACGCTGCTTGCAGCTTTTAATTAGATTGGTTTTTCCCTCTCTCACCTTACAAACAAACAATTAAGAAAATAATTGGTCTTGTACTCGCTGAAAATATATAACCGCTGTTTTTAAATTCATCAGACGACGGTGTGACTACGATTTACCTCCAGGTCAAACAACCAATACTCCGGTGGTTCAGATATAGCCAAAAGAAATCTTACTTAAAGACTTACTTACTTATCTGTTAATAGAGATTAGGGCCACATTTTTAATAGACAATTAGCTCAATACTGCATTTAGTCAATGTCTCTTCTCTACATCAACTGATTATATGCTGATTGCTAACTACTCAGACTGCAAATGGACACTACACTTCTGATATAAAATCCTGAAGGAATTTAAATGCAGATATGTTTATCAAAATGTAATAGCAGAAAAGCAAAACAAGGAATTGAAAATAGCTATGTATAGTAGTTATGTATTCAAAAACTAACCAACATGCTCCAAATCATTTAGCTGAGAAGTTGTGTGCAACTTCTCAGTATTTCAGTGAAATCAATCAGTATTTTGATGGTAAAAAAAAAGAAAAAAAACAGCTTTAGATCCTGCCTGAGTACTATCGCCACTAATTTCCCATCCAAACATCGGCAAGATCACTCATTTTCCAAATTAAACATCTTTCACTACTAACTTATTCAAAGATTCCAATTAGCGAAAAGTGGTGCTACATGATTGTGTTCCCCCACCCACTCTCTTTTCCCATTCAAATACTTTAAAGAATGCCTTTAAGGACAACTCCCGCCTCCCCATCCTTCTTGATCCAATGTGTGTGTATGTGCTGCTACTGAGCTCTATCAGTTGGTATAAATCTTTAATTTTGGAGATCAGCATTAATGGTCGAAACAGCCTCAGAAATGGGTTCCGCTCCTTGCTTTCATCCTCTTGGCTGGAGGAATTCCAGAAGGAGGGCTATACAGGATCGTTTGCTCCTTTTAAGTACATAAAATTAGCTGCTTATCGGTTAATCTCCGAACATGATCCCTCAAATCTTTTTCTTTGTATCCAAGGCCGGCTGCCTTTGCTAGAACTGCATATCTCTGCAGTGTGAGAGTGATGTACGAATGAAGATCCAATAGAATCACTTTTTAACAACAATAAGGCCGGAGCTTTCCCTAACACCAACGAGCATTAATTGGCAGCCTTTTACTTCGCGCATCCGGGTTAAGATTGAATTGCCATCAATCTGTTTCGGCCTCTTGTGTGGCAATGTTTTTCGTCGAAATACAGGGAAGCCAAAATAAACCGATATGGAGAAAGTAAGACATCTAGTGAGAAATACTGGGCAGGAGCAATGCGGGAGCACCACATGAGGGCTTTTGTTTTGATTCCACCCCCGTTAACTCAACTTCCTCCACCACCAAAATGCATCATTTTGATGATTTATTTTGACTTATTTTACCAGGTGTGATGATCAGTTATTCCCCGGGTGGTTTCACCTGGCTTCTGCCCTGTATTTCTCTACATTAATGAGTGTAGGCTGTGAAATTAGGCTGGGCACTGCCTGTTAATGGGACCTGTGAAAGCCGAAGAGTGACTGCAGCTCTCGTTAGGCGAGCCAGCGGCTATTGATTGCAGCAGGCCACTGGGGGCTCCCTACCTGCGGTTGACTTTGTACTTCTGCAGGATTTCTAACGGTCTGCAGAACAACAGGGACCACGCACATCTCAAACAAGGTCTATGAAAAGCCTATCAATTAGGCTTTGAAGGTCAAGCAAACTCTCCCTCCCGTGCTTTCCATCTCTGTCTCCCCACTCCTGCTCTGTCTTGAGAAGGCGGCATCTTCTTTGCTCCCTCCAATACATCTGAAGACTCCATTCAATTAAATACCTCTCAGCTCCAGCTGCTGCCTAAGTGAAAGGTCAACTAAGACCAGGAGGCTAAAAGAAAAAGGCTTGGCTTCTTCACCGCCCCTCCCCACAACAAAGCCTCCCAAAAGCAGGCGCTCTTGCTCTTAATAACACCCGCTGGTCAATCCCTAACTAGCAGTGACAGTTACCCCTAGAAGCGCCACTGCAGACCAGAGCCAATCGATCAAGTAAAAGAAAAAATATATATATAATGATAACCCGCAGACATAATGTCAGGCCCTTGCACTGTCCCAATTGGTGGACGTTCAGGTAGTGGGGAGAGAAAGCTGGATAGGCATCAAAAGCGAGGTGCAGCAGTGGGCTGTCTTGCTCACTTGCAGCCACTAAGGTGGGTTAACCCTCTCTCATAAAGCCCAATTACCCACACCATGGCCTCAGGGAGTCCCGGAGGAATGGCCAGTGGGCGAATGACCTATAAACACACACACACACACACACACACACTCAATAACTATCAACAAAAAACACCACATAATTGAGTAAAATTAGGACTCATAACCGGCAACATAACTGACTGGTTGCACTGATAAGCTTCAAGCTTCAAAACTGGGGCCAACAACCTTGATGCCTTACAACTCCGTACTGATAGAACTTATTTTCTGGAGCTTTCCTGCATCAAGGAGCTACTGTTAGCCTTTTTAGTAGAGCCTTAGATTGCTAGGAATGCACTTGTACTGTGTTTAGCCACGCTATCATTAGCTCTAGGGATTCAGTCTACTTTTGGTACTTACTTAAATATCAACTTCTGCTCTCCATTATACAGAAAACCGCTGCATTATATGCATGGATACACAGTTTCTTCAGCAGACCCACTGGTCAATAAGACATATTACAATGTCTTTCCTCATACAATGAATAACTATTAAACCTTCTCCTTATGATAATGCTTTATATGGCATGGATCTGTCATATATTCAAGTATCCTGTCAGAATCACATTTACTGAACACTAAATCCATGACTATGAGATCCATGAGATTTGGATTTTTTTCTGCTCTGGAAACCGAGAACCTCAGAATATTGTCTCATATGACACTTTAATGTTATAGTATTAGGCTTGTTCTTTTCATACACTGTAACAAATTGGTGTAAATTTACGGTGCATTTCTAACGGTATCTTACAGTATGTCATAATAACTAACACAGTTAAATTTCAATCCCTTGCTTGTAAATTAACAGCCAATGTGATGAACAAACAGAACAACTGTCAATTTACAATAATAGCAGACTACCGTAATTCAATTGCATGTTAAATATATTTTATGAAGTGGTGGAAATACACATACAAGTGCAGTGAATCACAATCCATGTACATCTGTTGTAGGTTAATGTATGGAAGCCCATGTCAGCCACTGAAAAACAGGTCCTGTAAGTCATCATAATGAGATCTCGTATCTCATGAGATACGATGATGACTTTGACTTACAGGACATTACTGTACATGCAGCTGTCACTTTTATCCAAAACGGTTTGACATAATTTTATGTGGAGTAATTGGGGGTTAGGTGTCTTGCTCAGGGACACTTTGACTTGACACAGGGAGCAACCAGGATTCGAACCAATGACCTTGCACTGCACAGCACATCTTCCCTAGCCCATGCGCGGCCTTCGCCGTCGTTTCAGTGGCCGGAATGTAAGGATTATAAATGTTTGTATTAATTCGATGCGTTCATTGCCTAAAAGTCATTTGAGTCTTAATCGTGACCGACTGCTCGTGAACGTGATGTCAGACGCGTCATCTCAGTTCATCCAGAACACCTGTCAGTTCAACATCGGAGGAGTTCCTCATTGCCTCGTCTCTCCAAGTAACATTGGTAAGTGTTATTTGCCTAGCATGATTAATATTCTCTTTCCTTATTGTTGTCTTCCTCATCTTTGTAATTTTAATATTTTACCAATGACAGTGTTTCTAAATATTTTATTTGGTTTGTTTTACAGAGGCACTTGATTAAGGACGCCAGCCGTTTGCTGCGGTCAATTGAAAGTGTTCCATAGCGTATTGATGCAGTTAGGTTACGTTGTTCCTAATAATTTTATGATTCATTTTTTTATTATTGTATACATGCGGCATATTTTATGTTTTGTTCTTGGTTACAAATATCTAACATTTTTGTCTTAAAGGCATCTAATAAACTCCAACCACTATGACCGAAATGAGTTTGGTTGTCTTTCTTTAATTTGTGGGGAATTAAATGCAAAAGTATACGGTTATAAGTAAACTGTAACATTCTGGTATTTATAACACAAAAACAGTAATCGTATGGTAACAAACTGTAATCCAATATACAACAACATACCGTATATTACGGTAGGGCACTGTAAATAAAACAGTAAGTTACTAGCGTCGACTGCCAGTAAATTGCAGTTAATTCACAGTAAAATTGGTTCAAGTTTACGGTAACATACAGTAATCCATCTTACGGTAACATAGTGTAAAAACATTTACGGTATTATACCGTAAAATAACGGTAAATTCCTGGCGTCCTTGCTGCCACTAAAATACCGTTAATTTAAAAGAGGAATTTTTTTAGCGTGTACCTGGCAAATGGTCTTATTGTATGACAACATTGCTGACCAATTTTTGGGATCTTTGGAAGCTGCCACGTTGATTAGCCAGCATTTGGATTTGGCCATCAAAGACAATTTTGTCTATCATTTGGAGGATGCTTTCAGAGATCACTTTAGGATTAGAAAAATATTCATAACGAAGTGGTTTGACAAGTCTAACAGTTCTGCTGTCGAGTTGTTTCTTTTTCTCGATGCAAAGTTTTCTACTGAACTTTAGTCAACTGGCAGCTGCTGGATGATTAGACCCAAATGATTGGATGTGTATCATGGCTCTATGGCAAGGTGGCCACTTTGGCCACTACAACATCTCAACTCCTTTTGACTAGATTGCAGAGAGATTTGGACGCAGATCAAATGTTTTCCCCGCAGTGGTCCTGGGTTCTACATAACTTGCCTTACAATTAGAATGTGTAAAATTTTCAGTATCCCCCTCCATCATCCCGTATCTTTTTGTAAAGAAGTTCTTGTTTTCCCATAGAAACTGATTTGGCTCTTCACACAGGACACGTAGGGGTTTCCGCAATAGCTTTTCTGTCTGGTCTATTTCCACTGTGAGCAGCAAGCAAATCTGCCAAGAAAAAACACTGAAGAACAAGGGCAGCTGATAAAATGCATGTCAAATGGATCACAGATCCACTTGCAACTTAGCTTAGAGCCGCATCCGTCTCTAGCATGCTTGCCTACATCATTCTGTTTCAATTTTAATTGAAATTTAATTTTTATTAGGGCGGTCAATAGAGAGCTAATTTATCACATTTGGGGTTAGGGAAATCCATTAATCGCAATTAAATATTGGTAATATATAGTAATATAAGACTAAATCTTATGAATTAACGAGTAATCACTTTAGAAAGCGTGTATTTTTGACACTGTTGTTTAATTTTATTTCTTGCACCTGCACCCAAGCTCCTGTTTGGTGTGCCGGCCAGCCCCCTCTCAGAGCCTCCGCTGGCGTTTTCGGCATCATTTGCTATGGCCCTCCCTCGAACCTCTGCTTTCGGGAACCACTCCCCAGTGGACTTCTGTTCCCGGTGGGCTGCAGCGCACCGCTGTTCTCGCTGACACGCAGCTGATTCCCTCGGCTCGTATCATCTCCTGGATGGACCTGGACCCAGCACTCCCTCTGGTCATCCCCCGGAGGTTTCCTGCCTTAACTTGGCCCGTCCCCACCCACCATTTTGTGTGTTTGGCCCGTCTAGAATCCGTCCCTAAAGAGGGGGATACCCTGACCATGTAGGGTCATTTCCCGTTTTATTTTGTTGTGGGTTGTTAACCTCACTTCCTGCCCTGGTGTATATTCCCCTGTGAGTTTCACTGCATGAAATGTGAGATTTTCGTCCCCGTAAACGCCCGGAAATCTCCCTAATTTCCGACAATTTGCAACCCGCGTACGTCGCGTTTGTCTGTGCCACAAATTGTCAGAAACGAACCATGAGGTAGGTGGAGAGCTGGCGGAGGTGCGAATGGCCCGAATTAGCATATGAATGCAGCGAAACCGCGGGTGGCCGAGCCGAGCGGGCTTGAATATCCTTACTCCTTATTGGATGAAACCACAACTTACTAACAAATAAAATCACTCGTGATTGGCAGCAAAACCACACCTGGGCAGACCAGGCTTGAGTTTCCTTGTTCATGATTGGATGAAACCACAACTTTCAATCCCTCGTGATTGGTTGGCAGATCTGTCGCTATTGGTCACCCGCCTCATTTTATTTATATATATTTATATATTCATATTATGCTATATATTCATTTCATGTTTATCCTATGTAGGCTACTACACTATTATTAGGATACCAACCAGGACATCAATGAATTTATAGAGAAAATGAACATTTTCCACATGTTTATGCAAAGAAAGAGCTTTATTAACAACACACAAACAACAACTACATACAAAGTGAGGATCTGCCCACACTTGGGTAACGGCGGTTTAAAAACTACAGCTCAGTAAACTGTCCGTTTAGCTTCTCGGGGTTGTAGACCCTCACTGGCGCCGTGTTTTCCGAGGCAGGTCTGTTGTGCAGGCGCCTAGTGTGTGGCGACCGTACAATCCACCCCGAGACCCCGCCAACAACGCCATCCTCTCCGTCCGACGTGAGCTCTACGGTGGCGGAGTTCCAGAGTTCCACCTCGTCATCAGCCAGCACACTTTGTCTCGATTCCAGCAGCTGTAAAAACAACAATGAATCAGTACTGTGCGATGCGATGCGTACGGACACAACACATCTATCAATGCACCTGAAAGAAGTCAGCAAATAAACTCTGACCCTCTTTCTTCTCGCTCGACTCCGCGCTGAATCCTTCGCATCTTCCGCCCGCAATGAGTGTCCGGCTGGAAATCCTGAAGCTCCTGCGTACCGTCTCAAAATACATCTTACAGGCGGATGGAAAACAATTAAATGAGTGTGGTATGAATACAAAAAAATCAAACCCATGTCACAGTAACATTTAACAAGGAAGGAGAAACAGTAAACCGTGTCACTTACACACAATGACGTCGTCTAAATCTGGACTTTTCCCGGAGCAAATACGAGGTCACCGCCTCATTATCAGGCAAGATTAGTCTGTGAAAACAAAATGTACAGTTATGATGGTATCTATACGTATATATTCCCTTATAGCGCAGAATGAAAGCATATTCTGTAAATCTGACCCTTGCTCCGGTTCGTGGCGCCTGTAATTCGTCTCGGAGTTGTGAAGACGGCGCACCGCTTCCTGTAAACGACACGGCAAAGAAAATACACTTTAATAAAGCTGTTTCTGTTCACTTGTAAGGCTACTAGGCTACTCTTAGCTTCCGTTTTAGGTTTAGCTCAGCTAGCAGTCATCGAACGTATTCTTACCGCTATCTTGGGATTGTGCGCCCGTCTCCTCTTCTTTGAGTCAGTTCCTCCAGAGCCGCCATCCTTTCCTCCATGGACAGAAACCTGAGAGTCCCGAACGCTCCAGTGGGGCGAACCGCTCGTTGATATCGGCAGTTTGTTGTTGGAGTTGACGAGACAATCCACTGAGAGCATTCAGCAGTTTCTTCTCGTGTGTCTGCGGACTGGCCGAAACTTGCTGACCGCGGAGAGGAGTTGAAGGCGAGTTGAAGGCGAGCTGTCATCCAGCCATTATTCACGAACCAGCAAAAACCAAACAAAGGAACTGGAGATACAGTTATTCTGAATATAGTAACACACTGTTTGTATGCTCGTCTTGCAAGTACTGCCGTATCAGTCATGCCTATGACCTCACACGTGATTGGACGAGGAGTCTAAGGGTCCTCCAATCACATACGAGGTTATTGTTATACGGAAGGACCAATATTTTAGGAAGACAAATGGTTGGGACTTTGAAACAGCTGATATGCTTTATGTAAAGTAGTGTTTTGGTGTCAGCAGAACGACTTTCCCTAGAAATCTGTACAGTGGTGCCTCTTTCTCCATTCCACCAGACAATCTTGGATGAGTCTGACAGACATGCAATGTTGACAATGTATCATCAGATGTACCCTTGTGTCACTGAGGTTGAATGTTTTGCCATGACATGTAAACGGGTAACATATATGAATGTAACTTACTAAATCGATAGATGCAGAGCATAAAGGTCAGCATATGTTCATGCTAAGTGGTGTGGAAGCACTAACAGTTTTGAGGAACCCGTCCTTGACCCTCTAGCAGAACTACGACCAGCCATTATAAAGAAGTTTATAGTTGTTAATGTTGTGTCAAAGGGTACTGCATTTAAACATGTTCTTGCACAAGTTTCCTGGCTTCATCCCCACCCGACATTTTTTTGGAAAGCCAATAGAAGTTTGGGGCTTGCAGGGAACAGACACGTCATACCCAGGATCATTTCTGCCAGTTGAGCGCATTGCTAGAAGATGTGTGGGTAATACATCCTCTGTGCATTTAAGTAAGACCAAAGAAAAGGTCACTGTAGTCCTGCCACTATGCACTGTAGTCGAGCTCTAGGAGACTGATCTCTGCAGACCCCTCATTCTGATTCAAATGTTGTTTGCATGGAATGCTCACTTTACCTTGATTAAAACTCATTTTTTAAAGAAGTTATTTTGTGTATCTTTTTTACATAACATTTGCCATTGCTAATGGCATACACAGTAATCTAGCATATTTAAATTAAATGAATCAATTCAAGCTAAAATGTAAGAGTCTATAATTAGGCTACTGAGCCTGATCTATTTGTACCAGAGATTTTCTTACCTTTTAAAAAAATGTCACCTGGGCTAAAACTCCCTCTGCGACCCTGATTTGCATTTGTATAGCTCACAGCATTTTCATTTACATGTCAAAGCCTCCCCTAGAATTAGGAGGAGGGGGGTCATGGGGGGACAACTGCCAAGGGAGGCCCACATCAATTTCTGACAATTTACGGCAGTTTTCGGCGTTGCCCACAAATTGCCGCAAACCTGAAATTCCACGACAATTTACAGTGCCGCATACTGCCGAAAATCCCACTTTTCATGCAGTGTTTGATTGTCTGACGTGTCCCTGATGTGTCCAATCCCCTGCACCGTCCCATTGTTTTAAACCAGATATGACCATTATCTCCTTGTCATTCATTGCTTGTCATGTGTATGTCCCTGTATTTTGCTCTCAAGCAAAAAAAGTGTGGACAAGTGAAGAGTCTGTGTTTAAATCCTGATCCCCAGCTGAAGAACCTGACAATATGTTATTCAAGGACTGACGGTGGCGCATGGGGTAGAGAGGGTGCGCTGGGAAGTGCAAGGTTGGCGGTTTGACAAGACAGCTAACCCCCAATTGGGCTAAAATGTAAAAACCATGGGTTAAAAATGTAAGTTGCTTTGGATGAAAGCGTCAGCTAAATGACCTGTAATGTAATTCACCCTGAAACAACTATTGAACCTATTTATATAATATATAAAAATACAGACATGCTTGCATAATGGTTAATACCTGTGTTTCATATGTTTGAACTTGGATCATTTTGTTTATTTTGATACTTATTTGAGACACAGAGATAGACAGACAGGAAGTGTGGAGAAAGTTAATAGGAAAATGGGTGAAGAAACCATACAGCCAGCTGATTTCTTTTTTGGTAGGGCCAGCCAATCAGTTTCAGAAAACATCCCAGTGTGAAGCTATTAGCTATCTGGTGTTGTTGAAAATGACTGTGAGGAACCTGTTATATAAACACACAACCTTTACAAAATGTCACAAAATTTTTTGGACAAGAATCATAGGAAGGAAAGCACAGTTTGCTGGACTGCAGAATGTCTTCCACTGGCTGAGAGGAAACATAGAACTTATTCCCTCGATTCACACAGAAGTATCGGGCACCCATGTCCTCTTCATGTCCATTAATGGGTATTTACCAGTTCAAACTCAGTCTGAAGCATGTGGTCAGCTCTTTACAATCCAGGGATGTTGAACACAGGTTTGTCATACACAAATCCATATATGATGATGTTCACACAGACACATGCAGGATCTCCATGCTCGGGAAGTTGGCACGCAGAGCTAGGTCTACATATACACAATAATGAATCCTTTGGGGTGAACAAGGAACAGATGTTCAACACAAGTTTATATTTACCAATCGGGAAATTTATACTAATAATCATTTGTGTTTGAGACTTCTCCTAAGACTATACTATATACATACAATGTTATCAATTCCAACATGCATATCCAGGAGACATAAATTGTCTCCATTGGCGCTGCCAGCAGGTACCCCATCGCAGACAGACCAAGATCCGGGTTTACTGCTGCCTTTGACCTGCTGTCTGAAGTTCTGAACGAAGGAGGAGAGCTAATGACTCTGCAGCAGTGTCTCCTCCTCTTCCAGGAGCACAGCTACTACCCGCGGCTCTGAAGGTCCCTGCTAGGAGCCAACACCAACACCACACTGCAGGAGACCCAGGGGGGTCATTGTTCCCCGGTGGGTGGTATTAACCATAACATATCAAACCCTGTTGAATTCTGCTGGAAGGTGATGAGACATGGATTTACCACCCACAGTCCTCCCGAGTGCTTTGTGACCATCTCCAGCATTTCACACCTAGACTTTTGAGAAGGTCAGACAGCTATTGTTGGTAATTAACCCCCAGTGTCGACGCAAGAAAACATTGCCATGGCCTCAGAGGGCCATTCTAAAACTTGTACTTGACCCACAGCCAACACACATACACAACATATACACACACAACCATATCTGAACAGATGAGAAAAGGTCAGACGTAGCACTTCCCCAAGCCTTTTGTGGTGCTTTGCTTTGGCACTGGGAGAGTGGCGTGTTGAGGGACTGTCAGAACTATGAGTGCTTTGCCGACAGAGAGGTGTGCAACCTTTAGTGTCCTGGTCTTGAAGAGCACTGGTTCTCTCACCTTAACATTGCTTTAAAGGCCATGTGTACTATTTAGTCCTTACGTTTACCCTTTAGTTTGCTGTCTCTTCTGCTGGAGGTGTGACCAGCATATTGATAAGCAGGCAAGGAGTCAACATGGCATTTCTATTGCCTCTCGCTAGCTTTTAACATAGCAAAGGCCGTGCCAGCAACTCATAGCTAACAGTGCTAACACTGCAAACAGTGGGAAAAGTGCAGACGCAGCTAACAGTGTTCATCTGAGCGGGGACCAGGGGCGGGTGCCACTCTTTCGATTGAGTGGAGCAGGGGGTTTACTGGGTCAGAAAAGTGAAGCCACTGGATCAGTGAATGCGGAAATGTCTCATACCTGCATTCTTTTTATTAGTCAGTAGACACTGAGAAAATGTATCATTTCACCAGGAGGCATTTGCAAAGAAACCTGCATTCCAGTTTACATCTGCTTTTAAGAGGTGGAAAATTTTCCCCGCAAAACAGAGGCGCACTTCCACGGGCAGTTCTAATTACGCAGCCTGTACCCAATCTGAGGCAGAGTAGGGGCTGGTTTCCCAGCAAGGAAATCTGGTTAAAAACTCCCACTCATGCTTAGAATGGGTCTGCTCAGGAGGACGGGTACTAACAAGTCTATTGGAAAAGTCTATACCCCTGAGGTTTCCCAAACCCTGTCAAACTTACAGTAGCCATTCTTTGTTGATTTCCTCATGCACTCATGTCCTTCTACTTAACAGGTCTATATACCTTTTTGTGACAGCTTGAAAAAAAACGTGATCTAGGTGCCATGTAACCTGCTGTGAATTCTGGATAATTAGAGCCCACATGTAAATAGAGCTACTGTCAGTCATTTGGACTATGGAACTGAAAGTTCAATGTCATGTCCAACATATTCAAACCTTTCACGTAGTCACATATAGCTCCTTTGTCTTATGTCTAGATAAATTCAGGGTTGCATAGCAAAAGGACATTTATCTTCTGCCAACAGTCTCCTATTATTACCTCAATATAAGACTAATGTTTTTTTGAAATGCAGTGTCAGGAAGCATAAATGCTGCAGATTCTAAGCAAATATGCAGATTTGTTCATCAAGAATGCTGCCTTATTCTGCAGATAAAACATGTAATCTGTGTGAACTCATGTTTCTACTTACTTTTCAGGAGACACGGGTTTGTGTCGTTTAATCGTTGATGAATAGGGACAATCATTGCCTAACAGTTAACCCTTTAGTTCCTAAAAAAGGCCGTGGTGGACCAGGAAGGGGATCAAATGTAATAGTCCTAAGAAATACCATCAAGAAAGTAACATAATATAATAATGCCACAGATCTCTGCAAAGGAGCCTGGACTACAAGGATATTAAAGCTGCTCCAAAAACAACTCAAGCAATAAATAAATATATGAAAAACATCCTTACATATTTCTTGTAAAAAATCACTACTGCTGTCACACCTGTATGTCAAGTTGGGTTGAGTTGTCCTGTCGCCACGTGTGTTTTGTGACATTTTGTAAATTAACTCTCCTCTCGTTTCAGGTTCCTTGCTCTTCCTCATGTGTCACCAGTCTGATTGTCTTCCCTGATTCCTGATTGTTTCCACCTGTTCCCACACTTCCCTCATATGTACTTAAAGTCTGCGTGTCCCCTTGTCCTGTGACAGTGTGTTATGTCCTTTCGTCTTGCACACCCACCTCATGGTAGAATCAAGTCCAAGTCGTAGTTTTGTTTGTCCCGAACCTTGTTTATTGCTCCACAGCTCTTTGAATTATTTCAGAGCCTTTTTTTGTGATTGATTATTTTAGTATTTCTTTGGTAAGAGAGATTTTGGTTTTGCAATTTTTGACTGTTCAGCTCTTCGAGTTAAATCAGAGCATTTTTAGTTGTACTTTGTTATTTTCTCCTCGCCAAGAGAGGTTTTTGTTTGCTTCCCGTTATTTTGTATTGCCCAGCTCTATTAGTTTAGCCAGAGCATTTCCCCGTTCATCCCTTTTCAGAGGAGTTTTTTGTTTCCAGGGATCCCTGTGTCCTTTTGTTGGGAAATAAAAGCATCAGCTGAACCTCTACTCTAAGTGCGAGTCCTCCTTAAGAGCTCCCACTGTGACAAATGCACATTTGATCCCTCATCGATCAAAGCAACATGCTAACAACAAGATAGCCAAAAAGCAAAAAAATAACACACATATTTCAGAGATATCCGTATCATATCTCTCAAACAAACCTTCCCTGAATAAAGCGCAAACACAATCTTTTTTTTAAAATTCAACATTCAGTGGATTTCTACGGTTGTTTTTCAATTGGGTAACCCAATTTCCCCTAAAAAGTCCCAAATGTTGAACAGCATTAGTACAAGTGAAATATATAGTATATTGCCTGAACTCTTTGAACTAAAGCCATTCTAAATTTGTTTTGCTTCATTCCATTAAAACCTCTCGATTTGTTCTGCTTCACTCCATTAAAGTACACACATACTGTCCACAACCTGGGTGGGCTTTGACTTGATTAATTTTTCGCCTGGTTTCCCCATGTGTTATAGTGATGGATACCCTGTAAGTGAGATTCTGGAAATGAAAAAAACAAACTGTATAATATCTTTTTTATTTATTTATTTATTAACCACTAACATACATATATATAATATATAATATATATATAATGTTACAATATATACTGTTTAGCATCATATCATGTTTCACATCATAACACTCACAATGGTTCCCCTTTATCCTATAGAAAATAAATTGTCCAAATAGACAAAGTAATTAGACAAAGTAGTTACAGAGTTATAACACTATTTATCATTGGTATGCTATTTTCAGAGCAGAGGTCAAAAACGGCCTCAGGGGCTAGGGGGTTAAATGAAGCCATGTCCCAGTATCCACTATCATTTCAGTTACGGTGGACCACACTGGCTGGTCGCTATAGAGGTTTTATCGAAAGGACAATATCAGCACAGTGATGAATGGCCTTAAAAGTGACTTAGATGGCTGGCAGCTCGTTTAGAAGAGTAGCTGAAAAAAAAGTTCAATCCCATCTGTCTCCAGCAGAGTTAAGAGTCAATGCTGGTGCCACAAACACTCTTCCATGACATTTGCAGTTGGCTATGAGACACATCCCGTGGGGAGTCTTATAATTAGGAGTGTTTTGCATGATTTAATCCATCAACAGAGGGAAGAAAGTGAAAGAAATATCGACAAGATATGAATTACTGGTCCCCACAATTTTCTGTCACCATAACCATAATTCACTCAAATGGAGGCATTTACACTCATTGTCTCTTCCTCCAGGATGAAACATGAATGAGCATCCAGGGTGGTCCCAACTCTAAACTATGCCCTGAGCCAACGCTATAAGCAAGGCGTTCCTCTAGCTCGTCTCTATACAACAACCCTCCAGCCAAGTGTGTTACACAAAGTGGAAATGTTGAATATCGGATACATGAATCAAAAGGCCTGCCGGTGCCAAAGGAGGGGAATACACACATCTTAATCAAGACAAGCTTGTATATTTTATTTAGCAGCTATTTATTATAGAGCATATATCACTGTTAAATAATGAATTAACTTCTTTCTAACCCGTAACTTAGGGCTCGGCAGACAATACCTAGAGATTACAATTTTTTTTTTTTCAAAACATCACAGTTTTGAATCTCAACTTTCTTTTACTCCCTCAGGGAATTTCTTTAAATTCTTAATTCAATCATTGATTCTTCCAAGGTTACAGAGAACTTCCACCAGTCTAGTTTTTGCTTTCATCATGTAATTAGCCATTAAACAGATACTGAGACATCTTTAAGGTGAGATAATCCATCTGTGTCAAACTTCATCAGATCCCCTCTTACGGCTCATAATCAAATGGAGAATGTGCACTAGTCAAATTGTTTGGATTACCAGTGTAATCACAGGTGACAGGGCTGTCAATCAGAATGCTTTAGGGAGGACTGTTATCAGGTGGACGTGTCGGTCTTGAGTTGCTCTGGAGCACGTCAGGAGTGAATAAACAGGCTGGCTGGCCAGGCAGGCTGCCAGAGACGGTTTAATTAAAACTGTGACATTGTATCACATAAACCGGAAACCTAATAGTGATAGAATAAGTATAATTTAATCATCAGCAAGATTATAAATAGCTCTAATTTCATGCTTTACAGAAAATGTAATGGAAGTGGCGTGGGTATGTGTGTGAAACTGGGTAGTTTACCAAGCTTGTCGCCACACTTGATGCCAGCACCAGGAGACAGGAGCCAAACCCAATTTCTCCTTTCAGGTCACACGTCTGTCCACTCAGCCATCCTTCAAACTTCTCTTGATCTGTCCCCCTCCTCCTCCTCCTCCTCCTCCTCATCTCCATGCAACATTATATGACTCAGAGGGAAACCAGGATGCCCCGGAAGCCATCTGGCAGGCCAGTCATGACAGTTTGCCACCTTCCCTTCCAGATGCTCAAATAATCCCAACCACAACAACCTCTGGTGATTCAACTCCCTGAAGGACCATAAGGAATGTGGAGAAATGAGGCTTTACTCTGTGGCCAGTGCATATTTCACATATGCAAACATGTTTGAACCAAACAACTAAAATTAATTTTGAAGAATGAGCTAGCATATTTGTATTTCAATCGAGCCGACAATTTTTTTATATCTTGTCTGACAGTATCAAACTGTGATTCAATTTACTGCAAGCTAAATCGGCCAGCTTACCATTGTTTTGTGGCGAGGGCAGAAACCTCGACAGATATCCAAAAACGACAGGAAATACTAACCCTGACCTCATTTGCATACTCAGTTTACATGGGTTGAATCTTATTGAAGCCTGCGGACCACCCGGTGTGTGTTCTCCAATTGCAAGATCTTTGTGTTTGCTTCTCTAGAAGAGCTGATAATAAAGGCCCTCTAAATCAGTGGTCCCCAACCTTTTTTGCCTTACAAACCGGCTTCATCTTCAGCGGACCGGTTTTCAAGATGTGGCGGATAAACAAAAAAGAAAAGAATGTTTGAAAAAGTGACGAATATTGTCATGCTTTTTTTTTTTTTCATATGATAATGCTAAATGTACCAAAACTGGACAGGATTTTAGAACGCCATTTGTAAAAATGGCGCCCCATACTTGTTGGCTTCAGTTTGTCGGTAGTAATCACGTGACAGACAAGCATCTTGAAATGTGTCAACTGAATGGAATTGGGAGAGAATCCGGTCATTTTTCAAAATAAAACATCTTTACAAAAGTCAACTTAAAAAACGTATTTATTCTTTCTGTTCGGGCCACAGACGTACCTGTGCTGCCCGGCAGTTGGGGACTATTGCTCTAAATCAGGGGTGCCCACTTTACCGGCTCGCAAGCTACTTTTCAACTAACCAAGTCAGGGCAATCTACCCCCTCCCCTCCGTGCCGGCTGATGCGGGGGGTGGGTTGTAGCGGGGAATAGTAGTGGTGACGCGCTCCAACAGCGCATGACTAAGTCGATGTGAATAAAACAACGAGCCATCCAGGCGACCTGAAATCGGACTAAGTATCTCTTTCTTTAAACCAAGCTAGTCTGCTAAATTCGTTGTTGATTCTAGTGTCTTAAGTTAATTTGATTGCTGATTAGCTTTAGTTTTCGTCGTCTCACTGCCAGTTCTCTTTGTTTGAAGTATCTTGGTTGCTAGTTTGCTCAAGCTCTTTCAGTCTTTTAGTACCAGTTTGTGTTCTAGATTCTACTATTAAGTTAACTGCCAGTGTGCCCTCCTAACTCTGCTAGGTTTTGACCTGATCTAAGTCTGTTTTGCCTTGTCTTCTGAAGCAAATAAGACTTGAATCCTTAAACTCTAATTTTGTCAAAACACCACACGGTGATCGTTCACTGATTAGGGTGTCAAGCTATTGGTGTTTTGCATTTTGAGGAGTTTCTGTCCAGGCCAATCGACCTTTTGTCTCCTAAACGACGGGGGAGCGGCCAGCGCAGCCGCAGCCGACTTCCACTAACGAGGGAGTATATAACTAGAAATCGTGGGAAGCGTTAATGGATCGCAGCACGAAGAAGAGCAGGACAAAGACAAAGGAGTCTTTCGTGGGAGTCAAGACGAGCAGGACAAAGACAAAGGAGTCTTTCGTGGGAGTCTTCGGGGCGGCTGAATGCGGCGCCTTCTTCTGCTATTTTTAATAATGTGTTTGACCCCTTTACCTGTACCTGTTTGAATCTCTTCCCGCAGATACTACAGGCCTCGGGCTAGATCTGCTCTCTTTCGTAACCTCTCCTCTCTCCTATCCCACCCGCTCCACACATGTCCAGCACCTCGTCACAAGAGGTCTCTGGAACTGCCAGTCAGCGACTCGCAAGGCAGACTTCATCTCCTGACCTTCTTTCGTTCCTCACCTGTCTCATCAACAACGCTCTGTTATCTGGCTGTTTTCCCAATTCTCTGAAGGAGGCAAGAGTCAACCCCCTCTTGAAGAAACCTACCCTCAACCCTTCTGAAGAAAACAACTACAGACCGGTCTCTTCTTCCCTTTTTGTCCAAAACCCTTGAACGCGTCCCTTGATCTTTAATCAACTCTCCTCTTATCTCCACTGTAACAACCTCCTTGACCAGTCAGATTTCAAGGCAGGCCACTCCACAGAGACTGCTCTCCTTGCTGTCTCAGAGCGACTCCACACTGCTAGAGCCGCCTCTCTCTCCTCTGTCCTCATCCTTCTGGACCTCTCTGCTGTATTTGACACGGTCAACCACCAGATCCTTATTTCCTCCCTTCAGGAACTTGGTGTCACAGGCTCTGCTCTCTCCCTTCTCTCGTCCTACCTCGACGGCCGCACCTACCGGGTAACCTGGCGAGTATCTTTGTCGGAATCTTGTCCTCTTACTACTGGAGTTCCTCAGGGTTCCGTGCTGGGTCCCCTCCTGTTCTCGCTTGACACCAACTCTCTTGGCGCTGTCATTTGCTCGCATGGCTTCTCTTACCACAGCTATGCCGATGACACCCAACAAATTCTCTCCTTCCCTCACTCGGACACCCAGGTGGCGGCTCGGATCTCTGCCTGTCTAACTGACATCTCTCAGTGGATGTCCGCCCACCATCGGAAAATCAACCCCGACAAGACTGAACTACTTCTCTTTCCCGGAAAAGATTCGCTTACCCAGGACCTGACAGTCAACTTTGGAAACTCCGTACTAACGCCCACTTTGACCGCTAAGAACCTCGGCATCACACTCGACAGCCAACTCTCCCTGACTCCCAACATCACCGCGACAACGCGATCCTGTAGATACACGCTCTACAACATCAGGAGAATACGTCCCCTTCTCACTCAGAAGGCAGCGCAGGTACTGATTCAGGCTCTTGTCATCTCACGCCTGGACTACTGCAACTCCCACCTGGCTGGTCTCCCTGCCACCGACATTCGACTTCTGCAGCTCATTCAGAATGCAGCAGCTCGACTGGTCTTCAACCTTCCGAAATTCTCCCACACTACTCCACTCCTCCGCTCTCTTCACTGGCTACCGGTGGTCGCCCGCATCCAGTTCAAAACACTGGTGCTCACGTTCCAGGCTGTGAATGGATCGGGTCCAGCTTAAATCCAGGACATGGTCAAACCCTACATCCCAACCCGCACTCTCCGCTCTGCATCTGCAAAACTACTCGTCTCTCCCTCACTGAGAGCAAAACACTCGACTAGATCTCGACTCTTTGCTGTCCTTGCGCCAAAATGGTGGAACGAGCTCTCTGAAGACACCAGAACCGCAGAGAGCCTCCACATCTTCCGCCGCAAACTAAAGACACACCTCTTCAGACTCTATCTCGACTAAAGACTAACAAATTGTAGCACTTAAATTGTACTTGTAACGTCACTCATCTAAACCCTGCTCTAAATGAGCATGATGTGACTAAGGATGTGGCCTCTTATTGCTGTGAAGTATTAAGTAGACTTCATACAAGTAGCACACATTTTTGATGACGGAAAAATATATTGACATCAAGGAGGATATTATACACAGGAACTGATTGCCATTGTTTGGAAGGCAGGTTTTTTCAGAACAGAAGCCATTAACGGTTCATGTCTCTTTTTAAGATAAACTTCCGTGTGCTGTTCCCGTTATATGTCGTCTTTTCAAAATAAACTTCCACGGAGTTTAACTTATACAGCAATTCCTTGATTAGGTGTTTGGTTGTTCAAATGAGTGATGTTCAGTGATTCACACTTTATTAAGTGTGTAAGTTACCTATCAAATGTTTCTTACGTTTAAGGTCCACCCTGACAACCAACAAGATTTTCCCACAGTTGTTTTACATCACGCCATGGTGGGTCGGTACCAGAGGCCCCAGGGGCCAGTGAAGAAGCGCTAGCGATTGGACTGTGGTCAACTCAGCAGACACTAGAAGCAATGCTGTTTGTGCCGCTTCCATCTCATCCTTTTGTCTGGCCACTGGACCAACTGACACGTACATTAAAAAGTGTAATAACTCTGGAACTGCTCTCAACAGAGCCCGTTCCCCCACTGACTGACTATAACATTCCCCCGGTCACTCCCCTTCATACTGCACATGCCACTTTAACTTTAATTGTCGTCACTTTGTCACTTGTCTGTTACTTGTTCGTTAGTGCACTTTATGCTTAATATTTTTCTTTTTAACTTTTTAATATTTAAAATTTTTAACTTTATTCCCTTGTTTTATACTAACCCATAGCCTTAGCCTTATTCTACTAACCCATTGCATTAGCATTTCATTCCACTTTATTTTATTACTTGTGCACTGTTGTCTTGTCTGTCTACTGTTGCGCACTCCCCGCCAAGACAAATTCCTTGTATGTTTGACATATTTTGGCTAATAAATGTTTCCTGATCCTGATTCCTGATTTCTCCCCTAGTAGGTCTCCGATCGTAGTTCCTACTGGACCCTGGTCCTGACACCTGCCGTGGCCCTGCTGATGCCTGCTGCTGCCATCATCATCATCATCATCATTATTTGGGGTCGTCGTGGCGCAGGGGTTAGAGAAGGTGTGCTCCCCTAAACCAACATTACCCTCTCCTAAAGTCTCTGTGTTCTCCCTCCCCACAGGCTTCTGTGGATGGTGGTTCTATCTGATGGTGGTTGCCCCTGCAGTGGTCCTGCTGTGCGCCTGGCTTACTACTCACAATTACTTGAATCATTTCTGTCATAGGAATTGCATGTACTAGACCAGTGTCTTTCAACCTTTTTTGCGTCAAGGCACACTTAAGACACAGAAAAAATCTCACGGCACACCAACAACCGGAAATGATATGAAAATCAATCCCAAACTAGAAAAATAGTTTCAGCATGAGAATAATATACTCTAAGAAATCAAGGAAACGCGTGTTCTATTTGTTGTGTTTTATTAAACTTAACATCATGCTAATGCCAAGATGGGACAGGCTTTATGCCCAGGTATCTCTTAAACCTAGTTTATGCTTCTGCGTTTTCAGAGCAACGCAAACGCGAGCCCCCCTTGCGTGTCCCTTGCGCCGCTTTTCACACCTCCTCGCGTCCTTATGTGTGCCGAGCCATTTTTTTAGGCTTATGTCGAAAGAAGCAACGCAAAGCCTCCCGCAGCGCACCAGCCTGCGATTGGTCTGCTAACTACGTCCTTTACGGAGTCTCACATTTCCACTTTCATAGCCCGATACCGCCATTATTAAAACGAAGAATGTTTACGAGAGAACGGATCAGATTTAAGAACTTTTGTCGGAAGAAATGTGTAAATATGACCGCTTATACAAGCCGTCATTGGCGGGTTGTAGAAGCGGGTTGGATTTACGAAGGCTGATCGCCGCAAACGCCGGTTTGCTGGTCGAGAGGTGCACAAAGTTGCGGAGGAAAATACGGGACAAATGTGTCCGCGATGAAAAGCAGCAGTGGCGATGCATGGGGCAATAAAGTCTATGATAAATAAACAAACAAATAAATAGAAGTGACTCTCTAGGTCGTCTTCAACTAAATACGTCACTCCGCCTGTTGTTCTGGCGGTGAATTGCTCTGCAACACACGCAGAACCATGAATTGAAACGAGTGCGTCGACGCAGACGCAAACGCAGAAGCATGCGCCAGCCTTAAATCTCACTTTTTCAAATTGTCGCCTCAGCAAATCTGCCTATTAATTACGCTGCGTACCGCCACCCACAGGCAGAGGGGAGTATTGAGCCTTCATACCACCAACAGCGCGACAACACAAACACACAAGTTGGCTCTTTTTTTTTCACCAATGAAGTGACAGTATGTATGTAAAAAAACACTGTATTAGACATTGTTCATTCTGTACACATGGCATCCATTGTAGTCCGTCCATCCCGGGAAAGGGATCCTCTGACGTTCTTCCTAAGGTTTCTTCCCTTTTTTTCCCATGGAAGGGTATTTCATTTTTTGGGGAGTTTTTTTCTGTGCCAATGTGTTGGTTTCAGGACAGAGGATGTCGTATGTGTACAGACTGTAAAGCCCTCTGAGGAAAATTTGTAATTTGCAATCTTGGGCTATACAAAATAAAATAAATTGAATTTATATTTGTTTTTAAATTTTCGTAATTGGTACAGTAAAAAGGCAGAATGGGTGGACTCAGAGATTTTCTGACCACACATACATGAGTCATTGTCTGTAATAATTAAGACAGGACAAATATTTTTTGTCTTCTTTCTAGGTGTAGTTAATTGTTTTTTTTAATGGCACATTTAAGTTGTATTTACTTTACGACTCACAATTTTTCAGGTTACGTTGATCTTTTTGTGCTCGTTCACAATCGGGGCCGTTTGAATGTGTTTGCCGTAAATGTCAGCATATAGGTTTACTAAAATGTAAGTGTCAGGTTGGTTCAGTCGCCAAACAAATGAGCAGCAACCAACATCTGGAGGAAAGGTTGAGATGGAAGCAGCACAAACAGGATTGCTGATTTTCTTGTGGGAAGGTGGAATTTATGAAGACGGTTCACAGGTGTGAGAGCTGAAAACCCAAGCGCCCCAGAGCCAAATGATCTGAGGGGGCCTTGAAGTAGTCCTTAGAGAACACAAATAAAGGCAAATAGGAGAGTACCACACCAAAGTAACACGCGGCGGTAATACAGAGCCATGAAGTGTTTTCCTTTAAATAATGCAGGAACTGATGAGGTTTGATTAACGAGGAAGGCGAGAATAATCCGAGTTGGCACAGAGGCTCAGTTTGAATGATTGGTTCTTACCTTATTTTACCAAGGTTGCAATGACTTACTACTGAAGCTGCTACAACAAAGCCAATTTCTAAATATTTTTTTACATATAATATTTTAGTTCGAATTATTGCAGTGATTAAACTTGGACAAATGCTTGAAGTGAAAAGGCTTTGCTAAATGTCTAATATATCTCATTCCATTGAATTTGTAGCATATCCCTCCCGAAAGATGGTCTGACAAATGACTGATAATTGTACAATATATTTTAAATCCCACAAATAAGAGCTATATATAAAGCACAAAACTATTATGTTTTAGCATGTCCTTGCCGTTAACATTAAATATACACATATAGCTAGCCATTACTTCTGCTACTTAAAGACATAGTTATTACAGTTATTAGAACATAAATTGACCTTGTGCTTCTTTGGCGTAACCATTTTGTTAGTCTCTAAACCGCCATATTCTCCATACTTTTAACTCTCACTATCTTGCGCGCACATTTCTATTTCCGTTTTAACTCGGAACGCCACATTCAGAATAAAAGTGTTTTACTTTAAACAGGAATAGTGCAACAAATCCAACTGACATAAAACAAAAACATAAAACAATGCCTAAACATTCATTGGTAAACACAAATTGGGGCTGAGTTTTGTTTGAGTTGTGAATAGTTCCCTATGTTTAACAAAGTATAATTAAAAATCCAAAACCCCAGTATATCCATTCTACAACTGCTTTATAAGAGGTTTTGGAAAGACCGCTCAGTTAAAGTGAAGGCCTAAGCATCAGTTTTAGCGATTAACAGAAATGCTCCCAAAAAAGAGGAGGACAAGGCTATGCTTAGGGAGTCATAAACAAAGCTAGGGAATAATACTGTTTTTTTTCATCCTACCACCATTAAAGACCCAATGAAAGGTGATGTCTTAATTATACCTATAGTATTGTCCTAAATATAGCGAATGAGCTTGGACCATCATTTTGAAGGACAAAGTATTTTTTGTTTTTGCACAGTGTAATCATAAAATTCCCAATATGTATTAAAAAAACTGCTTATTATGTTCCAACTGGCATAAGCTGGCTGATGATGAGAAAGCCTCTAAATTAACTAATAATAAAAATAATACATTTTATTTATAACGCACTCTTCATCAGCAGATCTGACTGCGACAGAGATGGCAAAACATGGGTAAAACATTAAACATTTTTAAAATAGTAAAAATGTAAAAAAAAAGTAAAAGATAGTAAAAACATTGGGGAAAAAACACGTAAGATAAAAAGTAAAGTAAAAAAACGCCTTCTTGAATAAAAAGGTTTGTTTATTTCAGCACAAACCCTCTTGTCTCGCTTTCCTTTTATTTCCTCTTGTTTACCACCATGCATTTTATATTTTATTGTGGAACAGTTGTAATCCCTCAAAGTGACTTTCTGATGAGAGCAGAACAGATGGAAATCTAGGATTGTCTTGGCTAAATTCATCATGAAAAATGCATCAGACACCTGTGTAATTTGCCTAATCATCTTTTCCTAATAAGCTCTCCCCATTAATAATGCACGGCTTCAACAATACAATAGAGATAAAAGTAAATCTGATGACTTAATACCCTTCAAAATAATTACCCTGCCACCACTCCAAGCCCACACCCTTCTCTGGGACAGCTTTCCTTTTGATATGTTCATCCCCTCCTCCCAGACTTAAATTGGGATTAGGGAACAGGAAATACAAAAGATGGCCTCTCTTTGCTCCAGTAAGGCCCCAGCTTCCTTTAGTATCCACAATTGTGTCCTTGCATCTTTGTACTATGCTCTTTGTTAATTTTAGATATGTCATTACTTTATTGAGTGGTATGTATACAAGGTAGTACAATTCTGTTGGTAGGGGAATTTTTGTGACATTTTTTCAATTTTCATTTAGAAACTGCTCATTTACATTTACTCTTTTACTTAAATTTTGAAGCAACAATATATTTCTGTGCGGGGTTAGTAATGTGTTCCAGGTGAATCGTACACAAATTCCATTTGCATGATGGTGTAACATTATTTCTATTTATTTTTTGTAACAGTCATTTAAATCACTAACATGTCTTCATACAATTGACAACTGTAATATTAAAACTGTCACGATATCTGAGAAATTGAGTTATCTTTTTTAAGTGTGTTTTCCAACTAATACCCAACCACAGCTATTTAGGCAAAACAACAAAACAAATTGGTTAGGTTTAGGAAAGTATTTGGTTTGGTGAGGAATGGCCCTGACCTCGCTGGGGGCTTTAAGCTAAATTCTGCCACAGAAACGGCAGCTGACACCCCAATGCTCCCGGTTCAATCCTCCTGCCTTCCATCTGTCAGTCTAAGAATACATGGTACTATACAGACCATAACATGAGGTATAAACAAACATTCATAGAATAGAATAAAACGTACAATGACTCTTGGTGTTACACAGGGAAGTGGTGTGGTATTGTGTGTGGTATTCTGTTTCTGGGTGTCTTTTTTGTACTGTATGAGCTTTGATCCTGACATCCACACAGTAGACAATAACGTACAACTCAGGTCATCTTTTTAAATGCCAGAAACAACACTTGTGTATTTCCCTTACAAGGACCTCTTGTGGCCGGTGTGAATTATGCCTCCAGTCTGGTAGAGAGGACCCCCGACTCCTCTCATCCGCATGTGTCAATGTGACACTCAACCAAACAATGGTCCCGTAGCTGTGACTATTTTTCCTAATTTTCCTTTATCTGAGTTTTTCCAATTTTAGAAATGCATTCAGAGAACACATTGGAAATGTCAATGTGCGGATCTACAAAGGGAATGCAGAGGAACAGGGAAAACTCCTTCCGCAAAACAATATATTCAATTTCAAAACATGTAAACCTATAAATATTATTATTATACATATATTTCAATTAATTACATATGCAACATTCTATTAACATTTTTGTGTCAAAGTCACAAGTGTCCATTTTATTTAAGATCTCTGGCCTCAATAGTATGCTCAAATCACCCTCTGAACGTAGCAGTGTAAATGTTATGTCTTGATTAATATCTGTCATTCACATGTTTGGCATCCACTTAGCTGTTATCAATAAAGTTTAAGGAAAACCAAAAAGCATGTCTTTTCCCCCATTGTGTTTGGGCTTTTTTTCTGTAAATTGCTCTTCATTGTTTCGGACACATTAAAAGAGAGAAACAGAGAAAAAGTGGACAGAGAGAGACCAAGACAACACAGTTTAGAACGGGATGTATATGCTCACCTCATTTTCACATCGATGTGTGATTGACTGCTATGCAGATTCACACCGATTCGTTGATTTTTGGTTGCACATTGCCCCAAAATTGTGGAAGAGACCAGGTTAGCACTGCAGTCTGACACCTACTGGGGCCCTGACAGCATCTTGTCCGCTGTTTTAATAATTGAAAATGCACACAGAACGACTCACAAATGCAAACCGGAAGATTCACAAATGTATTCGATTCACAAATGCACACAGAAGGATTTACAAATACATTTCAATGCACACATCAATAAATTACGATTTATATTTGTGGATCGCACTGCATTTATTTGCGGATCACTTCAAATTCTTTCGTAAAAAAACTTTGTTTTAATAATGGCGCTATTGTGTTAGGAAACCGGAAATGTGAGACTCTGGAAAGGCGCTCATGTGATTGGTTGAAAATAAGGGCGAATGATTGGCTACAGATAGGTCCATGTTTTGGATCTGCGACGTACGACGAGTCGCGATCCGCAAAAAAATGCAGTACGATCCGCAAATATAAATTGTAATTTATTTATGTGCATTGAAATGTATTTGTAAATCGAATACATTTGTGAACCCCCCACCCCTAGCTCATTGACGGGGGCCCGGCTTACGTGGTCCGTCGCCTGCTCAAGTCTTGTCGACGTGGTAGGGGGCTGCAGTATCTGGTGGACTGGGAGGGGTACGGCCCGGAGGAACGCTTGTGGCTCCCCTCGCGCCACATATTAGCTTCCTCCCTAATCAAGGACTAAGCACACCCAGATCAGCCCGGGGGGACGTCGGGAGCCGTCCCTAGAGGGGGGAGTTCTGTCACACATTTGACCACATCATAGTTTATTTTCATTTTCACTGCATGCTATCTAACTGTCATTTCAGATCCTCCCACATCATAAGCTCATTACCCTCAACTGGTTCACCTTTCCATCCTCACCTGCAGCACATCCTGTCATCAGCCACTCACTATTTAAGCCCGTCACATTCTGTTGTTCTATGCCAGATTGTCTTGTCTGTGCTTTGCTAAATTTTCCAGCATTTTCCTAGTTAGCCCAATTTACCTCTGTTTTGACCTTGCCTGCCTTTCGACCCCGGATGCCCTGCCTGCTCCTTTTTGGATTTGTTTGCCTCCCTGATTGCCATCCTGGTTCTCGTCTACGGATTCCCTGCCTGCCCCTCTGGATTTGTTTGCCTCCCTGATTGCCATCCTGGTTCTGACTCCTGCCTTTTTTCGTCTACGGATTCCCTGCCTGCCCCTCTGGATTTTTTTGGCTGCTGACGGATGTCCTGGATTTGACTTTGCGTTTTTCCTGTTTGTTAAACAGTGCATGCCCACCTGCCAAGTGCGAGAACCACGTTTGTGGTGACGCACAAGCCCGCAGGCCAGTTTCCCTCTTTTACGTCGCTTTGCTGCGTGCGTAAAGGCGAGCGCACCGTTCACCAAAATGTCTAGTGATTAAACTGAAGTTAGTAGAAAAGTACACTCTAAAAGATTTCACCGTAAATTAACGGTATTTTACAGGCAGCAAGGACGCCAGGAATTTACTGTTATTTTACGGTATAATACCGTAAATGGTTTTTACACGGTTACCCTAAAATGGGTTACTGTATGTTACCGTAAACTTGAACCAATTTTACTGTGAATTAACTGCAATTTACTGGCAGTCGACGCTAGTAACTTACGGTTTTATTTACAGTGCCCTACCGTAATATACGGTATGTTGTCGTATATTGGATTACAGTTTGTTACCATACGATTACGTTTTTTGTGTTATAAATACCAGAATGTTACAGTTTACTTATAACCGTATACTTTTGCATTTCTTTCCCCACAAATTAAAGAAAAACAACCAAACTCCTTTCGGTCATAGTGGTTGGAGTTTATTAAATGCCTTTAAGACAAAAATGTTAGACATTTGTAACCAAGAACAAAACATAAAATATGCCGCATTTATACAATAATAAAAAAAATCATAATATCATTGGGAATAAGGTAAACCAACTGCAACAATACGCTATGGAACACTTTCAATTGACCGCAGCAAACGGCTGGCGTCCTTAATCCAGTGCCTCTGTAAAACAAACCAAAATAAAATATTTAGAAACAGTCATTGGTAAAATTAAAATTACACAGATGAGGAAGACAACAAGACAGAAAGAGAATGAAAGAATATTAATCATGCTAGGCAAATAACACTTACCAACGTTACTTGGAGAGACGAGGCAATGAGAAACTCTTCCGATGTTGAACTGCACAGGTGTTCTGGATGAACTGAGATTAAGCGTCTGATGTCGTGTTATGGATGAACTGTGATTAAGCGTCTGATGTCACGTTCAGTAGCACTCGGTCACGATTTAGGCAATGAACACTTTGAATAATACAGTAAGTGTACCTGAGCAAGACACCCAACCCCCAATTACTCCACATAAATTATGTCAAACCATGGGTGTTTTGGATAAAAGTGACAGCTGCATGTATAGTAATGTCCTGCAAGTCAAAGTCATAATCGTATCTCATTATGATGACTTACAGGACCTGTTTTTCAGTGGCTGACATGGGCTTCCTTACATTAACCTACAACAGATGTAGATTGATTGTGATTCACTGCACTTGTATGTGTATTTCCACCACTTCATAAATATATGTAACATGCAGTTGAATTACGGTAGTCTGCTATTATTGTAAATTGACAGGTTTAACTGTTTATTCATGACATTGGCCGTTAATTTACAAGCAAGGGATGGAAATTTAACTGTATGTTAGTTTGTTACACACCAGCTCCAAATCCACCACCTCCCCTTCCTTCCTGGACTGTGCTCTTGTTAGGACACAAGCCGGGAAAACATGTGGAAACTGTTTAACAATAAACACATCTGCATCTTTTGTTTCAGGTGTTTCTATTACCTCTAGGACCAGAGATACCCTACCTCCAGCGATGTCGTTACCCAGCAACAGAGTTACCCCCTCCACCGGTAACTCGACGCCAACCCGGAAACGTCCTGAAACGAGCTCTGACTTTAAATGCAACCAGTGTAACGGTACACAAATGGGGTTAGTTTCAATCCCACACAGGAGAACGTTAGATCCACAGTAATTAAGGTCAGACCAGGGCAACGCGTCTTTACAGATTACGGATTGCGCTGCACCGGTGTCTCGTAAGATTCTGACTAAAGTGTGGTCCTCTGGTTCTCCAGTGATCGAAACACTCCCAACTGACACAAATGGAGCATACCTAGGATCCGGCTCAGCTCCAACCATCTCGTCCGCAGCAACAGCGTCTAGGCGAGGAGTAGACTGGATAAGACAGACACTTTTCTTGTTGCGGGGTGGTGACTGAGAGGTCTTTGCTTTCAGAACCGCACAATCTGAAATCAAATGGGCCACTTCATGACAGTAAAACCACTCTTTTTTTCTGTAAGTCTTCTGGCGGGGTCAGGCGAAGACCGGCGTGCCCGAGACGCCGATGGGACGACAGTATGAGACCCACTAAACACAGTTTTGTGGGTCAGAGCATATTCGTCCGCCATAACAGCGGCCTGGGTCAACGTCTCTACCTTCCGCTCATTCAAGTACACCACTAGGTACTCAGATAAGTGGTTCTTGAATTCTTCTAATAAAACAAGCTCTTTCAGATCCAACAAAGTTGTTACCTTGCTCGCTGCACACCAGCGCTCAAATAGAGACTCCTTGTCCCTACCAAACTCCACAAATGTACGACTCCCCACTTTCTTATGAGACCTGAAGCGTTGCCTGTAGGCCTCAGGTACTAGCTCGTAGGCTCTAAGCACCGTTGCTTTAACCACATCATACTGCAAACTGTCTTCCAGGGAAAGTGCTGCCACCACTTCCTGGCCCTTTCCAGACAGCTTGCACTGCAGGAGATGTAATGGGAAAATGATATGTGACCCTTTTAAATGCTTCATTTGTATAACCAGTTTATTAGTTGCAAGTGCTTAGATCACCCTGACATAAGAACTGAGGTCTCCCACTTCGATTAGATGTTTCCAGCGTCATAGCTGTAGAGATTGAACAAAGTGTTTGTTATGTCTATGACCACCTTTGTTTTAGCATGTTGGGAGAGCAAGGACACGGTCAAAGAACTGACGAACTGACGTGAACAAGATGGTCAAAGGTTTCTGTTGATGCCACCGATATCTAAACTTAGGTATAAGAACTGCCTCGATGTGTTGGGGGCGAAAGGAGGTTCATGACAGTCTACTGACCACGTAGCTGTTGTGACCCTTTTTCCCTTGCAAGGAAATAAACGGAGAAAAGACATACTTGACTCAGAGCCTTTGTTTCTTACTTAACGATTGTCTGTGCAAAATCTTCCACCACAGAGAAGAGGCCACACCTCCTTTGGCCACTGCAGAGCGACGGCTACACGCTCAAATGCTACGAAGTAGCGGTCTACTTCGGTCTCCCTAAACAGTGGAACCATAGGAACGTTTTGGCTCACCTTAAATGGAGGCGGCTCACGCGGACCCGACGGTGAGACCCCTACACCTGCCTCGAGCTCCATCTGCCTAATCTTAATTCTGACCTCCTTGTCTGCTTCTATTTTTCGGAGTTCAAACTCAAAATCATCATCATCATCATCATATTTTTCTCTCCTCTCTGTCTTTCAGTTCTGCCTGAAGATGTGCCATTTGTTTACGCAGCCTGTCTACCTCCCCTACCTCAGATCCACCTGCCACTGGGGAAAACGGAAGAAACTTTGGCAGCGTCCAAGGAGCTGGAGCCTCTTTACGCTCCACACTGTCCACCGGCGATGTGGGAGAGGAGACGCCTGCGGCCCCTTCCTCGGCACCCTCTACGGGATCCTCCTCGTCCAGGGACATGACGCCTGCCTGTTCTAGGTCCAATAAATAATGCTTGATTTGTTCAATGATCTCAGCCTTTAAAGCCTGTTCACTGATCCGTAGCTTGTAGTGTTGAGCTATCTTTTTTAACTCTGCCTTGCGCATTCTCGTTAAGAGACCTAACGTAGGGTTCTCCAAGAAAGTTGCTAGGGTGAGGGTAGCAATCTGTACTCAAAAATTTTACCTCAGCAACACCACACAACCTGACTAACCAATACCCAGTCTAGCTACACGAGTCCGCTTACACCACGCCGTACATGCCCCAATCACTGACCACAGGAAGATCCTCTCAGCAGCAGCGGGCCAACAGAGGATCCCAGACGAGCCCCCATTTGTTACGCACCAGCTCCCTAGAAGGGAGGGGACCGCTGACACGCCGCTGCTCAAGACCCAAGTGTATCACTACAGGGGGCATGTGGGGGTCGTGGTGCAAGTAGGACACAAGAGTTTTACCGTGTATAGATTACTTTATTATTCTCATCACACGGATTGCAGGGAGAAGGGCTGGGCAGAACCAAAGCAATGAAACAAACAAAAATACACAGGCTAGTTCCTATATATAGTGTCGTAGCTTTGGCACGCTAACCAAAAATACAGGTGGTGGTCTGCCCAGGTCTAGCTAGTGTTCCTAGACAGAGACTCACTGCGGGTGATGTATGCCCATGGGCCTCTAGTCTAGCCACAACGGCTCCCTTCCCCCTGGGACGAAAAGGGAAAGGAAGAACACGGTTGTTAGCAAACAAAACGGATGTAATAATAATGAAAACAGATATCAAAAACTAAAACACCCACAGAACAGTCAATCTACCCCAATGAAAAACAAATGTCTGACCATACAGTATCACCCATGTGGCGCCGGCCTCTGGGGCCTGAAGACTGTGGCCTTTTGAGCTCCAGCCAGGTGCAGCCACTAACGATCCTGAGGTCCTCAGTCAATCAGGGGGGGGGCTGGTAAATGTCAATTTGAGAGAAGGCAGATGCACACACACACACAAGCAACCTCAACAAAAATGCACATACACACATACAAGGCCCTGCAGTGGAACACAGGGCCGTAACACAGTTATTATGACATACTGTAAGATACCATTAAAAATGCACCGTAGATTTAGTCCACAGGAGTTGTTTCCTGTGTGTTTAAGAGCACACCATGTACCTGTTGTGGAAGTCCTAGTCACGTTGGAACACTAAGCGCAGTCGTGTTGTGATACAAAATAATATCCGTAGATGCTAACAGCTCGTGAATTTCACCAATTTCTACAGGAACTGCATCTGGATGACTTAAATCATATGATCTTAAATCATCAAAGTTCAAAAAACAGAAAAAACTACTAAAAATCCGTCTTTGGGGAGATTGGAAGAAATCAAGGAAGGAATATGCCTCCTTCTCCTTGGTTTTAACGTACATTGTGGCAGGATGTTATGTGTACAGTAATGAAAAAACTTAATGACTAATAAATTGTTTAATTCATATTGCAGTTATTAATCAAAAATACTAATATCTAATAACACACAAACTACAATTCTAACACTAAAAATTATCACAAGTATTATAATTTCCACCGCAAGGTGTGCTCTTCAATCCCTGACACTGCAGCGTCACGCGATTTTGTCGGCAAAAATCAACTTTCATGATCGTCACTATCGATCAAGCAGCAGAGAGAAGGCACTAACACAGCCTCAAGGCCAAAACACAGAGGAAAAGTTTATTCTTGTCAGCACCTTTTCAAACCAGCGTTGAAATGTACATGAGTGTCAGAATCTTCAATCTGTTAATTATGTTTAATTTATATATTATTTAGTTTTCAAAAATTAAAATACACTAAATGATTTAATGTTGCTCGTTATGACCGAATATGCTTATAGAATGATAATGCATGTGGAATATCAACAACGCTGGAAAGTTGTAAAGAAAATATAGATTGTATGTAAAAAAAAAATATCAATAGGAAGATTTAATGGGTTTTACGTGGGTAATCATAGAGGAGGTTAAAAGGCTAGGACGTGGGTTAATGGCACTATCAGGACATAGACCAAGTAGAGTGCAAAGGAAAGGTCTACCACCAGAGGTTAATTAACCTTTCTAAACCCAAGTTGTCAGGACGCACATACATATTGAATGGAAGCTGCCACAAAAAAGCCTCTAGGTCACAGCTAATACATTTTGCAAGTTACAATTAAAACATCATCAGACTAACACCTGATCTATATTTAAGAACCATTTATGTAGCTTGAAATCAGGAAGCAATTTATTACCTTTAAAAGCTATCTGAATGGAGGGCAGTTAGGTTAGCAGGTATGTAATTTCAGTCAACGCAATAGTAGTGATTGGCAAGGAAAGGCCACTAAAGCAAGCAGTGAAGCATTTACTAAATCCACCTCTTCTTCCTTCTCTTTGTTAATGATTACAGTGTTGAGAGAACATGGAGATAAGGTAGATAATGACAAAAATGTCCTCTGGAGTCTTTTTATCTCTGTACTGAGTTGGTTGTCTTAAAACAGGGCAACTCTTATGTAGAGATATGCTTTCCACATATTATATATTCCAATAAGGCTAATTAGATTAAGATCCCTCCCGAAGAAATGTACATACCTAAGTAAGTTTCTCGTAAGCTTTTTCCATATATTCATGGGGAGACGGCTCTGTACCTGAAACTGATAGAATGCAAGATTAATTTATTCAATTATCAGTTCTTATGATATCTGCCATTTTCCTACAGAGGTCCAGCAACAGCCAATTTTTATCTGTCATATAAATATTTTTTTATATAAAATGTTGTTTTCCCCAGGAAAGATATTGGTTGACTGCTTAGTTAAAATAAGTGAAGAAGTGGCATTACTTAAGTTAGGACGTTAGATGACAAAAAAATCTTCTCATTTCACAAACAGTGGTCTGCTGGGAAAAGCCATCGGACACTTCCTCTCTTTGTGCATTCGTGACAATTAGTTTCTCTTGTCAAACGTCAGCCTACCACTTCTGACGAGCGGTCAGGGCAGTTGAGACAAGGTCCAAGGTCTATTTAGCTGTTGTGGAGATTTCGAGACTCTAGTGTCTGAATTTCAGGCACCAGGTTACCCGTTGGCATCTGCAGGAGGGGGATGTGTTTCTACCACGGGGAACAAGTCTTATGGACGGGAGTTTTAACACTGAACCATTGACTCAGCCCTTGAAAGCCAACGCCTTAGATGGCAGCTGTGACACATGTGACGGAACCTGTGGCAGTTTGCATTGTGGATCACTATGAACTAATAACTTTTCATCTGGTCCACTCGGTTCAACACCCCCTGATCCTAGGGTTTCCCTGGCTCAAGAGACACAACCCCCAGTTTGACTGGTTAATCAGGGATGGTTATACGTTGGGGAGGGGCTAGGGTGGGGCTTGGTGCTGATTCCAGCAAAGAAGTGGAAATTGGCATTGTTACTGACCTTGACTCGGGTTCCGCCCCTTGCAACACTGACGTAAAGATTGACCTGCCTGCCATGACCTCCATTCCCAGTTGATATCATGATCTCATGTGTTTAGTAAAAGTAAGGTCACGTCTTTTTCTTATTCTATTTCCGGCTCAGAGAGAAGCCATGACCGAGTACATTGAGGCTTCATTGAAATCAGGACTCATACGCACCTCATCGTCGCCAGGGATGACATCTTGATTTTCTCCCCTGACCAAGACTCTCATATTCGCCACGTCTGCCAGGTCCTCCAGCGCCTGCTGGAGAACAAGCCTCTCAAGAAAAAATGAATCTCATGCCAATGTTGTGTCTTTTCTGGGCTTTGTCATAGCCCCTGGAAAGATGCAAATGGATCCGGCTGGAATTTCTGGGTTTTGCAAACTTTTACTGGCAGTTTATCAGAAACTTCAGCGCCGTAGCGTCTTCTATCCATGCCCTCACTTCTCCTCAAGCTCCGTTCCTGAGGTCTCCCCGGGCTGAGGAGGCTTTCACCCGGCTCAAGGTGATGTCTACCTCGGCCCCCATTCTCACGGTTCCAGACCCCAGTCGACAGTTTGTGGTGGAGGTGGATGCGGTCCTGTCTCAGCAATCTGCTAAAGACCACAGGCTGCATTCATGTGCCTTCCTGTCCAGGAAATTTTCGGCAGCAGACCGGAACTATGATGTCGTTAACAGTGAGTTACTTGCAGTGAAGTTGGCATTAGTATGCCTCTGTACTGACCATAAGACCTTGAGTATATTCGCAAAGCTAAGCATATGAACTCTCATCAATCATGGACCTGTGAGCTTTGAGGTGTGAGCTCAATGAATCACCCGTGGGCGCATAGCAACCAGAACAAACTGGCGATTAACTGGACAACCACTAGGTGTAGGGTTCTCACCATTGGCACGCTTCACCTCGGATTGTACCTGCCATGTTACCGCACCTAGCACACGGTGCAATGGCAGGATTGGCTCAGGTTTCTTGGTAGTAGGAGGCAGAGACGAGACAGGGCGTCCGGCTTTGTTGTTGTTTGTTGTTGCTGCCGCTGCGTACTGATGACGGCACAGGCAGTCGCCAGACTGAATCGAGTAACGTTTAATGTGTCTAAAGTGCTAAAAAACGAACAAACAAACACACATCCATACCGTTTTTGTACTGAAATCCAATGTGCAGTTTCCAAGTATCGATACAAACAATTATGTACCATTTCAATCGATTTGTAATCAATATATTTTGTCCGGAATGCCGATTTGCTGAGCACAGATCGATTCAGTTGGATCGCAGAAATATAAATCGATTAATCGATTCAGTGAATGAATCGTTACGCCCCTAGTTCCGGGGCATGCTTCTCGGGGAATTTGCAAATGCTTCAATGTTATTCCAGTAAAACACAAATGAGCTGCGGCTATTTAGCTTGGATGGTTTTCAACTTTCACAACCCCTTTAACTTGTCTTTGATCATTTTCTGAACAAGGGAAATGAGAAATTAAGGCAGTTTATTGAATTTCTTCACTTTGACATTCAGAGCACTGGGCAGAAATCACATTGCGTCAACACCCGTCGTGGGATTTGTTTTGTTTTAATTAAACAGTTGGATTCCCCCTGGTCCGCACCAGTTCTAAGTCAGCCTTAGACCCCCAAGGCTAACAGTGGCCCAACGAGCGTCTGGGCGAGCCGCGAGAAGGACCAGACGCACATCCAGAATCACTGCCCCCCGCCAGACCCAGTTTGCTTCCTTCCAAAAAAATATTCATGACAGCTTGCGCTCACAGATTACTTGCAGGAAAATATTTTTATTGCAGATCTACATGAATCCCACAAATTACCTATTTTGGCGAAAATATATTTAAAAAAATATATCGCCGAAAGGTGACGAGTTTGCACGGACAGATTCTCAAAGGCTCATTTTATCGTAACTCTCTCTGCGCCACTCATGTGTCTCCCAACACTCTTGTTTAACTTCACAAGACAAAACGCAATTGTGCGTACTAAAACGAGATCTAAATTCAAATAAAACAAATCCACTATCCCTTGAAAGCAAACGTGCAACGGAAAAAGGCCAAGTGAACGGAAGTGGACAAAACAAACGGGTGCATGGAAATGAAATAGGAATGATTGGGAGGTATGGCCTTCCTGATCTGAACCCGGGCAGTTTTTGGACTTCTGTGCCAGTCATGGATTGTCCATAACAAACACCATGTTCGAACATAAGGATGTTCATAAGTGATACCAGAACACCCCAGGCCAAAGATCAATGATTGATTTTGTAATCGTATTGTCTGATCTCAGGCCGTATGTTCTGGACACTCTGGTAATGAGAGGGGCAGAGCTGTCCAACGAATCACCATCTGCTGGTGAGCTGGGTCAGAGGATGGGGGAAGACTCGGGACAGAGGGAGGGTGAACTAGAAACATCTGGAGGAGGCCCCGGTCCAAAAGATTTTCAACTCGCACCTCCAGCGGAGCTCCTCTCACATTCCTGTGGAGGTAGGGGACATTGAACCAGAGTGGTGTATGTTTAAAAATTGCTGAAGCCGCGGCAGTGAGTTGTGGCCTCAAGGTCTCTGGACACCGGTGGTCAGGGAAGCCATCTGACTGAAAAAGACCTTCCGGGTTATGATATTCTGTGAGATTCCAGAGGCCGTTGCAGTGAACCGACAGGCTCGAAGTGCCGCAGCCTCTGCCGTGATGGAGGCAAAGCAGAGAGTATGGGAGCAGCGAGTATGGGAGGAGTTCGGGGTAACTATGGAGAAGGACTTTCGGTCGGCACCAAAGTGCTTCTGGAAGATCATCCGGCACCTCAGGAGGGGGAAACGGGGAACCATCCAAGCTGTGTACAGTAAGGATGGGACCCTGTTGATCGCGACTGGGGAGGTTATCGGGCAGTGGAAGGAACACTTTGAACACCAATTAGTATGCTCTCTTTGGTAGAGGCGGAGGAGGGATCATCGTCAATTTTCCTGTTGGAGGTCACTGAGGTAGTCGAACAACTCCGCAGTGGCAGAGCCCCGGGGATTGATGAGATCAGTCCAGAGATGCTAAAAGCAATGGGTGTTGAGGGGCTGTCTTGGATGACACGCCTCTTCAACATTGCGTCGAAGTCTGGGACAGTGCCAAAAGAGTGGCAGACCGGGGTGGTGGTACCCCTCTTCAAAAAGGAGGACCAGAGAGTGTGTGCCAATTACAGGGGTATCATACTACTCAGCCTCCATGGGTAAAGTCTACTCCAAGGTGCTGGAAAGGAGGGTTCAGCCAATAGTCGAACCAAGGATGGAAGAGGAACAATGCGATTTTCGTCCTGGTCGTGGAACGACGGACCAGCTCTTTACTCTTTCCAGGATCATGGAGGGGGGTTGGAAGTATGCTCATCCAGTCTACATGTGTTTTGTGGACTTGGAGAAGGGGCATGACCGGGTCCCCCGAGATAAACTGTGGGAGGTGCTGCGGGGGTCCTTGCTTGGGGCTATCCAATCCTTGTACGCCCAAAGCGAGAGCTGTGTTCGGGTGCTCGGCAGTAAGTCGAAGGCATTTCCGGTGGGGGTTGGCCTTCGCCAGGGCTGCACCTTGTCACCAATCTTGTTTGTGGTCTTCATGGACAGGATATTGAGGTGTAGTCGGGGGGCAGGGTCTACAGTTCGGGGCGCTGCGGATCTCATCGCTGCTTTTTGTAGATGATGTGGTCCTAGTGGCATCTTCTGTCTGTGACCTCCAACTCTCACTGGAGTGTTTCGCAGTCGAGTGTGAAGCGGTCGGCATGAGGAATAGCACCTCTAAATCTGAGGCCATGGTTCTCAGCAGTAAACCTACTGAGAACCATGGCCATCCAGGTAGGGACACATTCCCTACCTGGATTGCCTACTCCAGGTAGGGAATGTGTCCTTAAGTGAAGGAGTTCAAGTACTTCTGGGTCTTGTTCACGAATGAGGAGAAGATCAGGAATCAGGAAACATTTATTTGCCAAAATATGCTAAACATACAAGGAATTTGGCTTGGCGGTTAGTGCGCGACAGTAGACAGACAAGACAACAGTGCACAAGTAATAAAATAAAGTGTGGATGGAGATGGAGTGTGAGTTTGGCCGGAGAATCGGACCTTTACAGCACCGTTGCGACGAAAAGAGAGCTGAGGCGGAAGGCAAAGCTCTTGATCTACCATCTATCTATCTTCGTTCCTGCCCACACCTATGGTCATGAAGGATGGGTCACGAACGAAAGAACTAGGTCACAGGTACATGCGGCCGAAATGGGTTTCCTCAGGAGAGTGTACTGCATGAAAAGTGGGATTTTCGTCAGTATGCGGCACTGTAGATTGTCGTGGAATTTCAGGTTTACGGCAATTTGCGGGCAACACCGAAAACTGCCATAAATTGTCAGAAATTGTTGTGGGCCTCCCTTGGCAGTTGTCCCCCCATGACCCCCTCCTCCTAATTCTAGGGGAGGCTTTGACATGTAAATGAAAATGCTGTGAGCTATACAAATGCAAATCAGGGTCACAGAGGGAGTTTTAGCCCAGGTGACATTTTTTTAAAAGGTAAGAAAATCTCTGGTACAAATAGATCAGGCTCAGTAGCCTAATTATAGACTCTTACATTTTAGCTTGAATTGAATTATTTAATTCAAATATGCTAGATTACTGTGCACGCCATTAGCAATGGCAAATGTTATGTAAAAAAGAAAAAATTAGTTTTAATCAAGGTAAAATGAGCATTCCATGCAAACAACATTTGAATCAGAATGAGGGGTCTGGAGAGATCACAGTCTCCTAGAGCTCAACTACAGTGCATAGTGGCAGGACTACAGTGACCTTTTCTTTGGTCTTACATAAATGCACAGAGGATGTATTAACCACACATCTTCTAGCAATGCGCTCAACTGGCAGAAATTATGCTGGGTATGACGTATCTGTTCCCTGCAAGCCCCAAACTTCTATTGGCTTTCCATAAAAATGTCTGTCCGGGTGGGGATGAAGCCAGGAAACTTGTGCAAGAACATGTTTAAATGCCGTACCCTTTGACACAACATTAACAACTATAAACTGCTTTATAATGGCTGGTCGTAGTTCTGCTAGAGGGTCAAGGACGGGTTCCTCAAAACTGTTAGTGTTTTCACACCACTTAGCATAAACATATGCTGACCTTTATGCTCTGCATCTATCGATTGAGTAAGTTACATTGATATATGTTACCCGTTTACATGTCATGGCAAAACATTCAACCTCAGTAACACAAGGGTACATCTGATGATACATTGTCAACATTGCATGTATGTCAGACTCAAGATCGTCTGGTGGAATGGAGAAAGAGGCACCACTGTACAGTTTTCTAGGGAAAGTCGTTCTGCTGACACCAAAACACTGCTTTACATAAAGCATATCAGCTGTCCCAACCATTTGTCTTCCTAAAATACTGGTCCTTCCGTATAACAATAACCTCGTATGTGATTGGAGGACCCTTGGACTCCTCGTCCAATCACGTGTGAGGTCACAGGCATGACTCAGACAGCAGTACTTGCAAGACGAGCATACAAACAGACACGTGTGTGTTACTATATTCAGAAGAACTGTATCTCCAGTTCCTTTGTTTGGTTTTTGCTGGTTCGTGAATAATGGCTGGACGACGTCTCGCCTTCAACTCCTCTCCGCGGTCAGCAACTTTCGGCCAGTCCGCAGACAGACGAGAAGAAACTGCTGGAATGCTCTCAGTGGATTGTCTCGTCAACTCCAACAACAAACTGCCGATATCAACGAGTGGTTCGCTAGACCACTGGAGCGTTCGGGACTCTCCAGGTTGCTGTCCATAGAGGAGAGGTTGGCGGCTCTGGAGGAACTGACTCAAAGAAGAGGAGACGGGCGCACAAGATAGCGGTAAGAATATGTTCGATGACTGTTGGCTAAGCTAAAAGTAGCGTAGCGTAAAACAAAAGCTAAGAGTAGCCTAGTAGCCTTACAAGTGAGCAGAAACAGCTTTATTAAAGTGTATTTTCTTTGCCGTGTCGTTTACAGGAAGCGGTGCGCCGTCTTCACAACTCCGAGACGAATTACAGGCGCTACGAACTGGTAAGGGTAAGATTTAAAGAATATGCTTTCATTCTGCGGTATAAGGAAATATATACCTATAGATACCATACTATGGATACCGATCATAACTGTACATTTTGTTTTCATAGACTAATCTCGCCTGATAATGAGGCGGTGACCTCGTATTTGCTCCGGGAAAAGTCCAGATTTCGATTCAGATAAAGACGTCATTGTGTGTAAGTGACACTGTTTACTGTTTCTCCTTCCTTGTTCAATGTCACTGTGACTTGCGTTTGATTTTTTTGTTATTCATACCACACTCATTTAATTGTTTTCCAGCTGCCTGTAAGACGTATTTTGAGACGGTACGCAGGAGCTTCAGGTTTTCCCAGCCGGAACACTCATTGCGGGCGGAAGCTGTAAAGGATTCAGCTTTCTTTGCATAAACATGTGGCAAATGTTCATTTTCTCTATAAATTCATTGATGTCCTGGTTGGTATCCTAATAATAGTGTAGTAGCCTACATAGGATAACAATGAAATTAATATACAGCATAATATGAATATATAAATATATGTAAATAAAATGAGGCGGGTGACCAATAGCGACAGATCTTTGTGGTTTCATCCAATCATGAGCAAGGAAACTCAAGTCTGGTCTGCCCAGGTGTGGTTTTGCTGCCAATCACGATTGATTTTACTTGTTAGAAAGTTGTGGTTTCATCCAATAAGGATTAAGGATATTCAAGCCTGCTCGGCCACCCGCGGTTTCGCTGCATTCATATGCTAATTAGGGCCATCTGCCAGCTCTCCACATACGTCATGGTTCGTTTGCGACAATTTGTGGCACAGACAAACGCGACGTGCGCGGGTTGCAAATTGTCTCACTCTAACTTTTCACGAAAATCTCACTTTTCATGCAGTGGTGGCTGGCATCTCCCTTAGAGATAGGTTGAGAAGCTCAGCCATTCGTGAGGAGCTCGGAGTAGAGCCACTGCTCCTTTGCGTCGAAAGGAGCCAGTTGTTTGGGCATCTGGTAAGAATTCTGCCATCTGATCGGGGCCGCGGTCAGCCTCACGTCCGGATACCATCCAGAGGCCACGTGTCTCCGTTGCCTGATATCCCAGAACACGTCCTCCAGGAGCAAGCACCTGACTTGGGTTAAATACGGCCACAACTCCCTCCCCACAGTGGCCACTGGGCTGACTTCCTTCCAGTGCGTCTTTGGATACCAACCTCCCTTGTTTCAGGAGACTGAGAAATAGGTTGTCATCCCGTCCGCCCATGCCATGGTCCGGCGTTGCCAACTAATCTGGGCAGCTGCCCGCAAGGTCCTCCTCCTCAGTGCGGACCGCATGAAGAAGGCTGCTGATCGGAGGCGCCGGCCAGCTCCTGCATACCAGCCAGGTCAGAAAGTCTGGCTCTCTACACGGGACTTGCCGCTCCATGCCGCCTCCCAGGTTTGTGGGTCTGTTTCCTGTGTCCAAAATCATTAAACATGTCTCTGTCCATCTGCGTCTCCCCAGGTTCCTGAGGATGCACCCCACCTTTCATGTAGGAAAGCTCAAACCGGTTAAGGAAAGCCCTATGGTGCCCGCAGCCACACCCCCACCACTCCCCCGCATGGTTGATGGGGGCCCGGTTTACCCAGTGAAGAAACTCTTAGCAGTACTCAACCGGGGAAGGGGACGCCAACATCTGGTGGACTGGAAGGGCTATGGGCCGGAGCACCGCTCTTGGGTCCTTTCCAGCTTTATCATCCGAGCCTCATCAGGGATCCGGCCCTCATCAGGGACTTCGACAACCTCGGCTCTCAGGTTGCTGGTGCATCAGGAGCCGTCCCTCGAGGGTGGGGTAGAGTCATGTCCAAGAGGCGGTGCTAATTGGTTGTCTTATGTCTATGTTGTCTTGTGATTTCCTTTTTTATTTAGAAAATTAACCTTCCTCTCGTTTCAGGCAACTTGCTCCTTCCCCCTGTGTGCCGGTCCCATTGTCTGCCCTGCCCCTGATTGTTTCCACCTGTGCCCTTACCCTGTGTGTATATATTAGCTGTGTCTCAAAATCGCTAGGCTGCATCCTTAAGGACACATTCGTCCACCGCATACATCACTTCTACTGTGACTCGCCTGTTCCAATCCGTTGCCTCCTCCGAACGCGGTCGAGGGACGCAGCCCTCCAGGAGCCGATTTGGAAGACACATCTATCCTTTGCGACCCTGCATGTTACACGCTTGTAAACGTTTACCGTTTTGACGTGTTAGCCTAAACAATAAATTAGGTAACATGGCTTTCATAGCTCAGTGTCTAGCCGCTTATTGACATCCCTGCATGTCTCTGCTGGAGACTCAATGCGTGGTGGCTGCTTACAGCTAACGGCAGCTGTTGAAAACAGAACTTTTGAGGGCCCTCGGAAACTTTTAATCAATTTCTAGGTACGAACTCATCTGTATTTATTATCCACGGCAACGACTCTCACAAGTCGCTACAAGCAGCCGGGAGAATATTTGGCTAACTCGCCACTTCTGTTGCCAAGATGCTCACACAGACTTTTGTTTACATCAGCTCTTTGTAGATAACACACTGATATGTATCTCCTTGGAAATGAGACTTTGCTATTAGACACTCAATACTTAGACACTTTTTTCCGGAGCTAATTGACTTCATTCCATGCAATAGTAGAAGTAGTAAGTGCTGCTGTATTCAGTGACTAATAGGGCACTCAAGCTATGGAGGGGGTCAAAATGAGATGCACACACACACACACAAATTCTAATGCAGCTTCTACTTTCAACCAACTAGTATGACGAGTGGTGCCACTCTCTCAGTGACTGGTATCTGAGTCGGCACATGCACGTTGCCGAGTTCCCTACAGGCAAACCCCTTCTGAGGAAAGCACATGTCAGGAAGCAGTTGTTGTGCATCCTGTCTGGAGGCTCCCTTAAAAATGTGGGATGAAAAATTGAGCATAGGTGTGGTGAGGGTTTCAGTCTATAACACAGACAACTTGGTAGTGAGCACTTCCTCTAACCTATACACACACACTCAGAACAAACACCCAATGAATCCCCCCGCTCCCTCCCACGAGTCTGTCGATCTGTGCCCTATACAAAGACAACAAAGCAATCCCCACTGGAAAGCAGCCATCTCTGAGTCCCTGCAGACTTTCTCCTGTTTCCTTCACACACACACACACACACACACACACACACACACACACACACACACACACACACACACACACACACACAATGTTCCCTCTCCATATAATGGACCTGCAAGGCTTTTCCCCTTTTCATTCCTTACTTCAGGACAGTGTTCTTTCAGCTGCTCTTTTGATTTACTTCCAGAAGTTTTTGGAGTGTGCCCCACCCCTCTCCTTATAACGCCTCTCCCCACCGCCCTTCCATATACCCTTGCGAGTATAGTAGTTTCAGTACATGCTGCACCTTTTCTCTGGATGAGGTCTATTCTCCCGGCTCACTCTTTCCAAGTAATTGCCCTGCTTTTTTTAGCGAGTGCAGATCCCTCTGTCACACCAGTGCGATGCTTTAGTTTGCGGGTAAATCGGTTTTCGGTTGAATTTAAAGGCGCTGTGCCCGGTGGTGGATTCTGCTTTAGGAAGACGCTTTAAGGCTGAGAGAAATCATTATAAAGGAATGCACCTCATGATGCAAACAAGCAGTCAGTGATGACTGGACAGGACTCTGATTTGATGTGATGTGTCGCCTTTCCAGTGACTACATTTTCTGAAATTCTAGAAAATAATAATCACTTTTACTTAGAGCTGACAAATACCAAACATTAGCATAAGCTCATAATAGTACCGTACCATAATAAAAATACCGTAGTACCTTTACATGCAAGTTTGAAGTCAATCTTTATTTATTTCATTAATTCTGCTTCAATATCATGGTGAAGTGGGAGGAGTCGTGTGAAGTAAGGCATCAGTAACACCATGAGTGGACCTTATTGAAAAGGTAAGTCATGTGCAATCATTATTATTAATAGTCGCATTACTGTCATCATAAATTCACATTACTGAATTTTCAGCTGCTGGATGCAAAGATGGCCCACTTCTTAAATAAGAATTACTCTTGCAACATTAGTATGTGTCCCAATGTTTTAAAGTTATATAATAAGTTATTTTTTCAATTAAAAAAATTAAACCATAATAATTTGGTGCAAGAAGTTGCCGTAATATTGGATTGTAGCCATATAAAAAGTATATAGACCAGAAAATGTATTATCAGTTGAAAAATAACCGGATTCTCTCTTAATTACGTGCGCTCTTCACTGTTTATATATTTCCCAAGCGTCACCAAGCGTTTTTTTAACCTTATACAATTGCCCACTACTTGCTGCGCAAGGCAATTCTTCCCACCAATCCAACTCCTGCCGTAGACTACAAACCAATGGGGGGCGTCATGGTGACCACATTCAGTTTCTACATAGCCTCGGTATGTACTCATACTCGCCCCATCTGTTAACTTGGAGTGGCTTTTTATGCTAATTTAAAAGAGCAGAGTTCAAACAGGGCCTTGGAGACTGTGCTGTAATATTGTCTGTCTAACAATTCAATACACTCCCATTTTGCAGTTTGATGCTTGAGCCACAGTTTTTGAGCGAATTTTGTTGCCCTGACCGTCAATTAACACCCAACCTTATAGACACACATCAAACACTGCCATCTAGTACTTTCAGTAATTAGCATGACAGTTAATCACTATCCATGAAAACTTCTGGGTTTTGAAAACATAAAACTGTTTTGATTGTACTTCACTATTCGAGTGTGACTTGGTTTGGTGCAGTTTGTTTCTATGTGATTATTTTTTTCTTTCCCAAGGCCAAATGATCATTTCACTTTAATGAGCTCACCATTCTACAAAGCCAAACGTTGAACGCACAACAGGTGTGTAATGCCAAGACTGACAGTTTCAACCAAGGCTATGAAATACACAGGCATTGCTGCTAATTACTTTGTAACAACTCTAAAAACGAGTTAAGTTATTATATTATAATTCATTAAAAGCATGAATTTCATGTTTGTACTTTTTTTTTTTTTTTTTTACTTTTTGGGGATTTCTTTTTAAATTAAAAAAAAATAGGTCTGCAATAGTCACAAAACATGACTTAAGATTTATCTAATTAATTTTTTTTATAGACTTTAAAGGAGAAATTTCTACTTCAGTAATACCATTTTATGTTGCATGTGTACAGATTATAAAGCCCTTCGAGGCATAGTTTTTTGAAAAAATTGAATTAGATGCACGTAACCTTCCGAAATTCTCCCACACTACTCCACTCCTCCGCTCTCTTCACTGGCTACCAGTGGCTTCCCCGCATCCAATTCAAAACATTGGTACTGACGTACCATGCTGTGAATGGATCGGGTCCAGTCTACATCCAGGACATGGCCAAACCCTACATCCCAACCCGTTCACTCCGATCTGCATCTGCCAATCTGCTGGTTCCTACCTCACTGAGAGCAAAACACTCGACTAGATCACGACTCTTTGCTGTTCTTGCTCCGAAATGGTGGAACAAGCTCTCTGAAGACATCAGGACTGCAGAGAGCCTTCACATCTTCCACCGCAAACTAAAGACACACCTCTTCAGACTCTACCTCGACTAAAAGACTAACAAAATGTAGAAATTGCACTTTCTTCTTTCTTTATCTTTTATTTTATGTTCTTTAATGTATATTCTGAAGGTTTTAACAGAGGGTTAGTTCATTTGAACATTGTATGATATTAAAATCAATGAATTTTGCATAACAGAAAAATTATTATTAAAAATGATTTTGAAGAAAGAAAGAAGTCAACTAGGGAAGTTTCATAGCGCTATCTAGTGACATCTCTCACTCTTTTCCTCCCGGGGCTTCTCCCCTTAAGTTTGACTGTTACAATTATGTACTTGTGGGCCACCCAGAAGCATGACTCAAGTGTCAACACTTGACGCCGTGATTACCATTTGACAAAAACATTGTTAATCACAGCTCTGAAGTTAAGTGAAGAGCCGGCGCTGAAACATTAAAACATAAATGAAGCCTTTGGCCCCCTTCAGCAGAGGTAGATAATGGGATTCAACATCAATAAACACTTTAGAGATTTTTTCACATCAAGTGCCAGCATTCTGTTAAAAAAAGTTTTATTTGACAGTAATATTTTCACCTGTATTCATTCAAGAGATTTCTGTCCAACAGTGCTCCTATTTATTTTGATGTGACTTTTATTTTTTGTTGATGTTGTTGATTTCCTTTTTATTTATTTATTTTTCTTTGAGTGAACTCATTTGATATCTGGTCTTGCAACCTTGTTTCATAAAACATCTTCCAGCAAAGGTTGTCCTGTCTTCTATGTTCTGAATAATGCATGAGTTGCAATTCAATACAATTGGATTGGGGAGAGAGGGACTGAAACGTTGAATTACAAAACCATCACATTCTTTCATCTTTTCAGTTTTTTTTTTTTTTTGAAGTGCATAGGTCAATTATGAGTCCTCTGGCAATAGCAGGTATGAATAAAACACTGAAGGGGACCGGAACCTTGGGAGAGCTCCTCCACTTGTGCAGATTATTGACACTTTTACTTTTTTCTTCCCATCCTCAGGTAAGAAAATGGACCCTTTGACTGTGGTCTCCTGTACCATTCATTTCTCCATAGCCTCAAGGCAAATGAGGCCTAATTTGCACAAGTCTGTTTTGGGGCCAATTATTATAATACCAAATGTACTGGAAACATAATACAAAAAACAAAACAATAAAGAGAGGTCTCACCAGAATGATGCATTTAAATAATTCTCATTTTTCATTTCATATTATATGTTCAACAATTTGCAGAATATCCTTCAGCACTGCCACGTTACTGCAGAACATGGACGTCGTGAAAACGGCTGCTGGGAATTGGCCATCACTACACAGTAAATTTGCCAGTGTCAAAAAGGCAGTGTCAAACTATTTTAATTCTTCCGGAGTTCTTCCAACAATGGACAGAGTAAAATTGAACCAGAAAACTTCCAGTGTTGGTGAAAATAATCGGAGTTAACAGAGGTTTTACTCTGTCAGTGTTATTGACTCTCTCAGGCCCTGATTCAACACTGATTAGAGCAAGATACCTTCCAGAGTATCACAAAGAATACTCTGGAGAGCCCCGCCCACCAACTTTCCCGGTCAAACTGAGAATGTGGATTCTGGCATCGCCATCTTCCTCGCGTCGAAATACTGTGGTAAGTCTTTCTACTATAAACCATTCCCGTTGTTTTTCTTCATTCCAGTAGAATCTGTATAAGAATAAAGGGACATATTCATTCACCACACTAGTCAATGTTGGGTACGTGTCTTCAAATACCGAATTTCAAATGGCTAACGTGATATCGGGTCGGCGGTTAGCTTAAATGTAGCAGCCAAATGTCTGACCACGCAACACCAAACTGAACAAAAACGACACGAGGTAACGTTAATGTCAGCGAGGACGAGCTGTCCTGGTGTGTTATGTGTCATGCTTGCACATTTATTTCAGTAAAATGAAGAAAAAAATTCGTTGAAGCAGTCATATTTATTATTTCTATTTGAGCCGGAGCAAATCGCTTTAGCGTCACAATTTGGTCGAGCATAGCGGGACATGTCGCGGACATGCGGACGTGCCGCGGCTCCGAGAGGCTCGGTTCCCGTTAGCTGCTGCTGTAGCCATAGATATATAAATAGTAGACGCTGCATTGGCTGCTGAGGCGCAAACAAATATTTTTTATTATATTATATACCAGAATATTATTACTGTTACACCTACTACTACTGAATATTAAAATACGCCGAATCATGTTTTCGGTGTCATGCCTACAAAATCCCGTGAACATCCGCTTTTGTATTCAGCGAGTGACGCGCTGACACTTCGTTGCGCCAGCTGGCACTGAGTGGAGCGGGTGACCGGTCCAAGCTGGCGGCCCCGCGGCCCGTCAGCACCACTAGGCAGCAGCGGTCGATGTCTATTCTTTATGTCTATGGCTGTAGCTGCTGTAAGCTTAATTTATGCTTCCACGTTACGGCGGCGGCGGGTGTGGCTGTGTGTTTCTGCGGGTGCCGAATCCTTGGTGAGCCGAAGCTCATATTGAAGCGCAGGCTACGGAGAAGACGTGAATTTACAACACTGGTTCACCCACTGAGGGACCTGGACGAGCAAGTGCACTTTCGATACTTTCAAATGTCAGCAACTGCCGCAAATTACGTTCTGAGCGGACCAATCACAGCACTTGCGATCCACGTCAACTCGACTCGCAGTTAGATTTTTTCGGAGGTGCACGTCAGGCTACGGCGGAGGGGTCTACGTAGTTACGTAGTTACTTAATATGTATATTTTCCTTTTTCTTTCAGATTGTTCTTTAATGTACTGTGGTGCTCTGGTGGTAAGTAATAAGTTGATGTACTTGACCGAAAATGTAGTTGTGTTTGTGATTTTTAAAGCTGAAATAGGGTATTTTCAGGTTGTCAGCTTGTATGGTGTTGTAGATCATAATGTTGATTTCAGTTTGCTGTCTTTGCAGATACCATCATGTTGATCAAAACATTCCTGTCATCCAGCACCAACCAAGATCTTTGCCACTGTGATAAGATGTGAGCTTTACATGTTTTAGGTTTACTTTTGATGCCAATATTTCATGTTTACTTGGAATAAATATGTATTACAGTATGGATACAATTGTCTGTGTGTTTTTCCCCCTGCATAGATATGCAACACTGGTAGGAGTTGGTTAAAAATCAACACTCTTTGGAGTGATTTCATAATCAACATAGTGTAAAGTAGGTTTAACACTGGAAAGGTTATTTCTTTTATAACTCTATGGGTGTTACTTCTTACATAGTGTAAAACTTGATTGACACTTCTTAGAGTTAATATTATTACACTACACTGCACCTAGTGTAAAATTTTAACTCTTACCAGAGTAAAATTGACTCTGGAAATTTAACTCTGTGTTCAGTGTACATTTAACACTCTGTAGATAGGGACCATATGTTCACTGAGGTAGTGTTAAAATTGACTCTTTAAGTGTTGTATTAACACTCGCGATTTTACTGTGTACTTCTTTTTCACTTTCACTCAGAAAATCCACCAGTGGAAAGTCATTCAATGTTGCAATTAAGGAATGTGGACCTCTATTTTCCTGGTAATGAAATAAACTTAGAGAGCAAGATAGGCACAACATGTGTATATACATGTGTATCACCCCTGCAGACATTGTCTCTATCAGCACTAGATGTCAGTGTTCTCGCTGCTCTGTGGAGCTGCGAGCAATGAGCCAGTCTTGTATTGGCCCCAGAAAGATGCTTCCTATTTTTATTTTATTTTCACTTGAAATCCTCAGCCCTTATGGATTTCATCCTATATCCTCCTGCATCATGGCCTGATTACAAAGGGCATCACTTTTATCTCAGAATGAGTACCAAACTGCTGAGCATTGCGTTCTTCACATCAATCCTCGCTCACAACTTGCAGCCAGTACAGTTGTATCTTTAAGTAAAAAGATACAACTTCATTCAATCTATGTTGAAATCTAATAGTGAAGAATTGTGAATAGATTTGAAGAGGAATCTGCAAAAAGAATAGAGAATACAATAAGTTCAGTCAACCATTTTGAACTACAAATCAAATTTACATATTCCTTTTGGCAACATTAGAGCTTCAGTAAAAACCAAAGCTGGATTACCAGTGTTTCATGGCCCCTAGAGGCTTCAGTTTGCGAACTGCTTTGCTCTTTTTTGATCTTGAGGACAGGAATACATTTTTTGTGTGTAAAACAATGTTTTTCCAACTTATTTATTCATAAAAAAGATGTGTGTCATATGGAAACAAGGTATAAGCGAGCCCGCGGGATGTACACTTAGTTGGAATTAATTGTATTTTTGTTGTTTTGTTCGTCACATCTGTCAAAACGCTAAAAGAAGATTTGGAAACAACACATTTGATCTGTCTGGATAAAAAGTACCCTGAATGATCAGCTACCGCCTCCCTATTTATCCTTGCAGGGTCTAATACCAGCTGGCATTGGGAAAGAGATGGAGTTGCCAGTCATGCACTGGGCTGATAGAGACACAAAAGTCCCTCTCTCATTTGCACAGCTGCAGGCAAATTAGGAATCACTAATTAAACTACCCTGTAGGTTTTTGGACTGTAGGAGGAAGCTTGAGTACCTGGAGAGAACCCACACAGGAACAGGGAGAACATGCAGACTCCGCACAGAAGGGCCCCAGTATTTTATTACACACACATAAAATTGTTCTGTGCATTTAACCCATCCCACACAGTGGGAGCAGTGGGCTGCCGTATAGGCACCCAGGGAGCAGTTAGGGGTTAGGTGTCTTGCTCAGGGACACTTCTACATGGGACATGGAGCAGCCGGGGTTTGAACCGCCATTCTCAGTCGCCACAAAATATGTATATCTCATATTTACACGTCCCTCTCAGTTGATGACACGCCCCCTATGTCAGATCAGGGCAAAAAGTATGAATGTGAAAAAAATGATCCCAAAATGAAATAAAGATTTGAATCTTGAATATAAAATCTGCAACCGAAAAAGACAATACCGCGAATATCAAAAAATATATGTGAAAAATGAAAAAAAAGATAAAATAATATATATATATATATATATATATATATATATATATATATATATATATATATATATATATATTATTATTATTATTATGAACATACGGTTTGGTTCTGTTTCACACATTACTCACCTCTACACACTAATATGTGTGTATTTAAATTACTCGCAGAAAAAGTAAATGTAACTTGGTTGATTTCAGTATTTTAATTGGAATTGGTGGAAGTATGGGTGGAGCTAGTTGAGCGTCAGTCCGGCTAAGGACGCGGGAGGTGTTTCCTTCTTTGATTTGGCGCGGACCAGCCAATCGGCATGCGCGTCAGCAGCGCATCCCGGAAATAAGACGCTCAAATCGAAAAAGAGCGCCTTGAATCCAAGTTGGAGACGTTACCTGAAGGTAAGCCTCTAAGAACTGCCCTTTCACGTAGACTTCTACCTTCACATTAAGTTCATGTTACCGTTACATATTTCTTTCCTCGGAGTAACAAGTTCGAGGTCCTGTGGACTAATGGTGGTACCGGTGTTCGAGAGAAGGGGTCAGGAGCTGTGAATCCTAATGTGGAGCCCCCGCTCTAATATGAAGAAAAACGAAGCCCGCGGTTCAAAGTATTAGTTAGTATATGATCTCTTGGGATTTTTAGAAACTCATGTCAAGACATTTTATTACGGATGTCCTAACGTTAATTATATAAACTTGATAAGCCATTAATATTCTCCCCATTACATTCGATCAGAAGGAAATGTAAGGTTATCTCTAAAACTGTGTGAAAAATATAAATTGATCCTTAACGTTAATTTTACAAATATTACCTTATTTTTTTTTAAAGGAGATTAACCTCAAAACCTTAAAGAATATATGTCGACCTGTAAACTGCTTTGAGAGGTGGGACATGTCTGAATTATGGTGGCAGGGGACATAGGGTTGGTCACAATTTTAGTTGTATCACATATATATTCATTTATTTAACAGAAATGTTAAATGCAGGTGCCTATTGATGCCTAGCTTCTTGTATAAGGCAGCTTAGATCCATTCAGTAGATTCATGTTTCATGTCAAACTATCTTCCTCAGTTGATGGACTGAAATTTCTATTTTTCATAGCATTTTTGGTTTTAACAGCTATTATCAGATATTACGTCTAGTTACCAACTATTTAACAGTACCAATTCTAACAAGATGTTTCTTGCAGTGAACTCATGTTTGCAAATGCTATTGTAGTTGTGTATCTAACAAACGGAAACCCCTGCGTGTTGACATAAAATCTGTCCACTATAAACTGTGTTATTGGCTGGTACTGTGGTTCAGCTGATCAGTCAGTCCCCATGTGAGTGTCTCCCTGTGGGAAAGCTGTAGCCTGTTAGCATTGATCAGCCCCTCTTGTTTACAGCGCAGGGTTCGTCTGAGCCACTCTGAGGGTTAATTGCTGTTGAAGCTCTGCTTTCTGTCCACTCCTCGCTCTACTAATACAAAGAAGATGACACTAATGAGGGAGTGCAAGGGAACAAGGGGGGGGCACTGCTTCTCTGGCTGCAGGTCAGCTAACCAGGGTTTGATCATTCCCACAGCTGGTTAAGGGACAAAGCACTGTTTGAGAGTATTTATTTTGCACATAATTGAGACCAGATGACTAACATGTTACATATGCATGATAGTTACCAGATATTTAAATTGCTATCCAAGTGTACAAATATTTGGATGTATTTAATAAATAACATAATGAGTCAATGATAAAATACGTCATTTACAATGCCGTAGTGAGTTGTCATTTGCGACTGCTTTCTTTACACACAGGACTCAGTTTTGTGTTACTTCTCTATTCCTGCTTTTAGACATCAGACATACTGATGACCTCTGTAAGCTGTATTAGATACTGTTAATTCCAAATAAGCAGTATACTAGCTTATTCACTTATTGTCCTGACATTTAACACTGTAACCTCTTTAAATTAAATGTCAAAACAAAGATATATGCTACTAATTTTCATTACAACTTAACAGTAAATATGACACACCGTTGGTAAACTTTGGGCTAGGCAAGTCTATTCATTCATTCATTCATTTTTGGTTTTATGTTCAGTTTATTGGTCCAATGGCTTTCTGTAAACCTGGACCGGCCTAAATGCTTGTGTCTCTGCAGTGTACCCCTGCCTGCTGTGGTCATGAGTTTCTCTCCCGGCCCATCCGGTCCCCTCGGGGGGACCAATATCCAGGAGCAGAGGGACCGCTGGGAGAGAAAACGCAGTCGGACAGCCAGAGAGTTGGTGCAGACTGAACAACGCTATTGCCAGCAGCTGGAGCTTGTCACCACCGTACGTACCGTACCTGTCTCCATCACTATGAAGGCTTCAAGATTAAACCTTGAAATAGACACTAAAAGTCCCCCCCGCTGTCACCCCCTCACCTGTTCTAGTGTAAACATCACCTTGATTTAAGATTCTTCATGGTATTGTAAATAGTAAATTGTGCAGAGGGCCCACATAGCCAAGTTTGGGGCTGTGCAAAGGCTAACATAGCCAGTGAACATGACTCACTAGAAAACTGAGTTTTTCTAGTGATCTTTTTATTGTGATCTATTCGACACGACAGACATGACTATTATAAGATGTTTCCACTGTTGATATAAATTCCATCCACCTTCAATGTATTGAGATGGATCGTACTACCAGGAAACTAACCTAGAACGATGTGATTTATAAAGGGAATTTCTTAAATTGTGTGTATTAACCCAAATATTATTTTCATAGTAAAATAACAATGCAGTGGAAAGACAATACTGCACTGTATTTTAAAAGATCTATATTAACATATTCAAAGTAGTATTCATGGTGCTCCTCCTCCAGGCGGAGAGAACAGACTTTTTCAACTACTACTGCAGCCTCAGTTCTACACAATTACTCACCCTCCAATTAAAAGTAATTTTAGACCTAATGCACATTACATTTGCTTATCCCATTTTCACTTCAAGTGACGTGAGACAGCCACACTGTTGCTGTGTTGGGAGTGTCGCAGTGCAACCATGTTGCTCTACTCTCCTACGATGAGCCATGGGGACATACAGTTCCATGTAACTTTGACAGTTTGTCTAGACTGCTAAACTCTAAGCTGCTCTTTCTCATCAGTGAAACCATCTCCTTTAACATAGTTACACCTGCTGAGGAATAACCGTGTTGTCTCTCCCTTTGCTCTGTTGTTTGTTACAGTACTTTGTGGAGATCCTAAAGGCCAAAGGAACCCTGAAGCAGGACATTAGAGAAAGCATCTTCAGCTCAATTAAAGCCATTCATTCAGTAAACCAGTAAGTATCTTCTGAATAATTCACACAATATATACAGGGTATTGGAGGTTTGCCCCTTGCTTAAGAATGAGGTCCAGATAAACTATTATAGCATCGTCCTTATCTTCACCACTAGCAGTAGTCAACAATATCGTGTTGGAGGTGTACCCTGCCCTGGTGGATACAATAACGCACATCAGCTTTAATTACTACTTGATAGCAAAACTGGTGTTTTGCTTGGAGTCATATCCGTTCAGAAAAGGTCTCTGGAGTATTTAACAAACTCCAGGAGCTGTTTTCACCACCACCAATTATTCACCACCAAATAAACTACACACTGCATTGCGATGTTTACAGCTCCACATAAGCAGAATGACAATACTGCTAACTTCAAACTCTCTTTCACCAATGAATGACGTAAGAAACAACGATCGTATTGTTCAAATATATTTAAAAAAAGTCAATTTAACGGCTAAAGTTTGTAATTAGTGACTGACTTTTTGCGATCTTTATTTACTCATGGTCTCCATCTTCTTTACTCATCTAATCTCTTCCCTCAGTCTATCTCTGTTTTAGGTGTCCATCCCGTGTTACAGTTATATCCGCCCGCAAGTAAAATCATGTCTATCAGACACCACTGCAAAAAGCTACTGGCGACAAAAATAGCGACTTCTCTGGTGGAGAAGGAGGCGGGGCTGCCCAGCTAGCGCTTGTAGCGAGGGATCGCAGGGCAGACATGAAGGGTCATGTCTGTGATTGCTCTAGCCCAGCGGTTCCCAAACCTTTTAGCCCACGCACCTCCTTCTACATCCCGAGACCTCGTTCATGCACCCCCAACCCTCCCAATTAAAAAAAACAAGAAACCGCCTATTTATAGTTGCAATGAAACAACAGTTTGCCCATTCATCTAATATTTAGACTGCTGTTGAATCAACAAAAAAAGAACAAAAGGGTAACCAACATTGTATCCTATTAATCCCGAATCAAAACAAACTGCAGGTGTGAAAATGCCCTGAAACACTGCAACAAAGTTTCAATAAATTCCAGTTACTTTTAAACATCAATAAGGATGCCGAGGACACATGCACAGGCTCAGAGGCAGATTGCTTCACATTTAATTTACAATTACATTAATTAAAATTAAAAATTTAAAGTTTAGGGCTGCAACAACGAATCACTGAAATCGATAATTATTGATTACTGTGATACCTTATATAGACAGGTGTGTGCCTTTCTCAATCATGTGGACTCCAATCAAGTTGTAGAAACAACTGCACCTGAGCTAAATTTTGAGTGCCATGGAGCCACAAAGGCTGTGAATACTTATGTACATGTTATGTTTTTGTTCTTTATTTTTAACAGATTTGCAAAAACTTGCAAAAAACAGTTTTCACTTTGTCATTATGGGTTGTTGTGTGTAGAATGTTGAGGAAAATAATGAATTTAATCCATTTTGGAATAAGGCTGTAACATAACAATGTAAAAAAAGCGAAGCGCTGTGAAAACTTTCCGGATGCACTGTACGGTAGTCTAGTACTCTTGCGCACATACTGTGGGTTATACAGTAGTTGTAGTTATGCTTGTAAAGGGCGACACGGTGATTCATTAAACCAGTGCGGCTCGCTAAGAAGCCTCCAATGCATTAATTTACAATTTGAATTAATCTCATAACACTTGGTTATTTATTTTTAGCTGTACTTAGATGAGGTGTATACATTTACTTAACTTGCACTACAATGATGGTAATAATGTAATGAATAAGCATCAAGTGAATATGGGTGTGTGTTGCTGAGTGTGAGAGTTTGTGAGGGTGTGCATCTGAAATTTTCTGATTTTGTATGTTTATTTTTTATAAATTATTATTCTGTTCAAGGAGCAACCTGTTTGTGGACTTTCTGAAGTATTTTTGCAATCTGAATTTGCGGTTCTGTTTTAGAATAAAGGGTGGGAAATTAAAGCTTTTTTTAATGCTGTTTCATCAAAGAAATAACCGATTAATTGATTATCAAAATAATCGTTAGGTGCAGCCCTAGTAAAGTTACATATCACGACTGATTGTCAGAGGTAGGGGAGTTGGAAATTTCCAACAGTTAAGAACACATTTTGGCACATTTATGGTCTCAGAAACAGGTATGAATAAACAAGGGAGGAGTCCATTTGAGGATTTCACTTGCAGCGCAGTGGACTGCAGCGAGACCAGAGGGAGGGGTAACATTACCGAGTAAGCGTCTCCGTTTCTTGTGCCTCCTGATACACCTCTCTCAGTCCGTCTCTTCTCATAACTGACAGTTTCAGATGTTCAAGTGACAGTTTTCTGACTTCAGCCAGTGTAGCATATTTGTATAAATTTTGCTGAAGGAATGACGTTAGTTGTGGGCTGAAGTTAGCGGCAAAAAACAAGGCTACCCTCAGGGGTGCCCGCGCCACGCTTTGGGAATCCCCGCTCTAGCCTATCCAACACTTACGCGACACACGCTTGCAAACGCAGCCGCTTTGGAGCGTGAGACAACTGCAAAACCAAAATCCTCTAAAGGTGGGATTGAAAAGCTCAGGGAGAAAAAGAAATGTCTGGAGGAAGATGCCACAAAATATAAAAAAATATTTGGCAAACCAACAACTTTATTTTTTGTTATGCACCTTCATCACCCCTACACACACACACACACACACACACAGCATGCAACACCACTGAAGTTCCCACCCTATGTTCTGTTCGGTTCATTTCTACACTATAATTCATACTAATTCTACCTTCTCATTCCAGTATCTTTATTGTGTGGTCCTTCTCTGCTGACATTCATTCCTTAAGGCTCTGTAGTTATACGTATAACCATCTGACACTAGCCCAGAGTTAACCATATTCATCTAGCAAACTACACCTATTTTGGAGTGTTAAAAAATAACCAGTATCATTTTATTCACTGTCCTTTGAGGCGAATTGGTGGATCCAAATGTTATAAAAACAAAACAAAAACTAAACGTGATGTGATTTCTTTTGTAATCATCCAAAACAATGTAAGGTGTGTGTGGGTATCTTTCAAAGTATGCCACCGACACGTGCGTTTCATTGAGTCGGCAGCTTGCCGTGCATTGATTGGGCCAGATAGTAACTACCGGGCCACTTTTTCCACCCCAGTAACCGCCCCTGTTTAGCATATTGATATTCCTATGCTGAACCCCCAACCGCCCAATAAAAAAGCCTTTTCGCAAATGGTTTAGTCTATGACGTATCTACCCCGGAATGCGCAACTCCTGAATTAATGTGGATTAAAGGGAAACGCACAGACTGCTAATGTCATCTTTGTCCTTCTGCTGATGGCCAGATAAGTTAATTGCTGTGGGGGGGAAAAAGTATAAAAATGTAATCCATAATTTCATATTAATCATAATAGCCTCTGGTAATGACGAAGGGAAGGGGGAGCTGGGAAAAACCCAAACGGAAACAGTTTTTCCCGCCCTTTGCCCTCGTTAAAAGTCTCTCGGCTGCTCCTGCATCTCCTGATTATGGACAGAGGCTACCGTGGCTCAAAACTTCATTAAAATCTATTTAAATCAACTTCAGTGGCGAAATGCTCCTTCTTACAGCAACGAACAGAAATCTCTGGGAGCATCATTAGTGTCTGATTTGCTATGTGTGTGTGTGGTACTTTCTAAGTTTGGATAACAAGCTCCTTCACAAGTGTCAACACCCCCAATCACTTGAGTCCGTGTTACTGTAATGTGCCTGACAGGCCGAACGATTGCTTTGCCCCCGCCTTCATCAGCCTGTTAGGCTCCCTGAGTTGGGTTGCCATGTTCACACTACAAAGCAGCCCCGGTCGCCCTAAAGGTAGAACCACCCTCTTAGTCCCGGTAAATGTGTCACCCACCGGGAGAGGGGGAGAGGCCTTCAGATCACGCCACAGACCCCCCACCCTCCCGTTCCATTCACGGAAAAGCAATGGTTTGAGCTTTGCTCAGCTTCCGCTCTTCCCTCGCAGTGCTTGTTTTTGCAGAGGAAGGAAGCCCAACATGCCATGGCGCCTTATCTCTGCTGCTTTCATCCACTGATGCAGAGCACACTGATTGTCAGGCAGTAATGTGCGCTAACTCAAAGGCCAATGCGGTAGGGGAGGGAGGGGGTCTTCTCTGAAATGAATGCCTCCGATCTGTCATGCACAACAAATGGCAGACATATTGAAGTAGTGACTTTTGCGATTACCTGTGTTGAGTTCAGGATGTTGTGGATCGGTAGTGAGTGCCTTCTTGTTCGCATGCTTTTAAAGGGTCAGCGCATCATACAAATGTGCAGAATATTTGAGAAGTCATTTATTTGACAAGATCGTGAGATCCTTTTTAACTTCTCGTATGTGTAGATCTGTTTGTCTGTGTTTAATGTCATAGTATGTTTTAATATCTTTGGGCTTTGTACTGACAAAACAAGACAACAATCCCCTGCATCCCACTAGTGTTTTATTTTTCAATAATTTTGGCTTTGTTAATGTAAATGGCATACATTGTGACAGCCATTACAGCACAACATCCTGCATTATGTTGCTTCAGGCTGCAGAACCCTACCTTCTACTTCCATTGTCCAATAGACTGAGTGATTTTACCATGTTGCCCTATTGACATGCTAAACAGGCTATTGGTTTCCTGAACAAATATCATCAAAACAATGTTGTTGCTAAACATAGACACATCTCAGACTTCACATTTTTAAATTTAAAATGAATTAAATGTATAGTAAACATGTATTTCTATCGTCATAACAAAACCGGGTTACAGTTTAGGAAATCTTTATTAATGATCAGAATGGATTTTGAAAGATTTAGCGCCTTCAAAGTGGAAAATTTATATTGATATATAATTTCTTTTCTGCAGCTTAAGTTATCACCTGAGATATGCTATGATGGATATGTTTTATAGAGCAAAGAATCATCTATTTGACTGGATCGACAGATTCATTTATGATTGAAATTAGGTGCTGCCTACATGCTGAGTCTAGGGTGCCTGTGTCCCGATCCGCTCGCTTTGATTCCAAATCTTTCTGTTATGAAATGTGTCTAACCTGTTGTTTTTGCAGATCTTTGCTGGTCCATCTGGAGAATGGCTACTTCGGCCGAGGCTTTGACCAGATGTGTCCACATCTGCAACACTACAACACGTATGTGGACAACATCTACAATGGCAGCAGAGTGCTCGGGGTAGGCACACAGTATTTCCACGTGGCTATTACACCTCTGCATCAACAAAGGGAGTCCTATACTGGGCCTATTTCTTGGTGCCCAGTGACTCAATACAGCAACTTCACTTTGGATACAATGTGGGTGTCATCACCATAGTAGGAGAAACTCAGAGGCTGGTGGTTTTCCTGTCTGCCAAGAAATGGTTAACCTCTCGGTTTCTAATAGTGTGCTTTAGGTATCAATAGGTGTCTGTTGAACAAAAGCCTTGCTGCATCCAGTCTTTATGCTCCATAGCACTATACATACAGGCATGAGAGTGACATCAATATTTAGTTACCAGCCTCACAAATTGCCTGAAGCCCATCCTAATGCACTGAACTCGTCTGATCAGTGACAGGAATCAAGGTGGAGCTGTACAGAGGCTTCTTTGTTTATTGGAGAGGCCTGCAGCACTGTCCTGGTGCTAGCTTTGAGTCACAGCAGGAAAGATAATATTGTCTTAATTAAGAGCAGGACACGCCTGCAAAGCATTGACAAATTGCATTGATTATGGATCAAACCCTACACGTTCACTTTTATCCTCCTGCAGATTGGCATCCATTATAATTTAGTAAACAGGTGTGCTGGTTTGCTGAGGTGACCAGTAATGGGAGTATCTTTTGACCCACATTAGCCTGATAATGTTTCCAGATCAGATAAAATAAGATGTAGTTTTTTGAAAATATAGAAGCAATATTGGTGACCATTAAGCAATATCATCTGCAAATATAGGGCTGAATAATAATTCACTATCCTTTGATATTCACTGAAATTCTATTGCGCTGATATATTTGTACACACTTTGAAAACTAACGACTCTTTTTTTGTTTTACATCCATGAAGAAATTAGTCTCATGTAGTGTAACAGTTTATTGCATTGAAAACAAAATGATTGTACAGAGCACAACTTGGTGAAATAGGACCTCTGATCGAAGATAAGATAATCCTTTATCACACATACTCCAAGAAAACAAGATCAGAAACCATAAACAAGTAGTAGTGAATAAATAACAATCCACAATAACTGAATTGAAAAGTCTATGCAGACAGATATTCTATATACATACAGAAGTGTTTTATATTGGACAGGTTTAAGTGATTTATGTGGTCTACTCGGAGGAAAGCTGGTTGTGCACACAATGATGTTTTTAAATCCCTACAAAAGCCCAAACGCTGACATGATGTTTAAATATTTTGGTAAATCCAGCATGGGGAATGACAACAGCATGATTTTGGGGGGGGCTTCTAGAAAGTCACCGGAGATGCAGTGGTCGTTGCTTGGGACATTACCATCTCGAGTGGACAAGCAGCATGCAGATGCTGGTATTAAAAGCAGATATCGATCGATAACAGTTAATCCAGCTTCTGAGCTGAAGACACACTCCAGGAAAATGTTCCCCTTGCCAAACACAAACCTGCGGCTTGTGAATGTGTGCTTGGCTTTGAGAATAACTCAACATAGGTTTTATGTTTTATCTTAGATCCAAATGAAGAAAAACAAGCCCTTCAGACGGTTTAAGAAACTCCAGGAAGCCCGGCCAGAATTCAACAATCATAAGCTTGAGGATTTACTCCAACTTCCCATCCAGCGGATCCATCAGTAAGATTCCAGTTTTCTGTTTGAATGAAAAGGCCAGATAATACATCTTTTTCCACGTGACTTACACGTTTCATGTAGTCTGTTAGAGCTTTCATGGACAGAGGGCCCCCCTGATATAATTGTAAGGGAAATACTGGAACCTTTGCTTATGGAATATGAAATGTAGTATTCCAGTGTTTGTGTGTGTGTGTGTGTGTAATATATATATATATATATAATTAATAATTATATAAAAAAATATTATAATCCCAAATAATTTGGATGCGCCCAATATAATTCATCATGTCAGGTAATGAAGGCACAAGAACCGATACTGTGGCATCAAGTCAATTTCGATGGCTAGTGGTGGTGACGAGCGGAGCATCTCAACGCTGATTGGCTTTTGCAAGACCGCGTCGGGCGAATTTTTCACCCAAAGTTGAAATATTTGGCAAAAGGTGATTTATTTGCTTCGCACCTTTTGCTTTTTCGTGTCCCACGCCAACGAGCTGTCAAACGGGATAATGAGTAGCATCCTGTACCGCTGGAAGCGGCAGTCACTCAGACCCAGTTTCTGTAGAAGAATTCAATGAGCTGTCTGTGGCTAAGGATGCTATTTAGTACAAAAACACGACTCCATTTGAAGGTCCGACGTGAGTAGGATTTCCACAAGTACAAGACAGTCGATATATGTCTTCTACGATTGATGCGGAGGAAAAGCGGAGAGTTGATCTAGGTGATAAACCACGCTCCTCTCCGTCGCGTCTTGTGCGAACACTATACACACACGAATTAACCACAAATGATCCACAAGAGAGAGCGAATTATTCGCGCGTGTAGATTCCATGCAAAGTCAATTCACAGACACAAATTTTCAATGGGCGCGAAAGGAGCAAAGTAACTAAATCGCTTTTTCGCCAAAGTTGAAATATTTCAACCTTACGGGATTCCACTTGAAATCCCGGGGGGACAACCATGCCTTCTGGCCCGGCCAATAGAGCACAGGGGCTCTATGATGGTCAGCAATGCGCTTTTTCCGGGCTGGAGCGCCGACATGACCTCCCTCCATACATTGTCGACACCTACGAAGGTTGGACTGGACAGATGGCACTGCTACCCCAAGGAGGCCATGAAAGGGGACATGCCAGTGGCGGTACGTGTGAGGGTGTGGTGCGCATACTCAATCCACGGCAGGTGCATGGACCAGGAAGACTGGTGGTGAGCAGTGACACTACGCAGCGCCGACTCCAGATCGTGGTTGGTCCATTCCGTCTGGCCATTCGTCTGCGGATGGTAAACAGAGAGATTAGCCGTGGTCCCCAGCGTCCTCTGTCGGACACTATATCCATGTTCACAAGGGCCTGGAACACTGCCAGGGCATTGGTCAGGCTTAAAGGCATGGGCCGATACTCAAAATGGCCTAGCAGGGTGTTTTCCATTCTCCTTCCCGTACCCGTTGCGGAGGTCCAATTTCGACGGGTGCTGTCCTTGTCCACAAAGAAGAAACCGGCCCCCACCGGAGATGAGGGTTGGATTAACCCAGCTGCCAGGGAGTTGTGGATGTATTTCTCCATGGCCTCTCGTTCAAAGTGGAAGATCTGGAGGGTAGAGGGGCGCTAGGAAGCAGGTTGATGACAGTCATAGGGCCTATGTGGGGGAAGGGTTAGAGATCGCTGCTTGCTAAATACCAAGCCAAATAACTTCAAATAGCCCACGAGTGAGCTCACGTGACTAAAGCGCGTCTCGTTATAACATGCATATTACTGGTTAACAGTTTCCCTTAATGACTGACCTGAAACCAGTGTTCACAGGCACCACAGTGACTTCAGTCCGAGAGGAGACCATCGAAACCACAACGTCACTGCGATTAGAGAACACAGAAAGATGGGGGTCTGAGTCTCCTGCTGGCTCTCAGTACCAGGAACGCGGGGACTGTGTGACTAACGTTCTGTTACTAACGCCGGTGAACTTGTGATAGTCAGCAAGACACCGGCAACAACGTGCACAAAACACATTAACACACTATAGCAAGTGTTAATTTTGGCAGCTATTTTTGATTCAGTCTAATCTAATTAGACTAAAATGTAATTAGTTTTAGTCACATTTAATAGCCATGTTAAACTCCTTTTCTTCCCTTCTCAGGCCCAGGGACCCCCTGTGTTGTGTCTACAACTGCATAATAGTCTAGCTTGCAGTACTTGGTTGTCCATCAGATGTCCCTCCTAGGACAGGTCTATAGCAGGGGTCGGTAAACTTTTTGACTCGCGGGCCACAATGGGTTGTAAAATGTGACTGAGGAGCCGGGCCAAGAACAAATGGTTGAAGTGTTTGTGTGAGCTAATATAAATGACATGTGAAAAATCATTACATGAAAGGATTTGGATTTTAACAAATAGCAAAGCATTTATTTGCAAGGCAATTTAACAAATTGGCAAAGGTGTAACAACTTCATGAGGACCAGGGATCTAAACGCAACACTTGTCTTTGTCTGTTCACTTGCAATGCTTTTGACACTGCCACCTGTCACGTGTGTGTGTGCGCCTCTATGTTGCTTAGTAACGAACGTACGGTGGTCGAGGCGGTTTAACACCGTCTTCTCACGATGTGGCGTGTGAACTATAGTTGAAATGCGTGAGGCTTCAGAACCTGCAATGAGTTTATTATGTTGGACGTGTTTGGAGAAGCCTGTAACGGAGCGTCTCACCCAGTAACGGAGCGTCTCACCCAGCTGAGGAAACGCTGCCTGCCGTCGCCAGAGAACAGAGCAGAAAGGTCCGTGTGGATCTCTGCTGGCCGACAGTCTGTTAAACGGGTCTTCATGTTTCTCTGTAGCAGCGCGGCTTCAGCCTGCTAACAGTCAGCTAAACCGAGACAGCTGAGCTAAACTAAGGAAGCCACATTCAAACTCGCCGAAGCGTGAAATTGTCGTCGCGGTCCGTAGCCTGTGCACAACAACCACCGCTGCGAGCGTTCTGGGTTCGTGGATGACATCATCATGACGCGTTAATATCCGCGCACGGGGCCGTACTTTGCCTGTCTGTTGGCTGTCAGCTGCGTGCAAATTTAGGGGGAAAAAGTATTGTGACTTCGTCAACCACCAACATTCTCGTCTCGTTAACGAAAGTTAGATTAGTTTTAGTCATAGTTTTTATTTTTTAAGATTGTTTTCGTCACGTCTTAGTCTCGTCTTAAGCCTAGTTTATGCTTCTGTGTTTTCAGAGCGACGCAGACGTGTGTCCCCTTGCGTGTCCATTGCGTTGCTTTTCACACCTCCTTGCGTCCTTCGAGCCATTTTTCTAGGCTTGCGTCAAAAGGGACGCGACGAAAGCAACGCAAGCCTCCCGCAGCGCACAAGGCTACGATTGGTCCGCTACTTTTCATCGCGGACAAATGTGTCCGCGATGAAAAGTAGCAGTGGCGATGCACGGGGCAATTAAGTCTATGATAAATGAATAAACAAATAAATAAATAGACGTGACTCTCTAGGTCGTCTTCAACAAAAACACGTTGCTCCGCCTGTTGTTCTGGCGGTGAATTGCTCTGCAACACACGCAAGACTTTTAGAAGCATGAATTGAAACGAGTGCGTCGACGCAACGACGCAAACGCAGAAGCACGCGCCGGCCTTTAGTCATGGAAAAAAGGTTTGTTCGTTAACATTTTTGTCATAGTTTTCGGCGACAAAATTAACACTGTACTATAGCTTAATATAACGTCCGGGCTAGTTTCTTTCACTGGCTATTCTCCAGAAATGTAACATTAATGTCTACAGTACAGTTAGCTTTACTGACCATTAAAGCCACATGGTCTACCCCGGCTGCTTTTAACAGCTTGTCTTATTAAAGTTACGTCACTGTCTCCTGACGCGGACAGTTTTTAGCTAACTATCCGGTAAAACTATTAATAAAAATTATCTAGTAATGTTTTCTGGGGATTTAACGGTGTTAAAGTAGGCGTTAGCGCAAATACTGTTTTAATTATGAAAGTAAACATTTTCGTAACCAAAGTCTGTAAAAGGACGCTAACGCCAGTGAATTGGCCGTGCGCTGCTATAGGCATGTCCCAGACTGACGTCCATCATCATTGTAAAAATTTGTTTTTCGTGGAGGTTAAAGGTTCGCCAAAATTACCATCGATGCTGACAACATATCCGGGAACACAATTCTGGCCTTTCAAAATAAGATATCCCGCTTCAACACCTTCAAATACTACAATAAAAGCGCTTTCATTGCCACCCCAGCATTGCCCAACAGTCGCCCAACTGAGTCTTACTACTTTGTCATCAAAGTAGCCTAAATGGCAGCTGAATGCAGCCCCGTCCAAACCACACACACACACACACACACACACACACACACACACACACAGAACCAACAAGGTAGTAGAGCCGGCGTCACGGTGGGGCCGTGACAAACAACACCCTTTGCGGTTCCGACGTTTGTGTAGTTCACACCAGTAAAGAGCAGAAATAGTGGTAAAGGAAGGATTTCTATGAAGGATAGCGGAAACTATTATAACTATCTTTACGGAGACAAGTAGGGAGTGGCTAGTCGCCATTATTTCAGGCGCGAATAAAGCGGGACGCAAATGAAGCAAAATGACTGCATCTGGTGCGCGAGTACAGCGTCTCCGCTTTTGGTGTGAACGCAGCATAACGGTTATGCTAAACTCAGCCTTTGTTTCATGTCATGATGGACGTACAACATGTGTGTAAAATACTGCATATGAAATCAATGTAATATATTGTCTCAAACTAACATGAAGATTATTGAGATAAATCAGTTATGAGCATCAAATACATTTGTTATCTTACTCGCCACTCTTTCGGTCATTGGAAATATTTTTTTTCCATGAGTGGGAGTCCTTTCCCTTAACAAAATAGCAGAAATCAGAAGATGAGGGTGTTGTACTCTGTTTGTGACACATAATCAGTGGGCCTCATTCTTTACAGCTCAGCTCTCGCTCTCTCCATCTTCTTGATAAAACTTGGGAGACTTAGGGCTGTTTCTTAATAGTATGATGATTTTAAGTAGCGTGTCCAGATAATCTTCCGCTGCTGGTCTATACCTTGCTCCTGCTCCGAGGCTGAAAACATCGGTCGAAACGGTTGTCCCTTATCACCATTCAAGGATGATGGATGGCGAGCAGGGCCCGCAGTGTGGATACTTATGTTGCTACTGGGGGAGGAATAAAATCATTGCCTTTTATTAAGTGGCAATCACTAGACCATGCTGAACGGTCACTGGCGTCCTCCCCGCTGAGATCACCATTATGACAGGTAAGGGTTCTCAATTTGATTGTGGCAGTTAATACCAACCCTCTCTGCCTATATCTGTCGCGTTAGTGTCGATAATAGAGACAACTGGGCTTGTAGGCCTTGCGATATATTTGCTCCTAGCTGAGCACCATTAAGTACAACTAGGGACTGGCCCAGTGGTCGGCCTGTTGTAGAGACCGAGCATGCTCCATGTAAAAGCCCTACAACTCCAAAGGTCTCAGGGGTCATTGTCACACTTGCTCAGCATTGAGAAGTGTGCTACAGCAAAGGCCACGCTTAATTAAGTCTTCAATTGTAAAGGTGGGATTTTCAAATTGACTGCTTTATGTGCTCAGGTAGTTCCGTCATCTCCAGCAAATGAATACAGTGAGGTTCTCCAACACAAGGCCGCAGGATTGATTAATTTCTTTTGAAATTATTCATAAAATCAGAGCTTTACTTAAGTGGCTCCTCACCGTGGTCCGAGTACCAAGTTGTATTTCTGTTCATAATTTGCGTCTCATTGTGTGCCTGTCAATTGACCCTGTGGTTGACAAGTTTCAAGTGAAGCTCGCATTGAAATAAAGAACCTATGTTATGATGAGGCTTCTTTTTGGGAATCATTCGTTGATTCTATTGACCCTGAACACTTGAAGGGAGAAGTTCAAGATTTTGAGTATTTAATATGTGCTCCTCATAGCCAACAGACCCAGACAAACTTAAGAGATTCCTCATTTTAACCAAATTAGTTATGAGCTGATGCAGGGATGTGGAACAGCTTTTTTAAATCACTGACATGTCAACATATCAAGTGTAATTTTTTACCCTGTGCTTTTCCCTTTTATTATCACTTGTGAGAAATTATGGAAGATTATGGAAAACAAAGGGATAGAAAGAGATAAAAAGCTTTGCAGACTCTGCCGACCGGTCCGTTTTATTTAATTGGTGGTCAATTAAGGTTGTAGCTGGTTGTCAATAACACTACACTTACAGAGAGGTGTCAAGCTTTTGAAGCAGTAAGTCTGAATGTGTGAATATCTTTACATAGCTATGAAGGAGCTATGAAATCTGTGGCGCACCGCCACAAATTAGTCTATGCATGGGAAACACTGCGAGCGGTGCCAGCAGTTGTGAGTAGGGATGCACCGATCCAAATTTTTTCACTTCCGATCCAATCCCGATACCTAAACTTGGATATCGGCCGATACAGATAATATTCCGATACCAGAGCTGTGTTTTGAAAAACAAGAAATCCTGTTAACAGAAAAAATTCTGAAAACAAATTTGAAACTAAGGGTTTCAGATTGATTGTCATGTCAATATTTATTTAATTTCATAAATGTCAAATACTTGAGTCTTAAAAATGTAGAAATATGAAAAGTGAAAAGTGTGAACATCTTACACACTTGACACACAGTCTCACTCACTCGTTCACAAAAAAAACAGCACAAATCAAGTAAACTGACTCTTGTATCATGAACAACATATCAAATATCTGAAGAAAAGTGCAATAAAATAACTGTAAACATCTTACACACATACATAATACATAAGTTTTAAAACAGTGTGCATCAGAACAGCACTTAAGATGACCTGGAATAAACTAAACACTAGAGTCTAACTATTCTTTAAAAGAAAACAAAAATTGAATGTCTCAAAGTTGACTCTGAGGAAGTGATGTAGTGTTCAACAAATCTTACATCGGCAGGTTCTTCTTGAGGCATATGAGCATTTCTGCTCTCTCTGCAGTTAGACGATTCCTTTTTTCATCCACGACATTGGCTGCCGTGCTAAACAATCTAGCCTCAGTGCTATCCTGCTAGCCCGCTAGCTGGCTGCAAACTGTGGAATTGATTCCTGAACAGAGGCGCGGCTCAATGAGACACAGTTATGAGACACGCTCAGGAAATCCATTCCACAGTTTGCAGCCAGCTAGCAGACTAGCAGGCGGGGATCACTTTTGGAGTCATTCAGCAGACGACGTTAAAGCGCAGACATGGCTCATTGATATCGGAAATCTCCAAAGGTTGTATCGGAAAATCCGATACCCAAATTTCTCTGGTATCGGGTCCCGATACCGGATCGGATCGGCCCCATCCCTAGTTGTAAGTCACATGGCGCAAGCAGAGAAGTCTGTTCGACTTAAGTCGTCCAAGGTGTGTGAGCATTTCCCACTAAATAAACTAAAGTGTGTCAATGGCAAAACATGCAAAGTCAATGTAACATGGCAAGATAAAATCACCACGAGCAAAAGCACCATGTTGTCCCGTTTTGACGTGACAAATGTAGAGCCTGCAGGCAGGCTCTCTTTCTACTCGTCATCCAGCTGATAAAGCTAGCGTTAGCTCGCTAATAACAGCAGTAAAGCAGTTAGCAAGACTAAAGACACGTTTTTTATTTACTCGCCTTTTCGGGACCATTCATTTGTCAATCTTTTGCCATGTATATAGTAAAGTTGACATTGTTGACTAATATATTTTTGTGCGTTGTACTTTTTAATACATTTCCTTAACTTTCACTGATGGTAATAATTTAATGAATAAGCTTCAAGTGAACATGGGTGTGTGTTTGAGTGCGTCTGAGTGTAGTGTAGAGAACACTGATTATCCTGTTAAATTTTCTGATTTGTATTTTTCTTTTTTATAAATTATGTTGAAAGAGCAACCTGTTTGTGCACTTTCTGAAGTCTTTTTGCAATGTGAATCTGCAGTTGTGCAAGGTGGAAAAAGCTTTTATTAATGCGTTTTTTTTTTTTTTCCAGATTCATCAAAATAATCGTTAGTTGCTGCCTAATATGTAATGTATCATTCAAAAATTGACTTATTGACTGAGACATGAGTCCATACAGTGTTATTGAACTACGAATGTCGGAGGTAACCTCCTTCAGGGACTCCACCCTCATTGTTATTTGTGTGGCAGATTACATAATTTTCCGGGGTATTTCGAGACAGAGTTTTCAAAGGAGAAGGAGAGACTATTCTTAAAGAGTTAGCAGCTGCAGCAGCGGGCAGGTCCCCACCCTGCTACCAGCAAGTGCTTTCCACAGCTTCATTCTTCTTTAGTACACTAGCTGTTGTAAAAAATATTCTGATTACGTTGTTCTCTCATTATTTGTTCTTTGCTTTGCTGCTAATGAGCAGGACAGGGCAGCTAAATGAGAGAGTTACGTATACATTAATCCATGTGCGCCGCAATGTTACTCATTAGAGCAATCCTTTTTGTTACACAGTTGCTTTAATTCGATTTTATAACCTGCAAGACTTCAGGGCATGCATTGCTAATAATGTTAGCCTGTAATGTGTTTGTCATTACATGACCAAACAGTAAGCAAAATAAGTGAAATTATTTTTCTTTTCAAGCGTCTGTTAATTTAAGGGTACTTAATTCGTTCTTGGTAGGCCCCTCGACCCACCACGTGCTAACCTGCTGCTTTGTGCTTCAGCGCCTGCAATTTCACCATAATGAACTCCCAAGCCCCCAAAAAGACGGAATTTCAGGCCCAACTTTCAAAGACACCATTGTCTTCTTCAGTGGATGGAAGTTCTCAGTTGCTATGGTGATAGGTTGTGAATTTCCTCTCTGGCAGCGAACTGATTTTGGCTCGGTGTCCTTTGACATATTCCCAGTGGCCACCGATATCAGTTCCCAAAAAGTTTTCTCAGATAGGCTACCGATAGCTGGGCCGGTCCTCCAGCAACAATACCGGCAGGAAGGATGGACGGGAGGAAGAGGCCAGGAGGGGCTGAAAAAAAGAAAGGCATTGGAGGAGGATGCTGCCAAATTACCAATTTATTTTTAAGAGGACAAACACAAGTGGCAACTGGTAGAGAGACATAGGCCTAATGATTAGCAACGTAACTATTCGGCTAACGTTGTAGCGTCGTCAACCTATTCGCAAGCAAAATATTAAATTGAACCCAAATATTAGCCTTTTTATATCACCCACTATATAGCCATCCATAGGCTTTGCAACTATTATGCAAATTTTGATAATAAAACTCAAACTTGATCTGCATATGCAGTAAAATGACTTATTTTTTCCCTGTGGCTTCTGAGCAGCAGATAAGCCTGTGTCCTGCTGAAAATCATAAGCCCAAAATGTGCAATGAGGAGGCCATGACTACACGGACAGGACACAGAGAGGATAACTGAGTAAAAAAATATGAATTCAAGAGCAGTATATGACAGTACCTGATTGTAGCAAGCTCGAGCTACCACCTTCGGGGTTCGCTTTAAGGACGCACGGACACACAGTTCTTGTGGGCAATACGTTTTATTTTAATTTCTCGCAGTGAGCAGGTTTCAGTGGGTTGTCTTCCTCGGCCTTGCCCCTGAGCGTCTGCTGCCGAGTCTCCCTCTCCATGTCCTGCTAACTGCTTTTCAAGAGATACATACACAGTCCTCATCACTTCCACCTGTGCTTCTTACTCACTTGCCGGCACCGTACCCTGAACCACTCCCCCGCTCTCCCCCCTGCAGCTGATCTAACCACACCCCGCCACCACATACCCCCACCGCCCGACTTAGACCGGGGAGCCATCCGGCCTAACCGACTCCTCAGGAGGGAGGGGGGGGGGTCGAGAGGGGGCGGGAGAGGAAGTCCGCCACAACCATCTGCGCCCCCGGCCTATGGACCTCCTTGAAGTCAAAAGGCTGTAGAGTGAGATACCACCGAGTGATCCGGGCGTTTGCATCCTTCATGCGGTGGAGCCACTGCAGCGGGGCGTGGTCTGAACAGAGGGTGAACTGGCCTCCCAGGAGGTAGTACTACAGGGAGACGACCGCCCACCGGATGGCCAGGCACTCTTTCTCCACCGTACTGTACCTGGCCTCTCTCTCCGACAGTTTATGCCTGATGTAGAGGACTGGGCGGTCCACCCCCTTCACCTGCTAGGACAAAACGGCCCCCAGCCCTCTCTTCGACGCATCAGTTGGCAAGACAAAAGGGAGAGAGAAGTTAGGTTTATGGAGCAGTGGTTCCCCACAGAGGGCCCGTTTCACCCCCTCAACCGCCCACTGGCACCGCTCCGTCCACTGGACCGGATCTGAGGCACCCTTCCGGGTCAGGTCAGTCAAGGGGCTGGTCCGCTCCGCAAAGCCTGGGATGAACCTCCTGTAGTAGCCCGCCAGGCCCAAAAACTGCCTCACCTCTTTTTTCGTCTTGGGCCGCGGGCAGGCTGCGATGGCTGCGGTTTTGTCCACCTGAGGGCGCACCCTCCCGCCACCCAAGTGGTACCCCAGATACCGTACCTCCCTCTGTCCAACTGCACATTTCCCTGGGTTGGCGGTGAGCCCAGCCTGCCTCAGGGACTCCAGCACCGCTCCCACCCACCGCACATGCTCCGCCCACGTGCAGGTGTATGATGACGTCATCCAGGTAGGCAGCAGCATACGCAGCATGCGGACGCAGCACCCGGTCCATGAGGCGCTGGAAGGTGGCCGGGGCAACGAACAACCCGAAGGGAAGCGTGGTGAATTGGTATAATCCGGAGTGGAGAAAGACGTCTTTTCCCTGGACTCTGGTGACAAGGGAATCTGCCAGTAGCCCTTGGTCAAACCCAGTGTCGTAAAAAAACGTGTGGTGCCCAATCGGTACAGAAGTTTGTCGACCCGGGGCATCGGGTACGTATCAAACAGTGACACCGCATTCACCCTGCGATAGTCCACGCAGATCCTTATCGAGCCGTCCTTCTTGGCGACAAGAACGATGGGGCTGCACCAGGCACTGTTGGACTCCTCTATTACCCCCATCTCTAGCATAGCGGCCAATTCTCGCTGAATAATTTTCCTTTTCGAGGTAATCTGTCTTCGGGGAAGTCTCAATGTGCAATGAGATCCGTGCGACCTCATTACAACACATCTTGCAACCATGCTATGTCCGCTTGCTGGGCTGCAGAAAGATGGGCGTCGAACGGGAGCCGGGTCGGATCGGTGGACTTTGGGACCTCTGGCCCCAGCTCCTCTCTCTCCGCTACTGCAGACACCAGGGACACTGACTCCGCCTCCCTCCATGCTTTGAGGAGGTTGAGGTGGTAGATCTGTGTAGCCCCGCCCCTGTCAGATCGCGCCACCTCATAGTCGACGTCCCCTACCCGCTGTGTGACCACAAAGGGCCCTTGCCACTTGGCGAGTAGTTTTGAGCTAGAAGAAGGAAGCAATACAAGTACTTTCTCTCCCCGTGTAAATTGTCTCAGCTTGGCCCCTCTGTTGTACAGCCGTTGTTGACGCTCCTGTGCCTGGAGCAAATTCTCACGTGATAACTCACCCAGTGTGTGGAGTTTGGCTCCAGGACGTACTGAATCTCGTTCTTACCGGGGCTCGGACCCGTTCCTTAAGCAGGTCGAGCACCCCACGTGGTTTCCTGCCAAACAGCTCGAAGGGAGAAAATCCCGTGGAGGCCTGGGGAACCTCCCGTACTGCAAACAGAGGATCAAGCCATTTATCCCAATTACGTTCATCGTCGTGGATGAACTTACGAATCATGGATTTTAACATCCTATTCAGTCGTTCAACCAGGCCATCAGTCTGGGGGTGATACACTCTGGTCCGGACACAACTCCCAGTAATTCGTACAGTTCCCGCAGTGTGCGTGACATGAACGAGGTGCCCTGGTCAGTCAGAATCTCTTTCGGGATTCCGACTCGGGAGATTGCCTAAAACAGCGCCTACGCAACACTCTTGGCGGAGATGCTGCGCAACGGCACTGTCTCGGGATATCTGGTTGCGTATCTACCAGAACTAACACAAAGCGATACCCCCGTGCACTACGGTGAAATGGCCCGATAAGGTCAATACCTAAAGTGCTCGAACGGCAGCTCCATTAACGGTAGCGGACGCAACGGTGCTCTCGGAATGGCCGGCTGTTTTAACCATGTGGCACTGCGGGCAGGACGCGCACCATCGGCGCACATCCGCCCAGATGCCTGGCCAGTAAAATCGGGCCACTATCCAATCCAGAGTTTTATCGCTACCCATGTGGCCCGCCATCGGGTTATAGTGAGCCGCCTGGAAAACTATTTCCCTGCGGCTTTTTGGTACCAGTAATTGGGTATTTTCCTGACCTGTTTGAGTGTCACGACTCACTCTGTATAGCCTGTCGCTAATCAGTGAAAAGTGCGGGAATGATAATGCTGTGTCGGGGCGCACCATTGGACCATCAATTCGCATCATTTGGTCTAAGGCAAAGCGTAGAGTATCATCACGGCTCCAGTGGAAAATCTTCCGTGGAGCGTAATTCAGGAACCAGCGGCGTCTCCATAGGGGGCTCCGCCGGTTCCCCCTACCCGTCCGCAGTGTCGGACAACCTCGCGTCACCACTAAGCACCGCACACATCCCGCATGTGAACGCACCGCCGCGCACTGCCCTGCTAACTTATGAAACCTCGACCCATCTGTCCCCAAGAGCGTCTGCTGCAGTGTCTCCCTCTCCAGGTCCTGCTCACTGCTTTCAAAGACATACACAATCAGTCCTCATCACTTCCACCTGTGCTCCTTACTCACCTGCCGGCACCGTCCCCTAAACCACTCTCCCCCCTGCAGCTGAGCTAACCACACCCCGCCACCACACTGATGAACCAATATGCATTGTTTGCTCAGACGTGGATGTAGTAAAGGACTAAAATTTGTGAAGAATAGGCTACGAAGCTCATTGAGTCAGGACAACTTGGGAGGCTTTCATGTTAATGTGCACAGAGAAGGAAATCCTGTCTATGAGCAATGACACAGTTCTAGATAAAGTGGCTGAAACCAGTGCGCTGGTTAGTGATGCTGTAGATGCTGTTGGTGCAATTTGCAATGTAACTATACTGTATTGTGAGTTGAACTGGAAACATTAGTTCAGAAAAACGTTGTTGAAGAGTGGGATACGATTCAAATGCTTTATTTATTTCTGCTTTTGTTGATTTATCAACCTATCCTTGTGGAATAGTGGAACATTTTGTGTTATCTTCAACTTTAAGTGGATTATTATTTAACCCGTAACATTATTTGTTGAACTATTTTTATTTTTTTTTAAACTACAGGAAAGTAAGAGCTGAACTGTTTGTGCTTCATTTATCCAATTTCCACTACAATGGAAAAAGTGGGCCGGTCTTGGGCCTAATATTCCCGGCTGAAAAGTGGCCCCACTCCGGGCCTGGCCAGAGTAGGGCTGGGCGATATAGACCAAAAGTCATATCCCGGTACATTTTGGTTGGATATCGATATACGGTATATATCCCGATATTTTCTCCACATTAACGGGAAGAAAACCTGAACGCAAATGTCAAAGCCAAATATGACATGTCATTAGTCGTTTAATTGAAACCAGCAATTTCAGTAAGGAGTTCAAATAAAATCAAATAAATAAAAAGGAATAAATAATAAATTAAATTAAACAATAAACAAATGCTCAGCCGTTCAAATAATATTATGTATTAGTTCTTCTCTTGCAAAGTAGTTGCAACTGGGAAGCTCATATCTCAGGTCCATCGTTTTCAGGAGCATTTTGAATCCGACTTGTTCAACAGTTGCAACAGGGACCATGTCTTTAGCAATGTGATAGGACACCGCTTTCGTTATAGTGCACCACTTGTCACTTTTCTTTTCATAAGGCACACTGCGGGAAAATGAGGTTTGCAGTGAGCTTTGTTTCGGGGCTGGAGCTTGTTCGGGTTGTTTCTGGCATGCGGCTTCTGTAGCGCGCAGTTTCACACACTCTTCGTATTGCAGTTTGTGCCGTTGTTTTAGGTGGTGAAAAAGATTTGAAGTGCTTCCACCCCTGTCTGTAACCTGTTTATGGCACTCCCTACATATAATGTTATTTTGTTTCTCATCGGATACTTTAAATCCGAACCATCTCCAAATTACTGAGCCACTGCTTTTTTTTTTTTTTTTTACGAACCAATTCCTCCTCCTCCTCCGCACGCTGCGCAGACGTTGTTGCCAATCATTGAAATAGTGTGGGAATGAGCAGGAACTGCTGGATTTTAAGTGAGCCAAGTGAAGTTTAGGCAAGGCAAGGCAACTTTATTTGGATAGCGCTTTTCATACACAAGGCAGACTCAAAGTGCTTCACATCATAACATTTCATACAATAAAGTGAAATAAAATGCAGGAATTAAAAGACAATCAAACATTGCACACATCAAAATGAAGAACATCAAATTTTATTTTAAGCGAAAAGGAGATGAAGAGAAAGGAATCAGGTGAGGGCAATTTGGAAGATTCAACTAACATGAAAGAGGTTTCTTCACAAGATTTAGAGCTGAAACTGAAGCCAGAAGCTCAGAACAACCTTGGCGAACCGACTACGGTGACTCCAACTGCCACGACTTCAATGTCCACTGGAGCCAGCAGAGGGAGAACATATAGGTGTAACGGAGTTAGAAATACACTGTCTGTTTCAAAGTATTGTATTTTATTTTTGGGTTATTATTCAACAATCTTGTTGAACGTGTGTGTGTGAATTTTATTTTGATGAGTCAAATTTGCGGAAATTGCATCTCTCCTGCGCCTCCTAGGTTTCCGTAGTCCCGTTTTTCCTTCACAGTAGCGTTACACTGTTGAAGGTAAGTTGAGAGAAAAACGACGTCGCACTATTTCGCGATGTTCTTAAATATAACTGTTAACATCAGCTACCATTAGCGTGGGTAACATGACCACGGTTCTCAGCTGTGGTGCGTTATTATTCTAGACGATGGAGTGGTGATAAAAGTATACATTTGGTCATTGTTTAATTTCGCGCCGTTTGTACTCGCTACATCCGGTCGTCCTGACGTATACGTTCCCCTCTATAGACCCTGTGTGTAGGGAGCTGATGTGCGGAGACCAGAAGGCAATGTCTGTGTTTTATTGTCTTCTGCAGGTATGTGTTTTCTTTTGTTTTAATGCTGGAATTTTTGCAGTCACTGTTATTTATTTTGTTCACTTGGGGTTGTTCTCCCCTTTTTGTCACAATTTGGATCTTTGACAAGCTATAATTTAGATTTTGCGGTAGTCCCGTTTTTCCTGCACAGTAGCGTTACTCTGTTGAAGACCCTGTGTGTAGGGAGCTGATGTGCGGAGACCAGAAGGCAATGTCTGTGTTTTATTGTCTTCTGCAGGAGCAAATAAATGCTGAAAAGATCAGTACCTGAGTCGACTACTTCCATGCCCTAAACACATCTGTTACATAGGCCTATAGAAGCATCTGGACAACTGATATCCTTTGCATTTAAGCGCAGTATATGCATGAAATTTGTTTATTAAACAAATACAATTTCAAAAAAACACTGTGCTCCTAAATTTCTTTGTGTGCTCCTAAATTCTTTCATTTGATGTGCTCCTAAATTCTTTCATTTAGGAGCACATGTACTCCTTGGGGAAAACATTAGCGTCGAGCCTTGCCATCTTATTTATTCACATTGCTCATGATGTCCACCTTAATTATCCGGTTGCGAAAGCTCGCATTGCCCCAAACCGATCATTTGTGGTGTTTCCGGTCTTTTTTCGGTGACTGAAACTGAAACAACAACTACCGGTAGCGCAAAATCTAACTAATATTTTGAGTGCGCAGTGACATGGAATGCTCAGGTCAGTGTAAACAGGTACTGTACATTATGGCTCAATAATGTACACCCCTTGACTCACTCATAACCAATCAGAATGCTGGATTTCATCTACCCGTATTATAATGAGTGTGTACTAGTACCAATATAATGGAAGGGTAAAAAATGGACTGAAGCCTTAGTATTTACCCAAATATTTCAATAGAGTTCTGAATGCAAGTAAATACAAAATTTGGTTCAGCAAGCATTTTTCCAAGTGCAACTTGAAGAGCCACCATTGTGTCATTCTGTTCTCCACGCGCTGCCTCTACACACACCTTTTTTACATTACACATGCCACATCCTCCTCATGCCACCACGTCGACCAGCAGAAGTGGTGTGTGGCCTTCTAGTGTCACTAATAGCCCTTCTTACCGGCACCACAATGTCTCTAAAAGAAGTCCAGACGGTACAACGAGGGAAAAGGCAGACACAGTGGAAATCAATGTCCATTGTCAATGCACTTGTAGGTCACATCATCCTACAAAAAACGGGAACTGGGGAAGGTGACTCTCTTCACAACCATTACTTTAGATGCAAACTTAAAATAGGGCAACGAGTTACTTAACTTAACCACAATTAGATTGCATTTTATGAAATGTCCTTTTAAATTTTTAATCAGGCTGGATATATTCTTTGTTCAGTTTGTGTTCACTTATTATGCCAAATGTACTCTTTGTGGTTTTACAACATACAATTATACACCAAAAAATGCATCCCTTCTCTTTTTCTTCAGCTCCATATATCCACATATCATATATAATATATTTTATAATCTACAAAATTAGAATTGTAATTTGTCAGATTGCAAGCAAAATGGGATATCGCATTTTTTCGGTTTTAGGCCCATCAGTATTATGCAGTCAATTTGCAAGCTCTGCATGATGGTTTCACTGGTGAAGGACTCTCAAACCACCAACTTACACGTTCATTTCCGTGACCACTGCTCTGCTGTGGCCGATAAGCTGTAACCAAGAGAAACTGGGGTTAGCAAGCATCAACGTCAGTCATCTATCTTTTGAGCTTGCAGTAATGCGCCATGTAGAAATGGAGCACTAGTGCACAACTCGTGTTTTTTTTAAGACCACTAACATTTGAGTATTTTCTTATAAGTTTCTAATACAAGTACTTGATAGTAACATTACTGTTTTAAGTGTAAGTCTGTCGCTGACGTTTTAACATTCAACATTGTCTTTTCCAGATAGAAACGTTATCTTTGCAGGAGGGATGTTAATAACTCCTATTTAAACAATGTGTTTTATGTCTCAATGTAATGGATGTAACCGATGTAAAAAAAAAAAAAAAAAAAGCACTACCTATGGAAGATGAAAAGCACAGTGAGCTTCCTTTTCCATGGTGATGTGATGCGCCACAGCAATGGGCTAGTTTGGGGAATGGGGAAGTTTCTTCTTCTACTAGCAAATAAATGCTTTATTGGCAATTCATTGATGTTATACACCAATGAACTTCATAAGGACGTGTCTCTCTAGTACACTTAACTCAAACCCAATCATGACATTTGCAGCCTATGGCCACATTGCATACTGTAACATACCCTGACATTTTCATTCTATTCCACCTCTAGGAGGCAACGCATTCAGTCGGCAATATTTAGCATCTTTGGGCATTTTTAGTCTTTTTCAGCTGTAATATTTCAACAAACTGCCACAAAATATATGCATGAGTATTGGTCAACTTTGAAAATGGTCAGGACAATCTAAATACCTGATTACATTTTTTTTATCAAAACCGTGAGTTTTCGTTGGACGACCGGCGTAGTAGTGCCATTTTACACCCATCTCACAAAAGGAGGAGTTGTAAATGAAAAATCTGCCCTAAATTTCTCATGCAAGATACATTTCCACCCCCAAAATTTTGATATTACAAATTTTCTACTTTGATGTAATCCTTGTAGCCAGTTGACGTGATCAACCTCAAATTCTGTTAAAGAAAAACGTTCCCCTTTTATTATATGGAATATATTTTTCAGTTAATTAGGATGGTTGAAAACCCACGGAGCTTGAACATGTGTCAAAAGTTATTACTAAAAATACCGTTCTTTTTTTTACCGTATGTATATATCAAAAGAGCAGCCCCAGCTGTATTAATTTAGGCGAAACTATGGAATGTTGTCAAATGGAGACTTGTAAAAGAAGTTTATTGGCGCTATGCTGTAAACCAAACAAAGTTGGCCATTTGGCCAGTTTTGGCTGTCTTAGCTGTACTTAGCAAACTCCTCTTGGACACTATCTGAGATCCACTCCAAATTTGGTCAATATATTGAAGATGATTAAAAGTTATCCAAAGCTTTACGTTTGATGAAATGGCATATGTTTGCAGGCTTACAGAAAGTATCCAATCAACCTCAAATCTGATCATATTCTAAATTTGAAAGAATGTTGTGTAATCCTGTTTGTAGATGGTGAGCGTCATCCTTGTTTATTTTCTGTTCTGCTGCAGGTATAAACATTTCCTACAGGACCTGACTGCCAACACGAGTCCAGACAACCCGGAGTTTCCGCAGCTTTCAAGTATGTGTCATTTCTCATCATTTCGCTGATTCAATCATTATTTTCATGCATTTCAACCTTCATGTTACGCCCCCCCCCAATGGATTTTACAGTGGAGATATGCTCCTCTGATTGGCAGACGTGTGAGACAGCAATTGTTATCACCTCCTCCTCTTCCAATGTGTCATGAAATGGGATCGTCCGCAATGGCAACCTAACATCAGGTGACACGAGCATGATGATGTACTCCGCATAACCAATCTCAGACTTTTGGCTCGCTCGCAGTGGAACGAGCCGGTAGGAACATGGGTTGATTAAGTACAGCTGTACAATTATTGAATCTAAGCCCAGTCCTCCGAACAGCAGGGACTAAAACAGAAACCCAAAGCTGAAGGTTTCATGTCAGCAGTCAGGCTCTGTCACAGTGAAAGACAGCCTTCATTTTCTTCATCTGAGGAAGGGAAGGGCTCACTTTCCCCTTCATTCCTTCTTTTGTAGTTTTTGTCACTGCAGCCATTGGCTTGCCGAGAAAACAAACGCCAGGCAAACCTTAACGTGTAAGTTCAAGTTTCATGTGGATTTTGACATAATTAATTGGTAGTGGTTTAGAAGATATTAGGCGGGAGCAATTAAATGAATACATTCAACACGAATCACGATAATTACTCATTTCAATCGTCAAATAAACATCTTATTCAAGTGTGAATGTACACATGGAATTATTTATGTGTGTCAATTAAAATCTCATTGCTGGTGTGTTTCTTTGCTTACAAATTAAAACAGCCCCTGACTCTAAGATGAAGGTCCATATCTAAATGTGCTCCACCATCGCCTCTTCCTCTTCTCATTAGAGGATCCTTTTTTAAACTTTGTAGCTTTGTATTGCAGTGAGTGTGCATGTGGAAAAAAAGGCCTGGTTGTGTTGTAAAGGGATTTATGAAAAAACAAACAGACAAATCATATTGCATATGATTAAGCAAACTAGCAGATAGAATCACAAGAGGCTTTGTTGTTGTCGTTTTCTCTTGTTGTGCTGCGCAATCAGTTTGCCCATCCTTTTCTTTGCCCCCCCACTCCCTCCGCCCCCTCAGGCAGGATTTAATTGTTGTAATTGCAGTGCTTCAGGAGTTTTCATCAGCCCCGGGTTAATACAACCCTCTAAGTCTGACTTGACGCAATGCTCAAACTCTGTCAGAGCTCCAACAATGGAAGTTAAGAGTCCTCCCGCCGCGAAGTCAAGCACGCTCTAAATACAGAATGAATTTGATAAAGAGCTGTGCACGCCATATTCACAATGTCTAAGGGGCCGGATGTATTATTAATGTCTCGGCGGCCAGAACTCACCCCGAGAATGCTGTAATTAGGAGTTTTTCTAAAGCAGGCAACGGAAATTATACAAATAAATATAAAATCTAACACGCACAACAAAGGGAGAGAGTACACAGATGTTACACGGTTGCCTTGTTTGGTTTACGTTGTGAAGTTAAACGAGCCAATTAAGGCCTCGATTTCTGTAGTGTAGACAAGTTGCCCCAAAGATCAAGTTAATTTTAAAATTAATTAAACCCACGGTGTGTTGCATGCCAGAGGAGAATTCATCTCCCCACTCAAACTCCCAAATCTCTTTTATTAAGAAATTATAATACAATCCTGCTTTTTTTGGCAGCCTACACTAAACCTTTGGCCAACCTTTTTTTTAAGAAATCAGCTGTGCTTATAGGGGCATGTTTACATCTAATTAGAGAATGACAGCCCGGTCCATTTGTGGAGGGCCAGTGAATTATGGGCCGCAAGGACCGCTGCATGTTAGAGACCAGCATCCCTTTAATTAATGCATTAATGCAGCATGTTAAGGCGTTTTAACACATAGTGAAACACAGCCGTAGCCATTAAGCAGACCATTGGGTCCAATTAGGACTGTTTGGATATTTTAATTTGCACAACTTAGTTCTTAAAGCTTAGAGCTTGCTGATGAAATTGAGCAAAATCACGCTGCAAACTGCTTCAGAGATATTTGAAGCGTTTAATAGGATGCAATAAGCTCTGGCACATTTGGTCGCATTTCTTAGTAAGTACGCAAATATTATATATTATATTGGCAGACGTGTCATTATTTCATTTTGTCAAATTTGTTTTGTAGATTATCCCCCGGTATATTGTCTGTAGTCCATACAGTTTATCTACGGAGGTATTCTGGCACAGCATGGAGGGGGGGTTCAGAAAAAAGTGAATGTAGAAGGGGTGATAGCAGTGTTTCCCCTACCATTCAATTAGGGGTGCGCCCTGCCTGATCTCTACGCACGGGGCAGTTCTGTTGGGAGCACGCGCCCAACAGCGAACAGAGAACGTGTGTCGGAAAATTAAGGTTTTGTGTACACCGGGGACAGACTAACCGAGGGGGAGGGGGTTTCCGCATACGCAGCCACCCGCCCACCAAAAAGCAGTAAACCTAAGGGAAACACTGTTTGGTCACGTCGTAGTTTGTTCCCCTCTTACAACATACAATAAATTCTCGGATAAAAGCCAATATTCATATAATGGCTCAAATACCAGCAATAGGCAAGGCCATGAATTTGCCAATGTGAATTGATCCTGACAGGAATATCTGTTTTAAATATCAAGTGACGTCTTTCATAACTCACAATTCAGTACCCAACAGATTTGGGTACTTCATCACACAAGGTTGTCAGGTATTTGATATACTAAATACATAGTATAACTCAGAAACGAGTTCATCAACTCATGTTTACATATGCATGGTCAAACAGATGCGTGTGTGTCTGTCTTTCCATCAGGGGCGGTGGATGCGGTGAACGAGGTGTTCCAGCGTATCCAGAACAATACCAGGCGCCATGAGAACCACCTTCAGCTATGCAGGGTGCAAAAACTGCTGAAAGGGAAAAAGACAAAGGTGTTGGCTGAAGGTTAGAGCTGATCGCATATTCCTTTCTTTCCCCCCATTCCTCAAGAACCGTCTCCATCCCTTCTCAACCTCTCTGCATTCATTGTGCCACGTCATTTGGAAAACATGGGAGTAGAAAAATTGAATGTAAATGGTATTCAGACTTTCTGACTAGATTGCTTTTAATGTACTTTCTTCAGGAAACTTAGCTAACCTAAGGACACTGAGCCTCTTCATTAAAAGAGCATTACTGCTAACTTTTAGTGAGCGAGTGTGCTTCTTCCTTAAATCCTGCCCTCCCCTCTATTATTTCCTCTTTCCATTGTGGTTCCCTCGACTTTTAGCTGCCACTCCCCCTCCTGTTGTTTGTCTGGCCTCCTCGTTGCTCTTCTTACCCAGCCAATCTCCCCCAGGACCAATTAGATCCCAGCCTCATCTTGTGGACCAGTAGATAAAAAGGAAGCCAAAGTGTGTGTGTGTGTGTGTGTGTGTGTGTGTGTGTGTGTGTGTTTGTGTGTTTTTGATGCATATGAGTGAATCCACAAGCGCACAAAGCTGCGTATAATGTATTTATTTTCCTTTTTCTGTGTGTATGTGTATATTTGCGGATGTGTCAGTACAGGCTGGAAGTGAGCGCTGAATAGCAGCTCATTTCTCTAATGCTGATGTGGGGAGTTTCAAAAGCTTCCTCTCATCTGAGTTCTCAGGCCCTTGCAACTCCGCCGGCTTCCTCTCCAGCTAATAAAGCTCCGGTCCCACCAGGCAGACTTCAGAGTAGCATCAGCAGCAGCGCCAGCCCGCCCCATTCTCCTTCTTTCCCACCAACACCGCCTCTAATGTGGGTAAAAGAAAAGTGCTCTGTCTTATACAGATGAGAAGCACGGGACCCTCTCAAACATATTAAGTAGCTCTGTAGGAGGTGTGGGGGGGTGCAATTGTGAGACACAAAGCCTGAATCAATGGGACATCGATACAGCAGACAGTCGGCCGGTTTCCCTGGGAGACCGCAGATTTGTGTCTGCCTGCCTGTTCCTTCAATTTGAAACAAAGATGTCTCACATTTTCTGTCCTGTTCCACATTGATTATTTCCCATTAATATCCCTTTTATGTTCCTGACAATGGCACCTGATGGTGTTTGAGGTCATTCAGACAACTTTGTTAGATACCCATAGGATATTGATAATTTTAGTGCTGAAACATTTAGAAGATTTATTGGTTAATTGAGAGAAAAATAAAAAATGTAACATAACATTATAACATTATACAAATGCAGAGTGGACTTTCCTAGCATATGTTATGATACTGCATTGCTTGAAGTCCTGTAAAGATTACAGGCTGGCTACTATGTTTCTATTCAAACCTGGGGTTTAAATGGAAAAACAATCTTGGTCCACATAGGCATTGACGGAGATTCTCAAAGCCAGGTGTCTCAGTTATTGTTTTCAAAGCTCTGCGTTTCCACCGACCCACCATGCACGGCAACCCTGGAGTATCCAAAACTAAAACCTATCCAAACCCTACATGTTGGGCTTTTAAACCTCCAGAGTAGCGTCGAAACGAGGTGGAAACAAAGTAGAAGATATGCATTTTTAAATGGAAACGTAGTAGTGGGGATGTACCTGACTACTTAAAGTAGGTACTAAAACAATAGAGATAGAGATGATGAAAATATTCAGTTGCAGTCTGAGGTATTCCCCTATAGCCCTACTCCTGAGTTCACTTGGTTTCATCATCTTAAAGCTACTACAAGGAGTTTTGAAGCAGTCATTAAAAAGTCCTGTATTTATACAATACTGGTACCTCTCTATTCAAACTATTTAAGTAAACAAGATCGTCATTGTTTTTATTGAATATTCTATGAAGTCATTGTTGATAATTGTCGCCGGTCCGGACTCCGTCTCCCCTCACACCCTGAAGCATTGTGCTGACCAGCTGTCTCCGGTGTTCACTGACATCTTCAACACCTCCCTGGAGACCTGCCACGTACCAGCCTGCTTCAAGGCCTCCACCATCATCCCTGTTCCCAAGAAGCCCAGGATCACAGGACTCAATGACTACAGGCCCGTCGCCCTGACCTCTGTAGTCATGAAGTCTTTTGAACGGCTAGTCCTGACCCACCTGAAGTCCCTCACCGACCCCCTCCTGGACCCCCTGCAGTTCGCCTACAGAGCCAACAGGTCTGTGGACGATGCTGTCAACATGGCCCTCCACTACATTCTCCAGCATCTGGACTCCCCAGGAACCTACGCCAGGATCCTGTTTGTGGACTTCAGCTCTGCTTTCAACACCATCATCCCGTCTCTGCTGCAGGACAAACTCTCCAAGCTGCACGTGCCCGACTCCACCTGCAAGTGGATCACAGACTTCCTGTCTGACAGGAAGCAGCACGTGAAGCTGGGGAAACATGTCTCAGCCTCTCGGACCATCAGCACCGGTTCCCCCCAAGGCTGCGTTCTTTCCCCTCTGCTCTTCTCCCTGTACACCAACAGCTGCACCTCCAGTCACCAGTCCGTCAAGCTCCTGAAGTTTGCGGATGACACCACCCTCATTGGACTGATCTCTGGTGGGGATGAGTCCGCCTACAGGTGGGAGTCTGACCATCTGGTGTCGTGGTGCAGCCAGAACAACCTGGAGCTCAACGCTCTAAAGACAGTGGAGATGGTTGTGGATTTCCGGCGGAACAGAGCCCCACCCTCCCCTATCACCCTGTGTGACTCCCCCGTCACTATTGTGGATTCCTTCCGTTTCCTGGGCTCCATTATCACCCAGGACCTCAAGTGGGAGCTGAACATTACAGCTCCATCACAAAGAAGGCTCAGCAGAGGTTGTTCTTCCTGAGGCAGCTGAAGAAATTCAACCTGCCAAAGACGATGATGATCCACTTCTACACGGCCATCATCGAGTCCATCCTCTACTCCTCCATCACCGTCTGGTACGCTGCAGCAACAGCCAAGGACAAGGGCAGGCTGCAGCGTGTCATCCGCTCTGCAGAGAGGGTGATCGGCTGCAATCTGCCGTCCCTGCAGGACTTGTTCGCTTCCAGGTCTCTGAAGCGAGCTAAAAAGATCGTGGCCGACCCCTCTCACCCCGGACAGAAACTGTTTGTGCCCCTTCCATCTGGCAGGAGGCTGAGGTCCATTAGGACTAAGACCTCCCGCCACACGAACAGTTTCTTCCCGTCGGCAGTCGGGCTCATCAACAGAGCCCGGTCCCCCACTGACTGACTATAACATTCCACCGGTCTCTCCCCTTCACACTGCACATGTCACTTTAACTGTAAATGATCACTTTGTCGTCACTCGTCACTTTGTTACTTGTTCGCTAGTGCACTTTATGCTTAATATTTAAACTTTTTTAATATTTTAAATTTTTAACTTTAACTTCATTCCCTTGTTTTATACTAACCCATAGCCTTATTTTTTTTTACTAACCCATTGCATTAGCATTTAATTTTACTTTATTTTATTACTTGTGCACTGCTGTCTTGTTGTCTATTGTTACACTGTCTGTCATGCACCAACCGCCAAGACAAATTCCTTGTTTGTTTGACATATTTTGGCAATAAATGTTTCCTGATCCTGATTCCTGATTCACTGTGGGTTTTGCTTTTAAGAGAATTCTATTTTTCTGGTTATGACTGATAATCGGTCAATATCAGCAAAGAGAGAAAAGAAACCAAAGTAAAAAGCTAAAAGAGTGTAAAAACGTAATAAGTCAACCATTCAACAGATGGACACAACTGTAATATTTCAACGGATTTCAAACGAATTAGCCCTCTTCTTCCAAGACCGCTGTGTAATATTTCTTTAAAAATATATTTCATGCATTGCTATAGTGGATTTTAAGCCTGATTGCCAACATGCACCAGGCAATTGACGCTAGTTGTAAATAGTTAAAAGTGATTTTAAAATTAATTGCTGCCAAAACAAATGGACACTATAACACACTTTTGCACACCAAGGCATTGGCTCTTATGGGACATGCCACCATAATTTCCGGATAGCTACTATTGCTTTTGATGCATTTTAATTTCCACTGGACTTCATCTCTGACTAAAATAAAAAACTCCCATATTGTTTGGTCATAAACAAAGTAAAAGAAGTCGTTGTCTCAACCCTTGTTCTGCCACAGCAGCGACACCTCTGTTATTCAGACACATCAGGGGGGAACAGGTCCCTTTGTAGATCAATCTTTAGTTCCTGCCCCTCCTTCCTCGCCCCCCTCGACACCCTGCCTCACCTACGCACACACACACCCACACTTGATTCAGCCCAAAAAGACTTTGTAGTAGAGCAAAGGTGGTCTTTGACAAGGGAAGCTGAAAAGCCCGGACATGGAGAGGAGTGCTTGGCACTTCCTTCTCTTTGAACCTGCTGCTCCCTCAAAGCACCGTGGATGGTCAGATGAGAACGAGGGGGTATGACGAGAACTTGCCCACAAAGAGAATGCTCTTCACAAAAAGCTAATCCAACCACTGTATCTGTCAACTGTCCATCAGGGGGTCTGACGGGGGGCATCTGATACAACATTAAAGGTTAGGAAAACTACACATTTCTTTCCAAAGTAGCACCGGAATTATTTCAAGTTCTAGTCATTTTTTTTTTCTTGTTTGACCAGAGTAAACATTGAGCCACTTGGTTATTGTCCATTTTATTTAACTTAATAACTTACTGTTTATTTAACAGTACAGACCTGCCCCCTTCTAAACTGTAAAACACAGGACTTATGGTCAGACTCTTAAAAGTGAGCAAAGCAGAGGGAGATCCCATCGCGTCTGTATAATCAGCACACTGAGACGCATCAGTTTCAGCACACTGGACACTGGCAGCATTCTGATGCTTGAGTGAACATGAAATACATAACCACTCAGGCATTCATTTTATGTGACAACATATTCTGTTGTCTCCCAATGATGTCGTATCTTTGTTTACAACAACCCAATTTGCTACTCTCCTGCTACACTCTTACAGATTGCCCTGCTAATGTCAGTTTGCATGCAAGATAGCTAGCTGCTAAGCCGCAGCATTTAAATGTAGCTGAAAATGTGACTTGTCACTCAGAACAATGCAGGCCCTGCAATTCCTCTTCTTGGCCCTCGTACCTCTTTCAAAGATCTTAAAGCATTACATTCAATTTAGTAAAATGTCCTTTTACTGCGGTTTTGAGGCCAGAAAACACATATATACCGGTGAATAGTTAGTGTCCCCAACCATTATATTCTCCACAAGTCAGGTTAATTTAGTTTAATTATATTTTCTATACATGGCCAGATCACAACCGAAGTAATCTATAGAATCTAACAAGTCTATACCTTGAATATATATACCTTAAACAAACTCAAAGAGCACCCTCCCCCCCAAAGCTCTAAACCTTGAGGAAACACTGAGTTCCCTACAATGTAATATGTCATTTACAACAAAGGATAAAAGCCTCAGGTCCGTCAGTTGAAAGAGCTGAGGGTGCTAGGGATCTGTTTAGTGTGGACATTTTCCACTACATTTCTCCTTAATTCCTGTTTGTCCTGAACTGAGTGGTTATTGTAACAATACATCCATAATGACTTCTTGTTCTGTGTCCTTTTAAAGGGTTGTATAAGGCTCAAGCAGGTTTTATTTTAAATAATTTTAATTAAAATCAAAACCAATCTCCATGCAACACCTGAGAGAGTCACGGTGTGTTTCCTGATGGTTCGATTTGAGACCCGTGGCATTTTAAAAGCAATTTGACCCCCTCCTGGCCCCGGCCACTTAATCTTAGTGGGCTTGTCTACCTGAAAATGTTCGCTCTTCGCCCCAGAGGCACAGCTTCGGCCACTCAAGCTAGCTGAAATTACAAAAACACCCTCAACCAGGCAATATTTCTCATCTTATCTATCCAAATGTCAGCCTCTTGCTTATTAGCTATCATCACGCCGCTGCCAATCAAGGAGGAAGAGATGAGAGGTTCCTTCACAGTCTGCTTACCTCTTACTTAGATTATTTCATCCTCATTTATTTTTTCAATGCAACATGGCTTAATTATTCTCATTATATGTATTCTCTGCAGTTGTGCAAGGTTAAAACCATTTTCATACTGACATTGATGCTGGTTGAACCTGCATTGGTGGTCCATCTGAATGTTATGAAGTTATCTTTGTTTGCAGTTCAGTGGCATGTGATTAATCCAAATTTGCTATTTATTATGTTCTAATCATTTTGTTATCCAGCATTGCGGTTTGACAGTACCTTAAATCAAAAATAACTCCATTCTAAGATCTCTAATGTTGACAACCTCTGGAAAGAAACTGAGCTGAGCAGCATGGGACATTAAATGTTAACTGCGTTATAAGCATACAAAATCCAGTACCTCCATGATCATTGACCAGACATCAGCAAGAGGTCTAATATCTGCCGCTATGTCTTCAAGCTTCAATCATTGATCATCTATCATTTGTTGGGACTTATATAATTGTAGCCTTGGCAATAGTTAGCTTAAAATGAAAAGCCTGCTAATGTTCGCAGAATGTCCTGTATATTACTCTTTGCTAATAAAATATGTTATTTGTCTTCACGCGTGCCTGTATGCTTTACAGTAACAAAAATATTTGGCACAATAAGTGTACATTCATTTTTTTTCTATAGTGTGAAAATAAAAAACACAACTGTTGCACAAAAAGTATGTTGTAACGTCCATGTTAAATGAAGAAATTGGATAACGATTGTCACAAATTCATTCTTCAGATCTTGAAGTTTAACGGATGGCTAGTCAAAGTAAATAATTATGAGTGTGACCGATGTCAACTAGCTTGATGTGTAATTTATTTCTGGTTCTCGCTACATAGACTATTGTATATACGTGGTGATAGTTATAATATCAAGGTAGCGATCAATGCTAATGACGCTAGCGTGCTGTCCAGGCTAGTGCATAGTCAGTGTTTAGCAAGTTTATTCATCAGCCGAGTAGCTGGCTATAGGAAGGAGATTGATAGCTTGTATGTTCATGATAACCTTATCAAGAGACGTCTGATCACTTTTGTATTCATTTACTATTTACCTTTTACTTTTATTCATTTTTCTGTGCAATTACTTGACAGTTTGCAACTGGTTTTAATTCTATATTTCGCTTTTATACTATACAGTACATAGGCCTTGTGTGATGCTATTCATATGTAAGAATATATAAGTCTATGGACTGTTAAGTCCCATTAATGGGAAAAATAAAAATATACTGTATATATACATAATCAAGTTGTTGCCTCTAATAGCTTTGTCACTTTTTTTGTGGATAAAGCTTCGTCTACATTGTATTGCCCAAACCTCACCAAATTGTGAGAAAAGTTTTTTGCTACTATTACAGGTGAGATCTGTCCCAGCTGTATTGGATAACGATTGTCTCTGTTTCCATGTGTTCTTCCCTCCTCTCACAGGGAGATGGTACATCCGCGAGGGCTGGCTTACGGTGGTTCCTCCTAAAGGGGCGGACACGACGCCCAGGATGTTCTTCCTGTTCTCCGACATGCTGCTGCAGGCCAAGTTGCAGCTCACCAGCAGAGACAAGTTTGCAGGCCAGCACGCCTACCCCCTGCAGGGCTGCAGCGTGGAGAAGGTGTTTGGCCACACCAGGAGCCAGGGAGGTCTGCTCAGTGTGAGTGTCAGGCCGGTGGTGGTCATGTAACTAAGTTAAGGGGTCAGAGATTTTAGATGAGGTGGGAAGAATATTTTTAAGCATTTTCTTTAATATATTTTCCAAGTGAGGGTAGGATAGGTTTACATTTAAGAGAGCCTTGTTTGGTAGGGTTGGGTACTGAAAATCTGAGCCATACATAATACATTTTTCACATGGTGTCTTGAAGTGGTTTAAACACCAAAAAGTAAAAAAAAGTGTTTAAAAAGTGTTAAAAACATTGGGGAAAGTTGAACATACGCTGAGTGTTGGTTTGGTAACAGGTTGGGAGGCATCTGATCGTTGATTGATTTGACTACACACACAAGTGAGTCCTTAGCATTATTTAATTTTCACTTCCAATAAATGTTGCTCTGATTTGTCTTACTTGCTGTTGTATAATCTTCCTTGAAGAGGTTTTTGGATTAAAATGTATTTTGGCTATGATTTCTCTTTAATCACTTCAAACCCTTGTCCAAGTATTCCAGAAGTTGAACTCGTCTCTCCTCTCGGTCTGATCCGTCTAACCAGGTCTCGGCACAGATGCCGACTGACAAATTGTGTCCAAATTAAGTAGCTGCCGTCATGAAACATTCAAAGGAATGAGTTGCGGCATTGAGTGAGGAACGGAAGTGTTTAATACAATGCTGCATGGTATCAATATTAATGTAGGCAGAAGGAGCTGTTGTTGTTCTGCACAGAGGTGTGAGGAGTCCTGTCCCCCTCGCCGTGACGTTTCACAGCACCAACAGTTTACGCTACTGACACAAGTGAAACATTAGAATTCATGTTTTCTCAATGATTTTCTTATTGTTATGTACAACCTCCAAAAGAGGAATGCAGCACATTTAAGAAGCTGTAACCAGTACCAGCGGTAACAAGTTTTATGTTTTTAGCTGTTGGTGAAAGGTAGAATCATTTCAAACATTTTGCACTACTCGGCAGTATTTTAATTAAAATTAATAACAACCCCTTTTTCTAAAAAAAAACTAGGATTTGCATTCAATGTGTATTTGATTGAAGACTTTTTCTGATTTATATCAAATGAGTAATTGATACGTAAACTTTTAGTAGTGCATACACATGTTCGTTAGCCTCAAAAGTGTTATAATTTGGTTGAATTAAGACCTGTGATGAGACAATAGGATTCTGGACCATTCATTAGTCCAGAGAAATAAACAAAAGATGTGGGACTCGTTGTCATGAGCCGCTGCCGTTGCTTGCGAGAATTAAAGGTTCTTCAAGGGACTAATGATTAGGTGATTATTCTCTGTACGTGCGTGCATGCGCGCTGCCTGTACCAGAATCTTTAAGTAGCTGGATCAGATTAGACTGCATATCAGTCTCTTCCGGCCCTCCAGTAAATACATCTTCCTCAGGGCCTGTCGCTGAGCCGCCTCGCGTTATCTAATGGAAGAAATGGCATTTCATTAGCCTCTTATCCCGCCGAGGCTCAAATGCATACTCGATAGCGTTACACATAATTTCTCATAAGGACACATTATTGATCCCGGGCCCCTTCCTGAGCTCAAGGAAAAGGGCTGTCAGCACTCCGGGGCCCTCCTCGTCCAGGGCCATGAAGAATTAAAGGCAAATTTAATTTGACAGCTGTAAATGCCATGGCAATCTATATGCAAAGTCTGAAGGGGGGGACGATACCTTTTTGTTAAAAGGGGGGGACGATACCTTTTTGTTAAAAGGGGGGGACGATACCTTTTTGTTAAAAGGGGGGGACGATACCTTTTTCTTGGTCACACATGTTTGTCGACGGCTAGCTTTTATTTGACATAACTTACATTTTTTTCCTCCTCATCCTTTGTCTCCTGTCCCTCCATCTGCCGACCTTCCTTATTCTCTCGTCCCTCTCCCTCCCCCTCTCCATCTACATGCTTCCTCCCCCTAATATCCTCCTTGCTGCTTGAATATTTTCTCACATCCTTGACACATTCCCTTTGATGTATAAATAATCAAGCTAAATTCTGTGTGCCGATGAGGCTCCGTGCTCCTCCGTCTCTTATTATAAAAAGTCATTTTTACTTAAGAGGGTCAGATTGGACAATGGCAAATCCATAATTACTGCATCGGAATAGAAGTGGATTCTATTTGTGCTTACATCAACCGCCGTCCCCCAAGTGGCGAGGGCCTTATATTGTACGCCACTCAGTTCGGCCCCAGTCGCTGAACTATGAAATTAGATATTACTTGATGATGGTACGTCATCTTTTTCTTTAGTAAGTTCTGTCCAAATACGCATGGGAATAATCAATATGTCACCTGTCAACAAGCTTGCTTCCTTTGTAGAGATTGCAGGTAAATGTGAGGGGTCATTTAATATTCTGCAGGCCTCATTTCTATCCCATGTAATGGCTCCCGCTGTGTAATTATGTCGCCGTAAAAGCCCCTTTTGTCTGGGATTGAACAAATCCTTTTGGTATGTTAGACTAGAACATTCTGAAGCTGGCTCGAGCCACGCAAATGAGTGCCTTATTGATTACTGCTCACTCAAAGGAAGTCACTCTGTCCCACACTCTGACCCTGTCACTCTGTGAAGGAGTCCTGAGAACAGGTCAGTTGTTCCTGTTAATGTGACATCTCCCTTGTTTCTTTCAGTGTTTTGAGTGTGTTGGAGGCCTTTGAGGATCCCCAGGGGGTTCTGCTGTATGATGAGATTTTTGCTTGCTTTGGCCTGCCCTCTACTGTTTTTACAATGTAACTGCAGTATCATGGCTACATACTAAGATACATACAGATGCTGAGGAATCGGTTTGTATTGTTCTCATGCCTCTAGCATAGCTACATCTGGTTGCAGCTGCTGAAGAATGTCCTAGAAAAATCTGTAAAGGTCCAATTAGACATTCAGAAATGTTACCGTTTCATTCTCGTATACTATATTGGTCTGTGTGTGTACTTTTAGTAGGGGTCTAACGATTCATTTTAACAACGATTCGATTCGAATCGCGATTCATGGTTGCCAATTTGATTCATGGAAGATCTGGGTTAATTTAGAACGATTCGATTCGATTCAGTGACTTGAAATCGATTCAGTAACTTTACTGGACAGTGCAGGCAAAGTTTCCGAGATCCCTGTTGTTTCTTGTAAGGAAATAAGGTTTAAATTAATTATGTATATTATAAACAAGCAAATCAAAATTAATGGCAAATGTATTAACCTTTTATTTGAATCAAGTGCCATTTTCAATGTAAACATTACACAATAATTATACAATGTTTGGATCAATTTACAGAACCCCGGATTTTCAACCACATTGTAGGGTCGCATGTCTTTACAGATAAACTTGCCAATTGTTACTGTGATGTTGAGTTTCGTGCTGGCAAGGCCTGAGGTGTCTGCAGAGCTGGAGTTACCTGCTGCTGCTGCTGCTGCTGCAGTGGTAACGCTGCTAGAGGTGCCTGACTGTCAGCGTTGTTTAATCCCACGGCGCCTTAGTAGATGGCCGGAAAGATTCGGCGTGTTTCCGTGGTTTTTTATTTGGCTTCTACATATTCTACAAACAGCGACCGACTTATTTAGAACACCTCCGTCAAAAGCCAAAATGTTTCCACACGCTGGATCGATAAGTTAGTTTGTAAATATCTTGCTCGCAGTCGTCTCCTCCACGCTGTGTTTTGTTGTTGTTCAGAGTTTCGCGCGGCTGCCGCTGCGTACTGATGACGTCAGACAGGCAGACTGAAACGAGTAACGTTTAACGTGTCTAAAGTGCTAAAAAACAAACACACATCCATACAGTTTTTGTACTTCAATCCAATGTGCAGTTTCCAAGTATCGATACAATCGATTATGTACCATTTCAATCGATTTGTAATCGATATATGTCGTCCGGAATGCCGATTTGCGGAGCACAGATCGATTCAGTTGGATCGCAGGAATATAAATCGATTAATCGATTCAGTGGATGAATCGTTACGCCCCTAACTTTTAGGTAGTAGATGCTCATGGAAAATAGAATTATGGGTAGGATTGTTCAATAATTTAACATGATGATTTAACTAATGGAAGATGTGATTAAATCATATTGAGATATTGTGTAACAATTACATGTTAATGTAATTTTGCTCTGAAGTTCTTAATAAAATGAGAACATAATTCACACATGCAAATATAAAGGCGGGCTTTATGTATGTTAATCTTCTCTGGTGTTTCAATAGATAAATATACTGCATGCTGTATGAAGATGTGTATCGTAATGGACATATAAAGACCTTTACCGGGATAGACAATTTTGGCCTTATTGTCCAGCCCTGATTATGGTTACTTCAAAAGTTCTATCATGCAACCTTATCATGCCATCTCTCCTCTTCCTCCAGTTAACCTTCCCCAAAGCCAAACTCCTGCTGATGTCCTGCAACCAGGAGGATCTCAACGACTGGTTCCAAAGCCTGAGCGCAGCTATTGGGCACGTACCTGCTACACGCCAACACACACGCGTTTGTACATGTATGCTTATAATGACATAATGCTTTCACTCGCCCCCTGCCCTCACCTTGAACATCAAAACTCATTGCCTAACCTCAACCCGTCCCGCAGCCAACCTGACTCACTTACTCACTCCCAAGGTCTGTAACTCACATAGTATTATATACACTCACTCTGGGTATCTACAAGAAGTCCTTGCTAGTATGCTAGTAAGTTTAGTAAGTATGATAGTAGTAAGTTTAGAGCCATTAGTAATAGACTTATTGGTCATTGGTAATAGTACATCAGTGCTTTTATACAAAGAATGAGAAGGGTAATCCACTCTGATTTAGTAAAAATGACTGCGATTAGGTGTCATCACACCAGGGCTGGGCTCACGGTATTTAGAAAGATTCTGATGGTATCCCGGGAAATATGACGGTATTGTTTTTTCAAGTAAACACATTGATTCACAGGGCTCTCAACTTTTCAAGAAACCTTGGAGTGACATTTTGTCGGGGGTGGACGCTGGCCGACGTGGGGGGAGGTGTTTGCGGACGATACGGTCGCGACGGGTGGGGTTGGATGTGTGGCGGGAGTGTGTGACTAGAGACCGAAATGAGTGACTGTCACGCTCAATGCGTGACACTTGAGAGCCCTGGATTCATTGACCCTGAAAAAGACCAGCTGTTCGCCATTCGCTGGCCTGCTCGCTCGCAACTGGCCGGCGAGTTGGCGTGTTAGCTCGTTAGCGCATGTTAGCTCGTTTTCTGATCTAACTTGTCAGATTTTCCAAAACTAAAACCTCCCCAAACAGACCCAACTCTTCTCTTGGGCACAAGTTGTGTTGATGCATCTCTAGTCTCTCATTGTTCCTCCTGTATCGCTCTTTTCCGTGTGTTCATTTGGCAACACGTTACTTCGTGTTTTACGCTGTTAAAGAGTGTTTGTTGTGTGATTTATTGTTGTTATAAAGTACCATAACTCAATCTCAAAAGAAGTAGCTCCGACAGCTGTACGTTTCGGGATGACGTGTACAAATAAATTGTGCCGCCTGCCGAAGAGCAATGTCAGTTGTTACGGCGTAACACCAGTATGAAGGGTACGTGAGAAATTCATATCGTAAGGAAATCTTTGAACCGGTATACCACCTAGCCCAACATCACACACACACACAGGGCTTCATTAAGCAGCGCCACCTGAGAGCAGTCAAGCAGTTTCCTGATCACTTCCCCTTTCTGATGCTAGTAGATCATTGCATAATGCATGTGTGTTCATATTCTGTACTCTAACGTTTGTTCCGTATTGAAGGATGTGCATTGTCAAATTGTACTGATGATTGCACCATTTTGCCCCATTTTAATTGGCATCGTTGACCCAGAAATAGTTTGTCATCTTTTAGTTTTACCTTTTAGAAAATGTCTAAACTGGACTTTAAAAGTGTACCACAAACAGTACGGTACATACAACATAGTCTGTCCTGGGAACCCCCTGGCCCGGGGGTATAAAAGTGATATGGTGGTATCCTCGTACAGCTTGTGTGTGGATAGGAGTCAGAGGACAACTTTACAAGTACATTAAAAGTCCATTTAATGGTAAAAAAAAACCCGGCTCTGTGGATGTTTCTGAATGAATTATGATTCCAAGGGCACGGAATACATTCAATTTGTATTCTTCAACAATGCGACGCATATTGGCTAAAAAGAAAAACCTAAAAAGGTACCCTCTCAAACTAACATCTGACACAGAAAATGCATCCACCAAAAGTAAATACATGGGGATTGCATTTCATACATCAATTCATCTTATTGACATCAGTCAGTGTCTGTATGTGTCATTCTTATAAAGAATCGATCGTGGGCTGAGTGTGTGAAGGGGTTTGATCCTCTTAAATCTCAGCGGGTAAAGAATGTATTAGTGAAACCTTTGTACGTCAGACTGTGCGTCGTCATTGATCATCCGGACCTTAGTATGCCCGCCTGGCCCGCCAGGGTCCAACCTCGGCTAATTGGTCCATTTTTGTCAGAGAGGAGACTGGGTGTCAGAAAGCGTCTGTGTAAATTATAATTTGGGTTTGAATAGTCAGTCAGGCTTGATTACAGAGCTAAATAAAGATAGGACATACATATGAACACACATGCACTATGCAATGATCTACTGGCAACGGAAAGGGGAAGTGATCATTAAACTGCTCGACTGCTCTGCGGTGGGGATGAGGAACCGCCATGTGTGTGAGGACACCTGGGGCCTCATTTATAAACGTTGCGTTGGCACAAAAGAAGGCGTACACCGCTCTCTACACAATAATTGGTATTTATAAAAAGCAAACTTGACGGAAAAATGTGCGGTCCTTCACGCAAGCTCGGACCCATGCGTACGCACAAAAACGGGTGAAATGAGAACCGTCGGCAAATGCAAGAACGGTTTGCTTTTTATAAATACTGTAGCGTGTCTTAAGTTCATAAATGTATATGGTTCTGATTAATGTTACTGTTACGTAGGCCAGGGTTGGGGTACCGCCCCTTCCGGGGTAATGTGTGTAATTCGGGGAGCACAGGAAGGGGAAGTTGAGTTGACTAGAAAATGACCGGGTGTTGTGGAATGGCGTGGCTGTGGCCGAAAACAGGCAACAATAAACCCGAGTGATAAGAAACTGGCTCTTTATTGACACGGAACGTTACAATACCAATTATTGCATAGAGAGTGGCGTACACCTTCTTTTGTGCGTACGCAACGTTTATAAATGAGGCCCCTGCTCTCTGACTCTCCACCTTCTCAGGTCAGATGCATGTATTATATATGTAGTGTGAAGCTCTGGTCATTTCCATAGTACATATGTAGTTTATTACGTATTGGTGATAATATTCATTCTGATGAGTTACTTGTAGAAAAATCTTAAATCATGTCTATATGTCCTCTGGTCATAAATGAAGATTTGTCAGATTTAAGAGTTGTTGGTTGGTGTTTTTGTTTTCTGCAATCTATTTTGGACCACCAACCAGAGTAGGAAATTTACATATTATTTAAGGGGGCAATTTTCCCCCCACTGACTGAAAACGGGCGTTTCATAGGAATTATGAGGCATTTTTGAAAACTGTGAAATAACATTTTACCTTTGTTAAAAATAATAAATATACTTATTTGGCTTCCTGTATATGCAATTGTCATCAAATAGCAGTAATAAGACTATTAGGCAGTAGTCTACAGATTCAAAGTGTTTTTTATTAGATCTTTTTAAACTTTTTAAACCAAAACATGAATCTGACTCATTTCACAGTCGGCTCTCTGTTATTGAGCTGATTACTCCATGATTCTGTAAAAACAAAGAACAAAACATTTAAACCTTGTAACCCCCAGTCAACCGCAATCTCAACTTATTTTATTTTATCCAAATAGAGTATTGGCTGTTAACCACAAGATGGCAGTATCTTATTTTTATTTTAAGAATGTTTGATTCCCGCACACAAAACATCAGTCAAGGCGAGAATCAAAAACATTTTATGGCAACTGGACCGGGTTACTGCGCCTTGATGTTTTTCACACGTTAACTAAATTGTCATTATAGTTGGAGGAAATGATGGGGAGATTCAACTCAAAGAGTTGAGGAGGTCTGTAGGGGGACACACTTCTCTCTGCATTATGTATTGCTTTTTTAAGGACCAGTGTGTAGGATTTTTGGGGATGTATAAGCACACATGGAGGGTATTATAATAAGGTCACTTATGCAAAATCCCCTAAAACCAGCTTGTAATGAGACTTCCATGTTTGCATAAAGTGTCCACGATGTTACACTCTGTGAAGAGCAGCCCACAGCGGACAAAGCAAACACTGAGACTTTGCCCTACAAAGTTACATAAACAAGGGGCCACGGTGGGGAACAGTGTGACCTGAACTCTAAACTCCAAAAGTAGCGTGACCTGCTTGGTGTGGACCGTTGGGACAGGTCTTCTCCTATAATAAGGGAGGCCTCCCAGTGCTCAGTTTAATGAGATAGGCAAAAGTGCCGCCCCCACCCCCTTACCTAGAATGATCGTTTTTGGAGCCGGACGCTGCTTTGTGGCAATGAGGGACTTCTCTCACTTACCGAGTGGTATTGTGGTGAGGATGGCCTATGATGTAGTATTAGTAGAACACCTGACATTTGGTCAACTCCCAAAAGTGTTTTCTCTGAGATTCCTGCTGTAAAAGACATGCTGTTTGAGCTGTGTGTATGTCTCTGTGAATACTCTGAATGTTGACCCGGTGTGTCTTCTACAGGAAGCTGCAGGGTAAGCAGACGCTGGTCCATCAGAGGGAGGTTGAGTTGTGCCGAAGACCCCTCCGCTCAGCCGTCGTGTGCCACAACACGCCAAGCAGCAGCAGGAAGAGAAACATGGTGAGACACACACACAGACACCTCAAACATGCAGACACTCAAGTCCTAACTTCCTGAGTCCCCTCACTCACGTACATAGAGTAGGACAACAAATGGAGCAGAGAACTTTTCCAGCTGTTCCTTAGTTTCCACAACCTTTATGGGATATCTCAAAAAGTTAGATATGAACTACTTTGCTTTTGTTTTAGCTATTATTCTCAGGAGATCAAATCAGAGCTAAAAAGAGTGAGCGTTAATGCAAGCACGTCTCAGAATGAAGGATGATGTTGCTCTTTGTCACAGTCACATGCTACCATAAAAGGTGCCCACGAATCCTTCATACACAACAGCGAGCAATTTGGCTTGTGTCTTGCCCAAGGACAGAGGAGCCAGGGATCCTCTGATTGATTGATCGACCAGTGACCATTAGATTAGAGAGATTTGGGATGTTATATATTTTCTTATCCGAGTCATTTCATGTTGAGTATGTGGTCATACAATGCCTCTGCTTGATTCTTCTATTTTTGGAGATTATACAGTGCACAAAGTACAAAAGTTATTTAAACCAAACCTAACCGTGGCAGTTAAGTAGCTATGCGTTGCATTAAGTTAAAATAATGTTTGTACGGCTGTTAGTATTACAAATTTGATACAGATTCATCTTTGGACAATTTTAGAGATTAGTCGATTTATCAAAGCAACCAATATATTAGAAAGAAAAGTAAGAAAACCGCCTCCTGCATGTATGCTAGTGGCTGAGGTGCAGTGAACCAGAGCTTTTGTAGGCCTTCTAGGTTAACAGTAGGTTTGGGTACCGAGAACCGGTACCGACCGTACCGAAAAGCAACACAGATTTCGGTGCTTGCTTTCGGTGCCTGAGCCGTTTGAAAAACTTTATTTAGACAGTCTGATGACTCCGTCCTCACAGCAGCTAACGATAGCTTACCGCTTGTGTAGCAACAGTAGCTAGCTAGCCATCTACCTTCTATTTATATTTATATTTATGTAAATCAGTTTCCCTCAGTTATTAAAGTCTGGAAGTGTTTTCGCCGCACAGAGCGCACGTCCGCAACGACCACCCCCCCTCCCGTCGGAGGTTCCCCACCTAAGTAATAAACAGAGGATGTAGCGTTGTTCCTTCGGTGTTGTTCGTCATTAAGCCACATTGAAATGCAGAGACGTGACTCCATTTCCTTACGCGAATGACGGAAGATCGTTTGGATCTTTTAACTGAATATGGAAATAATTAATTCTATCACACGGTAGATAAACAATATGCTCTCGTCCCTCATGCAGCTCTTCTGTGTTGCACCTGCTGCAATCATGATATCAATAAATCAAGACAAATCCAACATAAATGCTTTTCAATATAAATGTTACATATCTTTAGTTCCTGCACAGACCATAAATCTAAATTTTAAATTCCAATGAACTATATACTGTAGATATAGATAGATAAACTTCAAGCTCTTACAGAGGGGAAACATTAAGTGTACTGTAAACTGTTAATATATTGTTCATAGTTTAATAGTTTAAGTTAAAAAATTCAACGCTGTAGTTTAAAGCCAACTGTTTTCATTTATATTTACGGTATTGTTTAAACTGTTAATATATTGTTCAATTTGAAGAAAAAAAAAATGCCTTGGCATAAAAAAAAGCCCTTTCTTTTTTGTTTCAATTATTGTTTTTATTATCGGTTTAGGCACCGGTATCGTTTGAAAAGTACCGGTTTAGCACCGGTATCAAAAAAAACAAACCCGATACCCATCCCTAGTTAACAGACAGACCACTCTTTGGATTCATGAGTCATCTCCAATGACGAAAGATCCTAAAACCAACATACAGCTGATATAAATTGTTTATTTAATAATAGACAATATTTAATAACAGACTATTGCATAGAACTTAAGAAAAGAAAACCTTAAAGAACTGTTGATTTGGTGCAAGATATAAAAATACAATCAGAACCACTATAACAATAGGGGAAACATTGCAGATTACATTAATATAATACCTGTTGCTTTTGTTGCACATGCAGTCTCATGGCTAGCGTGGTTAGCATGGCTGAATGTCGTACACCAGATGACTACAACGTTGGAGGCTCATACTGAACTGAAATGAAACGAATGCTGATAAATTACTTTCAGAGGCCTTCTAACTCAATAGTAATCATCCATGTACTGGTTGAGTGAAAACTTCTTGTACTCCTCTTAAGGGGAGCTCTGAGACCAATGAACATGCTCAGGAGCCTCCAGTTGAGCTTGAGGGCAGCGTCGCCAAGAGGATGAAGCCGACTAACGCTCCAGAGCACAGGTGGGATAATTTCTGTTCTTCTAGCGGTTTCGGCAAGCTTGAAGTCCTCCTCCGTGCTAAGGTGCTTTGACCTTTACAGTAACACAGTTTGTTTTCTTGTTCGTGTGTGTGTGTGTGTGTGTGTATTCAGCAGTGCTGCAGAGGCCTCCTTGTCCAGCTGTGTGATCCTCTAAATGACTTCAGTCTGGGGGAATGGACAATCTGTCTGACCTATTCACTCAGTTTGGCCAAACATGACGCACATGCCTGCGCTGTTAACGCTTTTTTAGTTTGAGGGTTTGGATTATCACTAACTGCAGCTTCTGCTCATCCTGGACATGAAACACTCTCAATCTGTCGCTTTAAATACCAAATATGTGATGAAAGTTTACTGAAAGCAGTGTACTTCTGCTTGTCTACACAAATGTAAAACCCACAGCAGCAGTCCACCAGCATCCCGATTCTGTTCAATCATGTCTTCCCTGATAGAAGGGGTAAGAGATGTGTGTGAGGTTTCCGTCACCATTTTTAAAAGCAACCATAGCAGTCATGTTGCATTCATGTCATACAATATTTACCAAAAGATTATTTGTCATAACAGTTTTTATGCATTTAGTTAAGATTTAGTTTATCAATAGAAATATGTATTTGACACTTGTATTCCATGTTCATTTTCATAGACGGTTGGTTTACACCAATTACTCGTCAGATTTGGGCCAAAAAGTGACACAAATAAACATTTGAAAAATGTCATTTTGAAATAAAAAGAGCTACAATACATTATTACATTAATTATTATCATATATCATGTCTTATTCAATATTGGGAAATATAGCATTCTATGATTACAAGTGGGAATGTATTCTTCCACCATTACATGGCTGGTCACTAGCATTAGTTTGCTAAATTTAAAATGTGGCACAACGCGTTCCTTCAGGCCTTATACTGAAGCCTGATAATATTATTTATTGATTTCTATTGTGAGGCAATGAGAATTTCAACAGATAGAACAAGAGAATGCTTTCCTCAGCTTGCTTTGAGCAAATGTAGTAATTAGCACACTATCTATTAAAGTGAGCGAATCACAGATTGCATTGCTCAGCTAGATATCTGCTCAGTGTACACTCCATATTACCCCATATTTGCTGTTGCTGCAGGGACCCACTCACATGAATGTCCTGTCTCTGCCCCCCTCCTTGGCTTTACGGCCTCACACCTACGTGATCATTTCTTCAGATGTACTATTCTTGTAATGTTTGATTTCATTGTTTTTATTTGATAGCTTTTACATTCACGGATAAATTATTATGATCATAATTGGTGGAATGAGTGCATTTAATCAGCTGCATGCTATTCTAGAAATGATCTCTGTCAAGTATCTGCATGCGGGCAAGAAACCCTGTTTAACTGATGCAATGTTTTTATTACATTATCCATTATCGTTTTATCTTTTATTACCAAATCAAATATATTATATACTCTTTTGTGTTTCATTAACACTGCATTTTACGGATCACTTTTAATGTGTGACACCTTTTTGCTATGTAAAGCTTTAACACAGTGTACAAATCATGAATTTAGAAGGATATGATTTATATTTCCAGAATAAAAGTCTAAAACAAGTAATTGTGTGCTTGTCAGCTTGAAAAGTGCACACTGTCAGACGTGTGTGTGTGTGTGTGTGTGTGTGTGTGTGTGTGTGTGTGTGTGTGTGTGTGTGTGTGTGTACACACACACACACAAGAAGCTGCTTCAACCTAATAGGCCTGGAGGAACCACACAGAAAGAGCAACTCTTCATCTTTCCCTTGTAACCTTTAGGCCTGGAATCTTGAGTAGGCCTTCTTATAGAGTATGAGGCTGATGTTCAAATCCAGGTGGGTCTAGTCCTGTGTTCTGAGTCCCAGACTGTTCTAGCTAGTTTTGATTATGGTCCCATGACTGTGTTCTAATCTAACTGGTTCTGTCATTTGAATGTTGACAAAACATTATGAAATGTTATATATGATTTTGTTCGGAGTTACTTTCAAGTGTTTAAATAAATGTGCTTAATTAACCAATCCCCATGATTCTGTTACCAGTCCGATATTAGTTTTGCAATGTGTGGTTGTCTATCTAGCGGTCGGGGTTTTAACTATTAGTGGATCAGTTCTAGTTCACCCCTAAGCTGGGGTAACTTTGCTAGGAAACATCCTGAAATAATGGGAAATGTGTAAATTGTACTGATATAATTTTAGCTTGCCTAGAGGGGAGCAAATGTAAAAAATGTCTCACATTACCCCGCTATCCCCTATTGCGGGGAAAGGCAGGACTCAAACGCAGAGTTTCGAAACAAAAAGACTTTAATAGTCAAATCCCAAAAGCAAAAAGTCCAACGGGCAAAAACACAGACAGGAACCAGGAACACTGACATGGACTTCTGGACATTCAACAATGACGCGACAAGTGACACACACTGCTTAAATACACTAGGGAGGTGCAGGTGATTGGACACGGGTGGAAACAATCATGACAGACAGACAATCACAGGGGATGACAAGGCAGGAAGTGAAGTTACCCAGGGAGACAAGAGGCAGAAAACTACAAAATAAAACAGGACGTGAAGCAAACCGCGACACCTATACTCTTAATACCTAACCATGGCATAATGAAAATGACAACAATGATAAAAACAATATAAAAATCACAGAGAACAGAATAAAAAAAATACATTTATTGACCATCAGGATAAATAATATAATATAGAATAATAATCGAAATAAAATCGGTTTGTGTCAATGATAAATAGTGCTTCTGTGCCACCCATCCAGTCCTGAGGGTTGGGAGCCCCCATCCTGCGTCTCTGTCTCCCCCTCCTGTCGTCAGTAACAGCCTGCGTTTCCCGTTCCCATTATTTTCCACTCATTCCTCGCAGTTTAAAATGGCGGCGTTGAGCAGCGCCGAGACCCAACCGCCCGTCTTTAACGGAGACACCGCGGAGCGGGAGCCGGGCCGGGAGCAGGGCCTGGAGGAGTTGGGTCCGCAGGATGAGGAGGTAAGCGGGGTGGCGGGTTCTGCGCCGGGCAGGGGGACACGGGCTACGAGCGGAGATGCCAATGTCCAGGAAGCACCGGCTGTACCGTGGGTCGAGGGGGATGTAGTGCGGGGGACCAGGACGACGCACTAAACGTAAACGATTGAACCCGTTACACGCGGTTCCCACTGACCAGAACAATGCGGCGGATGAGTGCGAGCAGCCGGGGAAGCCTTTATTCCGAGGAGCCGGTTTATTTGGGGCCTTCTGATTTTACTCCATTCGCTCTTGGCTTCGTCTTCCAGGCTCACTGCAGCGGTAGCTTGGTGCGCCAACAGGAGCACGCACACACACACACACACACACACACACACACACACACACACACACACACACACACACGCGTGCGCACACTCACACTTACACGCACACACACTCCCCCGTTAACGCTGTAAAGACGCTACACTGATCTCTGATGTACTTTAATGCGCACACAGTTTTATTTGGGCCATTCTACTTCCCTTACCTCTAAGAAGAAGATGATGGAGGACGATGATGATGGTGGAGGCTAACAGAAGTCGTGCTTGTGTTTTCTTTAGGTGTAATTTAGCTACACATAGTATTTTTTGTATTTTAAGCTTTAAAATCACTGCCCCCAGGTTTGCACAAGCATAACCGATCAGGCTATGACCTCATCATTTAATACAGAGCGACCATGTATAGCTTGTATTCTTACCCTGGCAGTCTGTGTTCAGTCTGCAGGTCAGATGCCTCATTGCTGGACCAATTACAGCAGGCTCCATTGCATTAGCATCATACTTGTAGTGACTGTTCAAATATTCTTCAATACAATGTCTAGATGTCCTACCCCTACATTTAAAGGGAGGTTGACACGTCTGTTCTAAACAGTAACGTTTTCTTGTTCTGGGACTGGTCACTTTGACCATGCTAGGTGCAAAAAGTTTCATCACCTCAGCAGTTTAGCAGGTTTTCTTTTTCACATGGCAGCTTGACAGTTGAGTGCATGGGTGATCTTGACTTGTAGTCCTAGGCTCCCAGAACCTTTCTACATTAGACAAGCAACAGTACTTTTTACATGGACAAATGGACATATCCACTTTCTTAAATCCACAGGCCCTGTTTTTAACACGGACTTTCTTTTGCCACCTCTATGTTACAAACTGAGCTAACCCTGATTACATCAATATGACATCCTCAGGGTTACTTTCTGACACTTTACAAAGCTCCCCCAGAGCCCCAGAGGTCCCTTTTTTCCACGAGCTGAATACTCTTAATGATGAGTACACTCGTGCGTGTCAAATTGTGGAGTTCCCAGCATAAGTTTATTTTTTGATTTCTAAGTAGCCTGTATGAAAATAAGACCGGAGTGCAAACAATTTTTATTTATTTTTTTATCCTATAAGTTTCTGAAGAGCTGCTGTGAAGCCCAAAGCTGGAGAATTCAGCCGTCACCATCTAAAGATACGATAGAAGGCCTTTGGAGATGGATAGCTAGTAGAGGTAGGAGGGGGGCAATCGATACTGCATAGTATGCTGATATTTTGCGTGGCCATATTGTATCAATACACAGATACTAAGTATCAATCTTTATTATTTTTGGTACAAGGATAACAGCAATTGCTTTTTCAATCCACTAGAGGGTGATGGGTTGTTTTTTGGTGAGGTCCAGGTTCACGCTTCGCTTGACAAAGCTACCTTTCAATTCTGAGAAAATAACACAATCCATCACCTGCTTCATGTGCAAAGACCTGCGCCCATACAAACTTGTGGAAAACTAAGGCTTGGATACAGGCTCACTACACTGGAACCCAGGTATACGATTATCTTGAAAGGTTGTTTTTTTTTTTAAACATATGTGTGCCCAAGCTCTACAGAGAAGTTTAAAGTTGAGGAATATTTGCGTACAGCAGAAAGGGTTGCATTAACTTTAAGGGCAGGGGATTCCTATGTGACTATCACACCATATTATCTCAGAGGACTTGGGACTGCTGCCTCCAAACAATGACAATTTTACAAATATTTCAATAGTACTTTGCTTTCAAATTAACCAGTTCCTGAAGGGGCTGCACATCAAACCATTTCAAAATACGTATTATTTTTATTGTATGTGTGTACGTATAATAATACACAGGTTTGCATTTAGTCGTTGGACTATGTAGACCACATATGTCAAACTCGCGGCCTGTGGGCCAAATCTGGCCTGTCTGCCTTGGAGATGATGTGTGTGGTTGTGTGTTTTAAAAAGGGGTTAGGGTTTAAAGAACAGTGTTTAAAATACACACCTTTGAAAGTAATTACTCGTTAATTTTCTTATTAAGATTTAGTCTTTAGAAGAAAGATTTTAATTTCGATTCATCGATTTAATGAATTTCTAAATGTGAGATTAATGAGTGAGATTTTTTAACCCTAACAATTCTCAAAGTATTTAATATATATGATACAGTGATCAATGATGCAAAGTTATATAGGTGACATCATTAGTAGTTAACCTCATAATATTTCATATCTATGATAGTTATTAATGAGGCTATAAGTGTACTCTTATTGTCAAACAATGAAATTAACATTCAAGCAGCTGACCAGTCAAGATCTTAGATACATATTCAATGATTCATAACAAATTTCTGGCCTGAAGAAGTCCTAAAATTACGTTCCGTGACTTAACAATAGTAGTATGTGTGTGTGTATACTACTATGCACGGAAGCGGTGCACGCTTTCTTCTTTGACGTGATTTTAATCAGTCGGAAGTTGATCTTTGTGGCTCAGGCTCTGCTCGCTCCCTTCTCTCATCCTGTGATATATCGGTAGGTTGTAATAAGCACCGAAAACGATGGCGGGTATCACGGAACTTATTTATTCAGGACTGCCAGAATACATCAGCCAGCTTGCAACTCTCCCGCTCCGGAACTCAACAACTTACACTTACATAGTCATGTGACTCTTAGAACAAATCACAACACAAATAACCCTCTACATGGAAAAACCCAGTCTATTACACATCCTACCTACCGGGTAACCTGGCGAGGATCTGTGTCTGAACCTTATCCTCTTACTACTGGAGTTCCTCAGTGTTCCGTCCTGGGTCACCTCCTCTTCTCTCTCTACACCAATTCCCTCGGCTCGGTCATTCGCTCGCATGGCTTCTCCTAGCACAGCTATCAGCACTCATGTGGCGGCACGGATCTCAGCCTGTCTGACTGACATCCCTTGGTGGATGTCCACTCACCATCTGAAAATCAACCCCGACAAGACTGAACTACTTCTTTCCAGGAAAAACATTCTGCAACACAGGGTCTGACCTTTTAACTTTGACAACTCTGTGTTAGCGCACACTTTGACGGCCAGGAACGTCGGTGTGACGGCCAACTGTCCCAGATGGCCAACTCTCCCTGACTCCCAACATTACAGCGACAATACGATACTGTAGATACACGCTCTACACCATCAGGAGAATACGTCCCTTTCTTACTCAGAAGGCGCAGATACTGATTCAGGCTGTTGCCATCTCCCACCTCGACTATTGTAACTCTCCCCTGACAGGTCTCCCTGCCACTGCCATTCGACCTCTGCAGCTAATCCAGAATGTAGCAGACTGGTCTTTAACCTTCCGAAATTCTCCCACACTACTCCACTCTTCACTGGCTACCAGTGGCTGCCCACATCCAGATCAAAACATTGCTGTGAATGGATCGGGTCCAATCTACATCCAGGACATGGTCAGACCCTATATCCCAACCCACGCACTCCGCTCAGCAGAGTCTTTACATCTTCCACCACAAACTAAAGACACACCTCTTCAGACTCTACCTTGACTCAAAAGACGAACAAATTGTAGCACTTTAATTTTACTTAATAATGGCTCTTATCTATAACCAGTTGTAAATCGGCTTATTTAATGAAATTACACTTTATTTCTTTTGAGTTTGTATCCTTTATGGTTGAAATGCACTGTAAAGCATCAGCTAAATGACATGTAATGTAATAGTAGCTTTTTTGTTGCCTCAGTCTGTTGGTTCGGCACAGGTCTCTTCAGTTGCATGCCCTTACAAGCAGCTGGCTGGGCGCTTCTGTATGCAAACCGGGTGCATGCAAACATACGTTCATTCGTGGGAACACAGCAGAGAACGCTTCAGCCGTGTACAAGCTGATTTTCAACCGTTCATGAATCAGGCGGAGATATTTTTGGACGTTGGTTTTCCGAAGTCCTTAAGAAAACATTACAAAAGACCCTGTTCGAGAATGTATTTTATTTTTTATTTAATTTTGGAAATCGACAGATAAAGTCTCAGAGATTGACGGGTGTGCACTGTTGTAGATCATATTGGCCTGCAACTAGTCTAACCTATTTCTGTTGCCTTCTTCCTGTTCACCTGTTTGAAATACCCGGTCCCAGACTAGGATACACCGGTATCACTTTCTTACAGAACAGATATTACCAGGGAGATGCACACTTAATTGAATTGATTCTTTTGGGACTCTTCTTCTTTTATTTATTTATTTTTTTTAAATATAAATAATGGAAATGACCGGTTTTCTTTCATTGGGTTATTGTTGCAACCCTTGCAGCTCATTAGGCTTGGGGTTCCGGATGCAGTTATATGGAAGTAGTTCTACTAGTACAGCAGTGAATACTGATATCAGAATATCTAGACATTAGGTGAGAACATCAGGGGAAACGGTTGATGATGTTCTTGATTTGTTGATTTCTGTCAAGGCAGTCAACTTAAAGCATTGCTTATCTTTCATACAAGGTTGGGGTGGCGGTGGGGCGGGAGTCAATCCCAGCCAACATCGGCCGAGAAATGGGGTACACCCTGGATTGGTCGGCAGTCAATCGCAGGGCTGACACGTAGACCATACAGTCACCAATTGACCTAACTCCCAGAGCAAGTCTTTGGACAGTGGGAAAACATGTACAACGCACAGAAAGGCCACTGGGTAGAGTTGAACCCTGAATTTCTTGCTGTGAAGCATCAGTCCTAACCACCACACCCCTGTGCCGGCCTGAAATGTTCATATTGTTTGCTTTTCTTTCCCACAGATATGGAATATAAAACAGATGATAAAGTTGACACAAGAACATTTAGAGGCCCTTCTGGATAAGTTTGGAGGAGAGCACAACCCTCCTTCCATATATTTAGAGGTAAGATCATTTCAATTTGAAATAATTCATTTGCACAGAAATATAATCTTGTGATAGAAATGAAGTTTTCCATCCATGAGTAAACAATTCAAGTTACTATAGCACATTACAAGCAATAATGCAATCTTCGTGTCAGTGCTCAAAGGTGTGTCATCTGTGTCAGGCATATGAGGAGTACACAAGTAAACTGGACGCCCTGCAGCAGAGGGAGCAACAGCTGCTAGAGGCCATGGGCAACGGCACAGACTTCTCCTGCTCCCCTTCTCCCATGCCAGCCCTTCTGGAGGTCATGAGCGGAGGTTGTGGGGTTGCTGGGGGGGCTCAGGCCTTTCCCTCAGCCCCCAATACCTTGGCTGTCCTGCAGACCCCTACAGACGCTGGTCGAGCCAACCCTCGCTCCCCCCAGAAGCCCATCGTTAGGGTCTTCCTGCCCAACAAACAGAGAACTGTGGTATGTCTGAAGTCCTCTTTTTTTTGTGTGTGTGTCGACTTTATTCCTTTTTTAGCCTGATCTTTATCTGCATATTGAAACTTTCACTGCTGCACACAAGTCGGGGCTCTAATGACAAGTTGGGTCCATTTAAAGAAAGCTGATTAAATGGTTTTCATCTGATATGATGACCAACATTCAATGCTTTGTTCTAAAACCACAGTTGACGCTTTAAATATACAAAAATAGCATTTGGTACAGACCAAGTAGTACTCTTGATGCTCTCACCTGAATGTTTCTAATGTCTGCTGTCCTAATTGTTACATTGTTCGGTCCTCTCCGTCGTGCTTTCGAGTGGTAAAATACATTTTACAAATGTACAAGCAGTTTTTTGAATGACCTCAAACATACGCTTATTTCTATACTGACATTAAGTGTTCGTAGGCCATTTATATGAGACTGCTATCTGTCACAAACTAATATTGGCTAACGGCTTAACTCAGAAGGAGATGCCTAAAATTTAACACACTGTTTTTTTGTTATTCCGGTATTACTTTCCCTAGCTGCATTACCACCAGGATGTTCCTGGTCATTTTAGTGCCGGGACGATTTTTCCTGGCAAAAAAGGTTCCCTCAGCCTGTTTTCTGCATTTTGAAAATAAATCATTTAAAACCTGCAAAGATGCTGGTAGTTACAGGGCCAAATACACCATGTAGTTTCATCTCTAAAACATGTTGGAAAATAGTAAACGTAAACAATTTTGTCTCCCCACAACAACATTCAATGCTACATGCTGGATGTAATAAATTAAATAATGAGGAGGAACTAGAATCTGTCTCCACAGACAATCAATCCGATAGTTATTTATTTGTCCTTTAGAACATAACCACCATGTAGGAATACAAATAAACCTGTTTCTCTCATTCACAGTACAGTGCTCTTCCGATCTTTTTTTATAATATGTCGGGAAGCCAACAACCAACTGCGACTGTAATTTTATCAAGTACTAACTATCTTCCCTCATCTGAAGATGGTCCTGATTTGTTTTATAAATTATGTGGCACATGATTTGATGCAGTATGTGTGTTTTCACTAAACAAACTGCAACTTTAAGTTCTGCAAAGCCCATCCCAATTATTACTGCACTTAAGTACCTCCTGACCAAAAGACTTTTGGGGTAAATGTTATTGGTAGATGATTTTGACCCAAAACCCTGCAGCCAAAGCATAATTAGTTACTCAAAAATATTCCTAATTGTTGGGGAACTGCTCTGCAGGTTGATGATCAGCGTGAGTATAGGCGTGACTTTTACTTTAATGAACTCCACAGTAGTAACCTATTACCATTCCACCTGAGACTAAATTGTACATTCTCACTCCAACTTTACAGTTGAACGTTTCACCGGCCACACCTGGTGTGGTTGTGTCATCTCATTTCCTTTTTGTTTCAAGTTTAGCGACTGCTTTTATGGTGTTTTCAGGTCCCAGCTCGCTGTGGGATGACTGTGAGAGACTCACTGAAGAAAGCTCTGATGATGCGAGGCCTAATTCCAGAATGCTGTGCAGTCTACAGGATACAGGACGAGTAAGTCTAGATGAAATGGCATTTTATCTCTGGTGTAAATGATTCCCTCACTTTATTAAAAAAAAAAACTATATTCTAGAAGAAATAGATATGTGGTCGTCGTGGCGCAGGGGTTAGAGAAGGTGTGCTGGGAAGCACAAGGTTGGTGGTTCGAGTCCAGGCTTCCCCATGTTCCATGTCAAAGTGTCCCTGAGCAAGACACCTAACCCCTAATTGCTCCCTGGGCAAAAATGTGAAAAAGCCATGGGTTTAAGTGTAATGTAAGTCGCTTTGAATAAAAGCGTCTACTAAATGACCTGTAATGTAATAATGTAATGTAATATGTTGTGTTTAAAAGTACTACTGAGTTTTAGGGACACTTTAGGTATTAAGGAGCTGTGGGAGTTGTGTAATACTGGGGGGAAAATTTTCCGCGATTGAAGTAGTTAATTGACGAGAGAAGAGAAAACCTTGCTCCATAATTATTTCCTTTAAAAAAAATCTATAATGGACCTAATACGCCCTTCTAACGTGGACATCAGAGCCAGCTGTGCATTACCAATCTGCTGAGATCCCATCCTGGTATTACCATGTATGCTGGTCAGCTCAGGAGCTGGCCCGCTGTCTCATGAGATGACGAAGTTTGGCAATGTATGGCACAATAAATGTATGTATGTATGTAAGTATAAAAAGAAGTCACTGTTTCAACATATTCTGAATCGAACAGTTCCTCTCTAAGGCATTGCACATGACAATTTGGTGAAAATGAGAATATTTATGACAATATTTGATATGAAATGCCTGCTGGAAGACAAAAAGTTAGGAGAAGCAGAAGGGCCTTAGCCAAACGCGGTCCTTATTCAGCAATAAAAGGTTGACTTTCTAGATGTAGCATGTGCTGCTTTTCTTTTGGAAACCCCCAAATTCCTGTTGGCACAACTTTCAATATGGTGGCTAGATGAACAGCAGTGGGAGGTGTAGACCTTTCCCCTAACTTTCTACATCCTCTTTCAGAGAGAAGAAACCAATTGGCTGGGACACAGACATCTCCTGGCTCACAGGAGAGGAGTTACATGTAGAAGTCCTGGAAAATGTTCCGCTCACCACACACAACTTTGTAAGTACTGCGAGATGAAATACCATATTGTAACTCCAGTGACAATAAACCTGATATTTTTATTATAGTGCTCAATATTACCAAGTTCCCTCCCCAGCCCATCACAATCAGATGACGTGACAAAGTCTGCAACCTTCTAGTCAACTGGAAAAAGATACGTTTTCTCTAAAGTCTGTAGATGAGGAAAAACTGGATTTATATTTCCCGTCCAAATTTTCCCAGGAGTTGCCAGCGTCTTGCATGAGTCGAGGCAGATGCCGCAGACCTTGCTTGCCTCTTGACTAACTAACTGTTCGAAGGTACTGTGGGTACCTGATGATGTATTTAGTTTATTTTTAAATGACAGTAGACACTGTAATTTAGATTTCTGGATTTGTTCATTTGTGGGGCTCCACAGTAGAACCCGGTGCAGTGTACCTTGACATGATTCTCACAAAAGGGTCTAACCCGTGGATGCTATGTTTGTGTCTGATTTATAGGTAAGGAAGACCTTCTTCACACTGGCCTTTTGTGACTTCTGCAGAAAGCTGCTCTTCCAGGGTTTCCGCTGTCAGACCTGTGGCTACAAGTTCCACCAGCGTTGCAGCACAGAGGTTCCCCTGATGTGTGTCAACTATGACCAACTAGAGTAAGTCCCACCCAGGGGACGATCCAGATGCAGCAACCACTTTGAGATTGAACCAACTGTGAAATGTAGTCTTGTCCAGGTACAAGAATCTCGTGAGGTCCTGGATTTGTTTTTATAGCTGTGTGTAGCAAGAGGCCATTACTGTAGCTGCAGCACATACAATATGCAAAACTCAACAGCTCACAACTGTCTCTGACCAGTTAACCCCTGCTTACATCTAAAAAACATGGCCCGTAAATGAACACACATGGTGTTAGGGCTGTCACAACATAACATTTTTGTTGTGTGGTTAGTGCACCAACATCTATTGCGATATGCAATGTTATTGCAATTTTCAGACCACTTTATGCCACTGATACCATAATGACAATATAATAGCATAGTAATAAAAGTACTCTTTTAAACAACAAAAAACATTTTTTTGTCAGAAATATGAAGATATATATCCTAAAAAAATGAAAAATAATAAGTGCAAGGGACACAGTGCGGGCGAAGCATCAGGCTTGGTGCGATGCGGTCGGTTCGAGAAAATGTGTGCAGCAGAAAAGCGCGCCGCGGCAGTCGGTGAGGTTTAACCTGGGGGGGCTTCGACTGCCGGCAGGCCAACGCACTTTATAATATCATGGATTCACTGCTTCTCTTTAACGGTCTGTATCTGTGTGTGCGCGCTGCCTAAGCCCCACCTTCGCTTTCCACAAGGAGAAGGGACAGAGGCAGCGCGATCAACTTAAATGTTGGTGACGTTCATTTATATGTAAAATGAATATCGCAGCACCAAAAATTATTGCAGTCTATTTCAGAGAGTGTGCGATAAGTGAATTTATCACATATTGCGACAGGCCTACATGGTGTTTCACAGTCACTAGCTTTTAGGTGATTTATTTTTTCCCTGTGATTTTATGGATTCTCTCACTGTCTGAGATCGACACAGTATCTAACATACATGCTTTCTAAAGTGATTACTCATTACTTTTAAGATTTAGTCTTTAGAAGAAAAACAGACATTCATTAAAAACAACATTGTAACAACAACATTCATTAATCGAGATTAATGAATTTCAAAATGTGCGATGAATTAGTTGATTTATTTCTATTCTATCTATTGACAGCCCTAGTGTGTGTGTGTGTGTGTGTGTGTGTATGTATATATATATATATATATATATATATATGTACTCTGTAAATGTATTGTGATGCCTCCAAAGCGTTTCATCAATCAACAATATATTTTCCATGTCCTTCTTGCCAGACACTTGGCTCTATATAGTTACTGGTCAAACTCCATAAAGTTTACATAGTGTTGAGTACTACTTTTGCATTAGAGTATCCAGAGGGAGCTGTGTGTGAAGTCTGATGAATTACCTCATGTGATCTCACTTGAGTGAGATCAGCGTCTGTTGTGGGGAAGAAATGTGAGGAGTTAGAAAGAAGTTAGCTCATCAGAATTCCCTGAGGATTCTGATGTTTGCTCTTGCAAAATATATGTGGACTGTAGGATGGGAGAACATAACTTGTTAGTCCCTTCCTTGACCAAGCCCGCTTCTGTATCCGCTGTCTCCTAAATCAATTCTACCGAAGTAAGTTGTGTGGAGAATAATAGAGCAATGATCTCGATGTTTGATCTGCAGCTTGTTGTTGGTGTCCAAATTCTTCGAGCATCACCCGTTTACCCAGGAGGAGGTCTCCTCAGAGGGAACGACCCCTGTGTCAGATGCCTGTCCATCACTACCCCCATCAGATTCCACCGGGTGAGTCCTCCACCTTTACACTCCTTAGTGGGGCAGGCCTCCTCTTAATGTGCTTCTCCAGGGCTTGTACAACAACATTGTATTTTTTCTCCATTTGTGCCTAAAAAGATTACAGAAGTATGAGAATATCCATGCAAGTTGCCAAAAGTCTTTTTACTTAAAAAATGTGTTTTTCCAGTTCTATGTGCCATACCACTTTGTCCCCGTCCAAGTCCATACCCATCCCGCCCAGCTTCCGGCCAAATGACGAGGACCACCGCAACCAATTTGGCCAGCGGGACCGCTCGTCCTCAGCCCCCAACGTCCATATCAATACCATTGAGCCTGTCAACATTGATGTGAGTCTGTTACCACTTTGTTGAACTGATTTGGACACGTGTGTATTTACTATACTTACTTATTTAATATACTTACTATACTTAACAGGTATTGATTCCACCAAACAGGAGCTGATACCACTGAGTAAAACACTAACCAGAAAAAAGTGGCTAAGTAACAATATAATTGCAGCTATATTTTTTGCAACCGATTTTAATAGCCGCTATCATCGGACTGTGACAGTGACCCTTATTGCACTTTTAACAAATTGTTTTTCGCAATTTATGAATAGAATGAAAAGGTAACTAAACATAAAGTAGCCCAACTCAAACACCTTTTCTTTCAAATTGCAACCTATAAAACATTATTTAATACCCCAGGCAACCTGTAGAGTTGGTAAGTCATGCTGTGTTTTCCAAAATTGTATGTGTCCCAGCAAATGAGTGACCATAAAAAAGCATAGTAAACGAGACAAACGAGTAAACGAGACATGGCCCTTGTTTCAAGACTGCTCGGGTGGGTTGCCGACGTCACCTCCGGATACACTGAGGACGGTTCACCTGACAGGCAGTCGTGTAGGGAGCAGGGGCTCCACAAAGGGAGAAAGAGCGCAGCGGGCACTAATTCCACAGCTCTTGATAGTGGGCAAGCGGTTCTGTAAACCGTGTGGCAGGAACCCTGAGCCACTTTCCTCGCGGCCCTTTCGATCTAGAACTGATTGTGGCGCTGTTGCTCAAAGAAAGTCAACTGGGGCGGGATCTTGTCTGTGCGTGTTTGCTCTAAATAGTGTTAATTTTCCTTGTACCTTCTTTTCAGGACCTGATTCGAGATCAAGGATTGCCACGGTCAGATGGAGGTAAGCATCAAAATAGGAGACTTGTTCTTTGTTTCCCTACCATCCCGCATCTTGGTCTTTTGTGTGTGTGTGTGTGTGTGTGTGTGTGTGTGTGAAGATCAGTCTTATTCGGTTCGGTTTAGTCCTGCACACTTCCATCCACTATGAGCAGTACCTGAGGGCAAATGTTGTATTTATCGGATCTGTGGGCAAGGTTTCTGGTAGGCCAGAACTTCCACATCTCCGTTCCTTTGTTTTCTTTTTTCAATCTTACATTGTGATGCTCTGCTAAGCTGAGCTCCTCCTGCAAATATTAAAAATGAACACGCGCAGCTTGTTTAAAAGTTAACTTTAAAAAGTTTTAAAAAGTTGTCATTCAATCAGAAGCTTGCTTTTACTGGTTTGAAGGTGATTAAGTTACACGCATTTGATAAGAGAGCTAATTCTAGTTCTGTAATATTGCTGATACTTTAAAGCTCAAGAAACATAAAGCCTGCCAAGGTTTAAAATCGTGTTTAACCTTGTGTATGAAGAAAAATGTCACGGTGCTCAGGGATAATTCAAAGGTTTCGGATATGAACCTAACGGCCTCTTACTTTTCAGAAGTCTGGTAGCTACTTTAGATTTTATTCAACTGACAGGCTTAAGACCTCTTTTATGAGGGCTATTCCCTTTCAATGGAATATTTACCCTAGGCTTGACAACGCTGCTGTTGCATTCAAATTCCTGAATTAGGGTTCATCCATTCTTCATAAATCCAGAGCAACACTTTTTAAAGAGTAGTTCAAAATTCTGGGCTCAAAAATGCTTTCTTTTGTGGGCTGCATGCTCATAGAAAGCAATCACTATGCTGATGAATAGTGGTGATTGAAGGAAATAAACTCATTTCTGTTTCAACGATATAACAATCCTCCCTGCAGGTCCAAACTACTACGTCATGCTAAAGCACAGCTGGAAGGAAACCGCTTCTATACTGTAGTGCTTCATTTCTTGTCTTGTTTTGGCTATTTCTATATTGACTTAACACACAGCAGTCTTATACCTACAATACAGGAATGAGTTTGAGCTAAACAGTGATAACTGCATCGCTGGCGAGCTTAACGTATTTCCAATTAAATTTAAATTGTTTCTTCCCCAGAATAGCAAGCTTCTTAAAGATTTTAAAGGGCTTTACTTGCTGAGCAACAAGTGTTAACTGATTGGTTGATAGTGCTACACAGCTGTGTTTTTATTTTATTTGTTTGTGTACAGATTAAACAAACAGACGCACAATGATGTCAATCAGTAAACTTCGAGGGGTTAGTCTGTGTATTGTGTTTAACTTTGTAGCTAGGTAGCTGCTTCCAGTTGTTACAATACAATAGGCTAATCTAGGCCTACTAAAAACACAGACATGAAATATCAATCAGAAAAATGGAGCCCAAAACGTATCAAAGAAATGTATGAATTAGCAGTGGGAAGCCCACCCTGATCAAACACGCGTAGTGTGTATGAGGACTCTCCACCCAGACGCTCAGTTGCAGCCATGGACAGTAGTTAGTTCGAGGTGCGAGGGGCGGGGTGAGTAGCAGTGATGGTCTGTCTGTTTCTCTTTGCCCTGCAGCCCCCCCGACCCACCCCGCCCGCTGCTTGAGGAAGCACCGAACACGGACCTCAAGCCCCCTCCTATACTCCTACCCCAATGACATAGTGTTTGATTTTGAGCCTGAGCCTGTTTTCCGAGGTAGTTAGGCCTCTGTGTGTTGCTGTGTCCTTCACTCCCTCCACCCCACACAACAACCTTGTGTGTGTGTGTGTGTGTGTGTGTGCGTGTGTGTGTGTGTGTGTGTGTGTGTGTGTGTGTGCGTGTGTGTGTGAGTGTGTGTGTCTCGCTGTACTCCCCCCACACCCCTCATGTCCGTACATGCGCTGTCTACCACACAGGTTACCCATAAATCACACCGTCTACTCGGAGCAGACATTGGTGATAGGGTTGGTGATTTGATTGCAGAAATGCTCCTTTGATTATGTAATGTTGATTGAAGTAAATGACTAATCGATTATTGGTGAAATCTGTTCTGATCTGTGTTCAAATGACTTATCTACTGCACTGTAAAAGCACACACATAACTGCATTTGTTTGATTGTGTTTTTTTTTTAATTATCTTGGAGCCAATCAACATGATTTCAGGTATTTAAAGGCTTAACCAGTTATGTGTAATACACATTGCACGAGGGTCATTATGTGTTGTCTTAGTCTTGGACAGAAAGTTTGTCATGGGACATCAACAAAATGATCATGGATTAAAGTTATCTTTAATTTCACAAATGCTCTATTTAGACTGTTTTAGATCGAACACTGCAATAGACCTACTACTGTAAATAAGATACTAAAAACCAGTGACGTTAAATAGCCATGTCATTTTAGTTTAATAATTTGGAAAAACAAAAGCAACCAGGTGACTGATTTTTTTTTCCCCTTTTCCAATTGATTGAATGAATGTTAATGACCTACAGCTTTTTAGAGTAAATTTGCATGCAGTACTTGTCATTGTTATTAACAAAATCAATGAATACTGATGAAAAAACGGAATGTCCACCATTTAATATTTAAATTATTTCTCATAATTTCTCTTCTGAATTATTTTTATTTTTTATTTTTAATGTTTAGTGACACTTTGCTAGCAGTTTCCTACTGCTTCCAGTCTTTTTATTGACCACAGGTAATTTGTTCTCAACCTTTGTCTGTACTTTCTTCATTGTAAATAGTTTAAAGTCACCATTGTAGAAGTCTGTTAAAGAGACAACAGTTACGTTTCCAATTAGACTCCTTTCTGATTAATATTATGGAATCTTTTGTGATCCAGACATAAGTAGTTAATAATAGTGATGCACTTTGTATTCTGGATTAAACCATTGACTCCCATCCAACCAACAACCCCTCACCTCTACATGCAAACACACACCCCTACTGTACACACACACACACACCTGATCCAGAAGCCCCTATCCCTCTCCCCACCCCTTCTTCCATTTTCTGCTTTTTCTCAACCTTTTTTACCGATCTACCTCACCTCTCTTCTTTTATTGTTTCCTTTCGGTTTATCTCTGATCCCCCTTTAGGTTCCACCGCCGGGCTCTCCGCGACGCCTCCCGCCTCTTTACCTGGCTCTTTGACCAATGTCAAGGTTCCACAGAAGTCCCCATGCCAACAGAGGGAGCGCAAGTCATCGTCCTCGTCCGAGGACCGCAATAAGATGGTGAGACCTTGTCACAAAAGCTGCAGTTTTTCTGGAATTCATTATCTAGTTCTTTGTTTTGACTGAGTGCCCTGTGGAACAGAAAACCTTGGGGAGAAGGGACTCCAGTGATGACTGGGAAATCCCCGAGGGTCAGATCACTCTTGGTCAGAGAATAGGCTCTGGATCATTTGGAACGGTCTTCAAGGGGAAATGGCACGGTACGACCAATACTATACTTCTCTAGCATCAATTAAGGACACTGTTTACATCCTCTGGGTATCAACTCATTATTTGTATAAATAAAATGTCTGAAACAAGTATTGGAATTACAGAATAGCTTTACACCTGAACATATTTAGGGTTAGGTTAGAGCTAATCCTATAGGGCTTTTATTTCATTTGTAGTACTTTTTTAACCCTGCATTCAAATTTTGAAGAACAAAAAAAAATCTACTCACATTTCCTCCATCTCCTCCAAGGTGATGTGGCAGTGAAGATGTTGAACGTAACTGCTCCCACACCACAACAGCTTCAGGCCTTTAAGAATGAAGTGGGTGTCCTCAGGTAACATCCTTAGATTAGTGGTAGATTCTATGCACCTTCACTTTCACTTCCCTTCAAATGAACATCTTATTACTAAAGTATCACTCATTAGTAAAAAAAAGTGCTTCAGTTCTCTTAACCTCTGTGTTTTTGCACTAGGAAAACGCGTCACGTTAACATCCTTCTGTTCATGGGCTACACCACTAAACCTCAGCTGGCCATTGTGACCCAGTGGTGCGAAGGCTCCAGTTTGTACCACCACTTGCACATCATCGAGACCAAGTTTGAAATGATCAAGCTGATTGACATCGCCCGGCAGACAGCTCAGGGCATGGAGTAGGTGCCCACTCAAATGGAAGTGGCATAGGCCATGTTTGTAATAGTTTAAAAACTTTTCCCCTTTTCCTTTTCAGTTACTTGCATGCCAAATCAATCATCCACAGAGATCTGAAGAGCAACAGTATCCTTTTAAAACATTTCAGTTTTGTCGTAACAACAAGGGGCTTTTTTTCTCCAAATGAAATTCAAATAAGCTGATGATGGAGCATTTAAAAATATAACCTCCATACTGAAGATGTTATATAGTTTTACATTAATAGTGCAGAATTAGAATAGGAGTGTTTTCTTGACATAATCTTCTTCAGATATCTTCCTCCACGAGGATCTGACGGTGAAGATTGGTGACTTTGGTCTAGCTACAGTCAAGTCCCGCTGGAGTGGCTCCCACCAGTTTGAACAGCTGTCTGGCTCTATACTATGGATGGTCAGTGTTCATCCCATACCAGGGACCCTTAACGTGGTTGTCTTTTTTTACTCCATATCTTCTGTGGGTCCTTTTTATACTTGCACTCCTCATGAATAGTCGTGATCTGGTTAGTGAACCCTTTGCTTTCTCAGGCCCCAGAGGTGATACGACTGCAGGACAAAAACCCCTACAGCTTTCAGTCAGACGTCTACGCATTCGGCATTGTGCTGTACGAGCTAATGTCAGGAGCCCTGCCCTACTCTAACATCAACAACAGAGACCAGGTAAGACGACTGTATAAACCCCACAGATGTTTTTAGAAACCACAAAACGATTCAATTCATGGTTCTGCGTGTGTTGCAGAGCAATTTACCACCAGAACAACAGGCGGAGTAACGTGTTTTTGTTGAAGACGACCTAGAGAGTCACGTCTATTTATTTATTTATTTGTTTGTTTATTTATCATAGACTTTATTGCCCCGTGCATCGCCACTGCTGCTTTCCATCGCGGACACATTTGTCCCGTGTTTTCCTCCACAACTTTGTGCACCTCTCGACCGGCGTTTGCGGCGATCTCCCTAAGTGAATCCAACCCGCTTCTACAACCCGCCAATGACGGCTTGTATAAGCGGTCATATTTACACATTTCTTCCGACAAAAGTTCTTAAATCTGATCTGTTCTCTCGTAAACATTCTTAGTTTTAATAATGGCGGTATCTGGCTATGAAAGCGGAAATGTGAGACTCCGTAAAGGACGTAGTTAGCGGACCAATCGCAGGCTGGTGCGCTGCGGGAGGCTTGCGTTGCTTCTTCGACACAAGCCTAGAAAAATGGCTCGACACACGCAAGGACGCGAGGAGGTGTGAAAAGCGACGCAAGGGACACGCAAGGGGGGCTTGCGTCTGCATCGCTCTGAAAACGTAGAAGCAAAAACTAGGCTTAAGAGATACCTGGGCATAAAGCCTGTCCCATCTTGGCATTAGGATGATGTTAAGTTTAATAAAACACAACAAATAGAACACGAGTTTCCTTGATTTCTTAGAGTATATTATTCTCATGCTGAAACTATGTTTGGGATTGATTTTCATATCATTTACGGTTGTTGGTGTGCCGTGATATTTTTTCTGTGTCTTAAGTGTGCCTTGACGCAAAAAAGGTTGAAAGACACTTGACTAAGGAGCCGGGTTTAGCTGGTGGGCCGCCACGTTTCACATTTTTTATATTTTGCTGGTCACATTTACACGCCATAGCCACACATACACCACAGGTTTTTCACATGTCAGTTAAGTGCTTTTTTAAGCATTAATTAATACTTTATTATGCACTTATTAGCAAGTATCCATGAACTTATTAACAGATTACTATGCTTTTTGTCAGTCTATGTAAAGAAAGAACCTTGTATGATATGAAAAATCATACAAAGTGTTGCCAAATTATTTATTTGGTAAATTGTATGATCTTTATTTTGAGTTTGACTCATTTAAAATGCACAATTAATTAAGATTAATAAAATGTATTTTTATTTAATTGAATGCATCTTGAAAAAAATTAAAATCAACATAGTCAATCATGTTAAAATATTTCCATGGCACAATCCAGTCACAATTCCTAACATGTACATTTAAACGTTATTGTTGGAATGCATTAAGCATTGTTCTTCGAATCTTTAATCAACTTATTATTCCATTTCTTCCGCGCCACCTTTCAACTGCTCCACACTTTCAGCTATTAAAACCATTCAAATGTTAAAATATTCAGCTCTTTCCCGGGAGGGGTGCTATGACTTTTCAGCTTTCTAGATCTTAAGCTTGAATTTATATAAATCAATAACCATGAATATTTCTTCTAATGGTTTTCCTATGGAGATCGTGTTCAAATCCTCTTAAACTTCAACTTTCAGATTTTTCAGCTTCGCCAATCTTTCAGCTACAGACACCATTTCCATTTTCAAATGTTGACACAAGTCTCAACTGTTTTATGGAAAAAAAACTGCTCGTTGATATCTATTCTACTTTTTTCATAATCACCGATTATGTTTCACCAGTTCTTCGCTCCGTTTCTTTTTTTACATGAGTGTGTATTGCATTTCATAGAGTGAGACCTGGAGATCTTAGAGTGTGGGGCTGCGTCAGAATGTGGTTAAAAAAATATGGAACTTCTGTCCTCAGAGCCAAAGTATACACTTTTGAGGCTTCATTTCTTTGGATTAATGATGGCATGGTTGTGCTGATTGGATTAATGTGTTCATAGAATCCCAGAGTTGTTTAGTTTTGGCTTCAGAAGTGTTAAAGTGACACAACCTCTGCCAAAAGCCCCATAGGCTCCAATACAAATCTGCCGACATATTTCTCCAAAAATCCAGAAGGTACACGTTTTGTCAACTGTGACAGAAGCCGTATTTATTACCGGACAGACATAAAAAACGCATCCATGCGTTCGGTAGAGTCTTGGGTCTCGCACAAGCGTCTTATTTTTTAGATAGCTGTTATAGTTTTGCGCTGGTGGTCATTTGTTTGAGGTGTGGATTCTGTGTAACTCGCTGTCCTGTGTCTGCCCTTTGCAGCAGCTCGTTAATGAGCCCAGGTGCACCGTTGCCGTGGTTACTCGCACACACGCCGCAGTATCTGTCTGTGACTCACAGCTGCTCCTATTACCTGATTAGTGGAGTCACATGACGCAGCTGTGCTTTCTCTCAACAGACCAATATGATAAAGTCAGCTGCTCAGTCAGTCTGTCTTGTCTATTTCTCCTCTCTATCCCTCTATCTCTTCCTCACCACCCCTCCCTTCCTCACCCTCTCACCCTCCCTCCCTCTATCTACACCCCCACCCCACCCAATCCAATAATTTCAAAATAAAAGCCCCATGGAGGGAATTTTTACTGTAATGTTTGTGATGAGGCCTATTAATTAAAAACGTCTTAGTTTGAATAACAAACATTCTGTCTCCCAACCCCCCTCACCCAATTCCATTATATCACGATAAAAGCCTCAATGATTATCTGTACTGTAACCATGAAGCTCAGAATGAAGCGGTTTCGTTGAAATACGTATTGCTCTTTCAAATACTACTACAACCACTACGAATATTACTAGTACTACAACTGATACTTCTACCATAATACTAGTATTTCTACTGCTATTAATACTACAACTACTCATGTTATTACAAATACTACTATGGCTAATAGTATTAGTATTACTGCTGTTTCTACTGCTAGTGATACTAAACCTACTTCTACAGCTAGTATTACTATTTATTACAATTACAACTACAATTACAACTATAACTAATATTACTACAAACTATTTTAAACCTTTTTATTCATCTCAGCTTTTGTTATTTCTGTACTTTTTTAAATTCATTTAAGCTCCTGCAACTTCTGTATTTTTTAGAAAATCTATTGAAATTCAGCTTCCCCACTTCCTGTATTTTCAGCAGTTTTTCTTATGCCGGTATTAACAGTAATGTTTTAATATTAATTTCCGTATTTTTTTTTGCAATATCTCACATTCATTTCAGCTGTTTTCATTTCTGCTTTTTCAGTAAATCTATTGAAATTCCTTTCAGCTTCTCCCATTTCTGTATTTTCAGCAATTTCAAATTAATTTCAGCTTTTCTAATATCTGTAATTTCAGCAGATGTATTCAAATTCCCTTCAACTTTCTGTATTTTCAGCTATTTTTAAATATTCATTTCAGCTTTTTGCATTCTCAGCAGGAAATGCATTTCTAGTTGGCACCTACAACTTTATAAAATATCTATTCCACCAAGCAGATGTTATAATGACTCATATGTTCATTCCCATAGATCATATTTATGGTTGGTCGAGGTTACCTGTCTCCCGACCTCAGCAAGGTGCGCAGCAACTGTCCAAAAGCCATGAAGAGGCTGATGGCCGACTGCCTGAAGAAGAAAAGAGAGGAAAGACCCCTCTTCCCTCAGGTGAGACAAATGAATACTAATGCTTCTATATTTCATTGAAAAGTGGCCGATGCATAGAATTAGCTACATTAAGCACATCAGATCTGAATTAAAGTGTCACTCAAAACAAGAAAGTGCAATTTCATCAAATAAGCCGATCTACAACTTGCTATAGATAAGAGCCATTACAAGTACAATTTTAAGTGCTACAATTTGTTAGTCTTTTAGTCGAGGTAGAGTCTGAAGAGGTGTGTCTTTAGTTTGCGGCGGAGGCTGTAAAGACTCTCTGCGGTCCTGGTGTCTTCAGAGAGCTCGTTCCACCATTTCCACCGTTCCACTATTTCAAAGCCAGGACAGCAAAGACTTGTGATCTTGTCGAGTGTTTTGCTCTCAGTGAGGGAAAAACAAGCAGTTTGGCAGAGTGCACGGGTCGGGATGTAGGGTTTAACCATGTCCTGGATGTAGACCGGACCCAATCCATTCACAGCATGGGGAGCACCAATGTTTTGAACTGGATGCGGGCAGGAGCGGAGGAGTGGAGTAGTGTGGGAGAATTTCGGAAGGTTAATGACCAGTCGAGCTGCTCCATTCTGGATGAGCTGCAGAGGTGGAATGGCGGTAGAAGGGAGACCTGCCAGGAGGAGGTTGCAGTAGTCCAGGTGGGAGATGACGAGCCGTATTCTCCTGATGTTATAGCGCGTGTACCTACAGGTCGGCATAGTCATTGGTCGAAAAACTTTGGGTCCAATCTGCAGATCAGTCAATATTTGCAAAAGAAAAACCATGTTGAAAAATGTTACTTTATCTCATAAAAGATTAATAATTTATATCAAAAACGTTTCAACATTATTTATTTGCAAGAAAATGAAAATGAAGCAGGTCCATTTCAAGAAGCAGGTTTAGTGGAAACTCCGAGTTGGTTAACCCTGAGATGAGGGGAACTCTGGCTTGTCTGTTTCACAAAGGGAGGTAACTAAAGCTCAGGGTCAGTTACCATGGTAACTGAGCCTGTGAACCTAACCTGGTCGGGAGCAGGTTTTCTTCAATAAACCTAGAGTTTCTTTCACAGTCTCCTCCCTCTGACAGCAGCCCAGCCAATCACACAGCGCTCTTTCATTTCCTCATTCAGTATTTTAGTGCAGTTTCCACATATGCACAAATATGATCTGTGTTACGTTGAAGACTAAAGTGTTTTCTGGAACATGGGACGTCCTTTTCTGGACGATCCTGTTGATGAAGAAGTAGTTTTACTTCGCAGGGTGTTAAACACGTCGGGAGAATATTGAGGCCCCAATTAGATATATTGTCATTTCCAGATGACTACTTGTTTGAACGGTATTGTTTTTCTTCACAGTCCATCAAATATGTACATAACCTCATCCGTCCTCATATAAGTAACGTCCCCCATCGTGGACATGCTTTGACATCCAAGCACATTCTTTGTGTAGTGTATTCCTTTTTTTGCAAACTGCAGTTTCCTACAACATTAGAATATTATTAAAGCTGGTATATGCAGAGCCATGAGAAACATCTGCGTCGCTCTGAAACGTCTTTTTAAACCTTTTTGGTCCCTGGACACAAACCAGTGAAGCTCCACAGGATGCACCTGAATAAAATACATTATAGGTCCTATACCATTGTACCAGTTTCTACCAGCGATATTATTCTTGTGATTAAATATGAACTTGGGTGTGTATTTCAAGCCTGTGTAGTACATTCTAACAAACGGTGTAAAAAATGTAATTTACCCACTGGGAATTAGTAAAACGTATGGATTATGATTAGTGTGTATATTAAATATTAACTGACAACACTATATTGGAACTTACAGCCATTTTCTCCCACGCAGTTTCTGTCTTTTATTTCTAATACGGGTTCATACTCTCCGTACTTTTTAATTAATATTTCCAACTCTGAGTCAACCTACTCAGAGTTGATTGAACCAACTCTAAACAGTTGTTCTGAAACCCAAAACTCAGTTTCCCATCTCAGGGTAAATCAACTCAGATTTTAGGGTTTGACTTAGAGTTTGTTAAACCTCCTACTTGAAACAGACCCCTGATCTACACCCTATCCCTAAGAACATAAAAATGACAAATAAAAAAAAAAATCAACTATTGAGAGGCAAACCAAATGTATAACACATTTCAACAATGAAGAAATTCAAAGCGCCTCACTTAAAATCATTAATATTCTGGCAAAATTAAATAAAATGAACAAAAAACTATTTAAGTAAGAACAGACATTCAACAACAATAAACAAGAATAAAAGTTGCAGTTCAGTTTCTGAAATAAACCGTAAAAAGCCTCCACTTCATCCTTGAAAGAGGTAGGACACTAAGTGATATCGGCCTAGTCCAATTGATCGTTAGTTATTAAAGAGTACTTAATTCATCATGCAGGCAAAAGTAGTATGGGTAAGTCCTACCCAACAAGGATTTTTCTTGGATTCTTTCATCAAACTGTTATTAGCGCCCTCCGTTCAATTATAATAAAGTGTGGATTTACATTATCGTATTATAGCGTATAGTAACTGTCAGTGACGATTAGAAATTGTACAACAACATTGTCAATAGTTGTGTTTAGTTAATTAGCTAGGTGGTTGGTTGGTTAGTATTCTGATGACTGAGGACCCTGTGGCTGTGCTTTTTATTCTCAGATCTTGGCGTCCATTGAGCTGCTTGCACGCTCATTACCCAAAATCCACCGCAGCGCCTCAGAGCCTTCGCTAAACCGAGCCGGCTTTCAGACGGAGGACTTCAGCTTATACGCCTGCGCGTCGCCCAAAACCCCCATCCAAGCCGGCTGCTATGGTGAGCTCATGCACATTACAACAATCTCAACAGTAGGTGTGATTAATTAGTACTGTAAACTAGTCCGCTGAAGAAGGAAATTGGAAGTTCTTTTGATTCTAGATTGTTTTTACTCAAAATACAAATGTTAATAAGTAACTGGACACAAACTCCTTCAAAGAAACTTTGATTAAAACATGGGTTATGCTGAGGTATTGGTTACATAGACTATTTCTTGTACCGTTGAGTAGTACTACACTGATTAAATGCAAAAAGACCTGATCTTAATTCATTATTACATTTTGTACATTTAATGAAGGTATAAAGGAAGTCTTTATTTACAGGCCGTCTGCTCTTGTATTCAGGCAGATTCAGTGTATTTGGAGCTCGTACTACTTTTTTATGATCGTGATACTAGCTACAGAGAGGTTGGGAAGGTATTTCTAAAAATAAATCAATGTTAAAAAACTGTGCCCTTAACATACGCATAGCACATTAGCACAAGATAAACTAGCTTTAGCATGTTTATGCCATGTTAGTTACTGAATGTATACTGGAAATACTAGGCTAAAAAAACATCTAAATCACAGCCCAGGTTGTGGACAGTCATTGGATCCAAGTAGCATGACGTTGTTAAGAGCGCCAGCTCCCTTAGTCACTCAGAAGCCAGAACGCGTTCAGCGTAAAATAAGGATTAGAGCGAGGGACGATGCTCGTCTCTGCTACTCCGTTCTGAAATTCCCCCACATAAACCTATAACCCAGTCTGAAAACCGGCAGAATTGCAGGTTTTTATAAAGAATTCCTCTTCTCTAGAGTAATCGTGTTGCTCCTTAAAGAAATGTGTCCACACTTGGATCTCCAGATGATGCGGTTGAACTTTCACACTGATCTTTATCTTCTATCTTTATCTAAGTTGTTTTCCCGCAGGTCATTTTGTAGACCCTCTTGTCTGTCCCAGGCTACATCAACACTAATATGTATCCATTTAAAACAAAACCGTCAACACAGGCCTTTTCAGCATTGTTTTCAAAATTATTTTCATTCATACTAGTAATGCCTCAAATCGAATATCGCATGTTCATGTACACTCTGCATGCGGATGGTGGTGTAAACAGGATTTCGATTTGTTATAAGATAAAATATGTGAGTAATATAATAGTTTAATAATGGAAGATTATGCTTTACTCCAGATCTTCCTCTTAAATCTTCCTCAATAAACCCAAACCGAAAAAAAAAAGTCAGACTTTGCAGGTCTGTCTCTTATTCTCACACGCATCAGATTTACCTTAAAATGAAAAGTTACACATAAGAACTGACTGGATTGTGGGTCATTAATGCGGTCATGACGCGTCTCATTCATTTCCTCTTGGTTTAGTTGTTGCCTGTTCTTAACCTCGTAGCTCTGCTGGTGGCAGATTTTAACTGTACAATAGCTGCTAGTAAGGATAACAAGGTTAGTAACACCCATACTCACTTAAATTACCTATAATGTTAAATTAAATGAACCACTGTGGTAGTTGCTTGATAATCAAGACTGTTGTTTTGTGATCTACCGGGAATGGGTCCGATGGTAGGGTGAATGCCAATGAGGGAAGGGTGCGTTGTGACTGCAAAGATCCAGTGAAGTATCAACGGGGGTGTCTATGTCATCCTTTCCAAACGTATGCGTTTACCAAAGTCCACACTAAGTGGTAGATTTACCCGTCTTTGACAGTGTTTTTAAACTTATCTTTTATTCAGAGCTCTAAAACTCAACAAAATATATGCGTTTTTAAATGGAAATGTAGTTTAGTTTTGTAGTGTCGACGCCTAAGAAAGCTGTTATGCACAGCTATCAATTAACACTTGGCCGTGTTTCCATGGAGAACCATCAATCGTAATGATGCTTATAGAAAAATAATTGACATTCCTGTGGCAACACACTAATCTTCTCTGTCTCTTTTTAGGGGAGTTTTCGGCATTTAAGTAAGTGTTGCAGATCCCAAAAGTCCATCTCTCTTCGTCACTTCTGAAAAGTCTCATGCCCATGCCGTGGATTCATCCATTACTGAAAAAAATATCTTATTTCAACCTGAAGAAGGAAGCCTCACTGGTTCCTTACAACAAAAGCTGTCCACCAGGCAAAAATCAAAAGACACAACTCATTACAAAAAGAAAAAAAACACAATCAAAAAATTGGAAAAAAAACAAGACACACAGCTATCCGTACCTAAATGGTTTTGAAGAGGTGACGTCAAACAGATGGACTTACCTGCTGGGGGAAAAGACGAAAGCAAGGAGAGATGGAGGCAAATCATCAAGATGTGGAAGTCTAGAGTGCTCCTGGTGCCATCATTTCCTTTGCAGGTAAGGTGTTTGTCAGCAAGGTGCTGGACTGCTCTTTGAGGGACTGCAGAAACGGGCTTGTGGGAGGAGTAAGGGCCTGCTGTCCGCCTATCGAAATAAAAGGCCACGTGTAAGACCGGCGTTAACCAATCCCCAGGATGTGCTCCAAGTAACTCAACAGGGTTTACCCTTATGGAAGACTGACTAGAAAGATAGATCTGTTTTTATTTTCTATTTTTTTTCCGATTTTTAGAATGCTGACCGTTTTTTCTGTCTATATGAGAAGAAAGCTTTTTTTCCGGTCACGCACATAATGAACCCATACCGTTAAGTAATGAAATTCCGGGAAATACCTTTTACCTAAAACGGTAACAGCTGTTTATCTACTGACAAAAATAGAAGCCTTTATTTGGAAGGAAAAATGCTAATTTGTGGGGTAATAAAAGATTTACGAAAGGGATGTCTCATTAAAAAAAGCCTGGTCTAACCAACCAAATGATATGCTTTTTATTAGACCGCGCTAGCGGTGTTCAAAAGAGGCGCTTTACCTTTTCATGTTAATGCGAAAGGAACAGTGTTCTGTTATGTTCTACTAGAAGCTGTTTATGGGGGGAGGAGGATTTATTTTGTTTAAAGAGCCTGGTCAAAGCCAAGCTAATAGTCTGCCTTTACACTGACTTGGAGTGTACAGTCACTTGTGACACAGCATCTTTACAGCAAAGCTTTTTATTTTTATTTTTATTTTTTTTATATCCACTAAACCCAACCTCAGACTTTTATATATTTTTTTTCTTTTGTTTTTTTTCACGTGGCTTTAATATTGCACTCAACCTACCGATAGGGACATCACGCAGCTGCTGACAGATGGTATTCAGTGTTGCCTGCCGAAAGGAACAGTGATCCTCCGGAGAGATCTGTTGGTAACAAAAAGTTTGAAAATGTTATTTCAATCGCACCATTTACGTTATCTACACACATGCACCAATACCTTATTTAATTTCAGTGTGTTGACTGTTTCAGGTGTTATTACAGGTTGTTTTTATTTGTTTCATCAGTGTTTGCCTTTTTCTGTACAGGCAGGCCTGCAGATATTTACTCATTTACGATTCTTTTTTGTTTTGGTCTTTTGATGCTTGTTTACCCTTTGTGACATGTGTACTTGCACTTGGATGGATTGAAGCAAATGAGCAACTTGCCTTTTTTTATTAAAGAATAAATTGTGACGTCCAGAGCTGATGACCCAAAACAAAATTTCCAATGCATGAGCCATCAGCAGGGGATGAGCTGAATATTTTCCCGCGAACTCTGTTCTTCTTTAACGAGTGTCTTTGATAAAGTTGAGTATTTCGTATGTCCGTACCTGCACTGGTGAAGTCTGATGAAGGCATATTGATTTGGAACACTTGCACATCTAGCCAAACACCATCAGACTGGTTCATCTCATTATGAATTTTTTGTCTTTCCATCATTAACCAGCCCCAGCGCAGTGTCCTCACAAATGTTGTTGCCTCTCATCTTTGTGCCTACAGGACAGAGATAGGGCCGTGGGAAGTTTAGCGTAGCATAACCAAGAGTGGCAGCATGGGGGCAGGGGAGACTCGTACAACACTAGTCATTTGTCAAAACATGTTTCACAATAAACATGTCCACAATAAAAACTTGGCAGTGTTAGCAGCAATTAACTATGTGGGTTTGAATATGCTAAATAGTGACAAACAGGATTTAATCTAAAGAAGGGACTTGTTTTTGTTAAATTTCTTTCTTTCTTTTTTTTCATATTTTTCTTCCATATCTAAGGAATGGCTAAACAAACTGAATCACCATGTATTGTATTTTTAACATTCTGGCCGGCACCCAGAACTCCTAAGATATTACTTCATATTTGTACAGACTGAAGGTGAATTTATGTTTATCCATGTATTTAATTACGTCAGTGAAGTAATTTACATTATTTTGTGTTGGAGAGGCTACAATGTTAGCTTAGCCCTAGTTGAGCCAAACTCTATTCAGAAAATAAGCATTTTAAAAGTTGTTTGCTTGTTGTCTTGCGGATAAACCTGACGAGACATGAATTCAAGGTCTCAGACTTTACAAATTGGCATGGTGATACAGTGATTTTGGCATCTTTTTGATCCGTTTATTGTAATCACATTACAGCTAAACCTCTATTGTGGGTGCATGCAGCTGTAGTAAACCACATACATTTAGCCAATCAGAAAGGTTGGTGTCAAAGATGCACTAATTTTGAACTGTAACTGGTGTATCTCATAAGGTGAAAGTTTGCTCTGCAATTGGTTCGAATTTGCATTTGGTTTGGACACCGCATAAAGGAATTATTCCATTACCCAGGTTCTTGTTGTTTCAGAAGTAATGTTCACATGGAGCTTTGTTTTCTTCCAACATGTGCCGGTCTAAGCAGCACATGCCTTCATGTTTGTCCATTGCACTGCAGACACTTGTTAAGCACAAACCGGTGTTTTGGGGGTTTTGGAGTGCACTCTCCAAGAAACACCTTGTAGTGGCCTGGTTTCACCCATAGATTCTAAGGGCTTCTAACCCATACTTGACTTTCACTGGTATGCAGGTAAAGGTTAGACTGATCTATAGAGACGATGTAGGCCTTTTTTACAATATTGCATATCCCTCAGTCATGCAACGCTTCAGATTTTTCAGAGCTCCCCTCTGAGAAACCTGAGCTGACATGATGTGGGTCTTTTCAGCAGACGATTGCCCCCTCAAAGATATGAGCTTGTAAATGAGACTTTGAATCACTCAAGATATAAGTATCAGTAACTTTTTGGAGATACTCCAAAAAATAGCAACAACACTGGTACCTTAAGAAAAATGAGGAAAAAACTGAATTCTTGACTTTTATCATTGACTTCTACAGATTGTTTTGACTAGATTTTGTTACAATTCAAATTTGACTTCTTAGTTGTCTTTTTCAACAGAATTCCGATTCAAGGCTAGTATCATACCTAGATTTCTTTCTTTTTAGATGAAGTCAAAGCAGCTTTAGTCAGTGAGTTTGCAAGGATTTCTTGTACATTTCTGTATTTGCTTAAATGTTGAAATGTTCATTCTCAACCTTGTGGTTGGTTAATGATACAAGCTCAACTCAAGGTTAACTTATTTGCTTGTTTTAGAGCTTTTGATCTTGGTAACTACCAGGTTTTTCCCAGGGCAACATTGAACCATTGTACCGACCTATATACCGGATTATACCCGTCATAGGACCGTTAGGAGTAAACACTAAGGCTTTGCTCGCCATACACATCCTCTATCTTCTCTTCATACAAAACCTTTTTTTTTTTCTCTCCTTGAACATGCACCTCCTCCCATCATGTTTTTTTTTTCAATTGAGAACTTTAATGAAAAACTTCATGGACAACTGTTGTGATGACTGGTGTTTGTTTGTTTGTTTTTTCACCTGTAAATACTTGTACAAAGAGGACAATGTCAGTTTGCTAGGAGGCATGGAGACTACAAATGTAACAAAATATAAAATGTTCAAAATAAAGATATGGAAGGTTAAAATACTTTTTGATAGCCAAACTTCTGTGAAAAAAAAAACAGTTGAGTGTAAAAATATTTAAGGCTGTATTATAAGGAGAAAGAGCTTAATGTATTTGTTGTTAATATGAAAAACTGATATATTAAAGAAAAATGCATGAAAACAGTAGCTTGGTTAATGTGTCATTTGTACAGGTGGGGTATTGTGTGTTCTGCTTACCTTGAAGTGTTTTATCCACGATGTAGTCGCATCTATCACTGTAATGTGCCCACAAACCCGTATTGCTCTAAGGAGATGTGCCGTTTTAACAATGCATTAGAATACGTTGACATTCCCAGGACCTTTTCCTTCTTCACATCTTTCTTTTTTTCTTGATTTAAAACCTATTCAATAGTGAAAACCTAAAAAATAAAAAAAAATCTTTTGAGTGAGATCAAAGTTATCTTAATGACCGTACATGCCACGTTCTTTTTACCATAAAAATGTGAGTATGACCGAAGTAAATTCTTCCTAAATATGGATGGTCAAACTATCAGTAACAACAATACAAAAATGGATGAAATACATGACATTAAGGTTGAGTAAATGGTTAGATTTTAATTGACTATTTTCTCTAAATTAAATGGTTTAGCTGTGAACTTTATGGATATTATCAATTAGGGCTGTCAATAGATTCTAATAAATTAACTAATCGCACATTTTGATATTCATAAATTGTGATTAATCGGTTGCTTGAAGTAAACAAAGCATTAATGTCGGCCACATTAATTATATAGATTATTGCGTTAAATTTGTTAATTAATATTAGGGCTGTCAAAACTAAGAACTATTTGCGACGGGTCTGACGTCATTGAGTCCTGTGATCTTTGGCTTCTTTTTATTCAACTTCATTGTCATTGCAGTGTACAGGTACTGAGACAAGGAAATGCAGTTTAGCATTGTAACGTGCGGTCCTTGGGGGAACGTGGAAAGACGAGGAAACAGCGTGGCGTTTTAACAGTCTTTATTTTGCAGGTCTCTATTTTGCCTTAAACGACGTGCGTCCGGCTCCAGCTTCTCCGCCAGACTCTCTCTGTCCTGTCGCCGGATCTCCCCTTCTTAAGGCAGAGCATAGAGACATCGTTAATTCCACCTGAGGCCAATTATGCCTCCTCCGGGCACCGTTCCCCGAGCCACTCCATTCTTCTCCAACATCATCAACAACAACACTAATAAGGCAAAAACCCTATTTGAAACTGTTGACAGACTGACCAACCCCCCGACACAAATACCACCTGAACTCCATTCCACACAGAAATGCAACGAGTTTGCGTTCTTTTATACTGATAAAATTGAAAGCATCAGACGCGCCATTAATATCTCAAACAAAAATGTTGTATCACCACCCTATTTAGGCAAAAGTAACACAGCAATGATGAAAAGCTTTAATGCCATAGACTCTCAAACTCTAGTGGAAACGGTGACAAATTTAAAACCATCCACCTGCTGTCTTGATGCTCTACCTACCAACTTCTTTAAGAATGTTTTTGACTGCCTAGCAACAGACGTATTGCAAATAGTTAATAACTCTATTCAGACAGGCCATTTCCCAAAAGCTTTCAAAACTGCAGTTATCAAACCTCTCCTAAAAAAGCGGAGCCTAGATGCCTCTATTATCAACTACAGACCAATTTCAAATCTACCTTTCATAAGCAAAATAATTGAGAAAGTTGTCCTACAACAACTTAATCACTTCCTGGCTTCAACTGGCTGCCACGACAACTTCCAGTCAGGATTTCGACCTCTTCATAGCACCGAGACGGCCCTTATTAAAGTTGTAAATGACATCCGTCTTAACACAGACTCTGGCAAAACTTCAATATTAATGCTATTAGACGTCAGTGCTGCATTTGATACTGTCGACCACTCAATACTTTTGGACAGGTTGGAAAACTGGGTGGGGCTCTCAGGCACAGTCTTAAGCTGATTCAGGTCATATCTACAAGACAGGAACTATTTTGTTTCCATTGGTGACTTCGTATCAGAAACAACCGACGTAACGTGTGGAGTCCCCCATGGTTGGATCTTAGGGCCGACTTTATTCAACATCTACATGCTCCCACTAGGACAAATCATGCAAAGAAATAAAATTGACCACCATTGCTACGCTGATGACACCCAAATCTATGTAGCGCTATCACCAAACGACTATCGCCCCATAGATCTTCTGTGCCAGTGCATTGAGCAAATCAAAGACTGGATGTGTCAAAATATCCTACAACTAAATGAAGACAAAACTGAGATCATTGTATTTGGTGCTAAAAAAGAAAGGTTTAAAGTAACCCAACACCTTCACTCTCTGTCCCTGAAAACATCAAATAAAGCCAGAAATCTGGGGGTTATTATGGATTCAGATTTACACTTGGAGAGTCACATCAAATCGGTAACAAAATCGGCCTACTACCACCTCAAAAATGTCGCACGACTTAGAGGGCTCATGTCGGCTCAAGACTTAGAAACCCTTGTACATGCCTTTATAACTAGTAGGCTAGACTATTGTAATGGTCTCCTTGCAGGTCTTCCAAAAAAACTGTCAGGCAGCTCCAGCTTGTTCAGAACGCTGCTGCTAGAGTTCTAACAAAGACCAAAAAATGTGAGCACATTACACCAATTCTTAAATCCTTACATTGGCTCCCAGTATGTCAGAGAATTAATTTCAAAATCCTACTGCTCACATATAAATCACTACATGGTTTAGGGCCAAAGTATATCACTGATATGCTTCCACTACATAAGCCTTCAAGATCATTAAGATCTTCTGACACCAATCTGTTAGTGATTCCCAGAGTAAATACAAATCATGGGAAAGCATCATTTAGTTACTACGCAACAAACAGCTGGAATAAACTTCCTGAAGATTTAAGACTTGCCCCAACTCTGACCACGTTTAAAACAAGACTGAAAACTTTTATGTTCCACTTCGCCTTCTGCTAAATTTTACCTACATTGCACTTTTAACCTCTGCTTTTAATTAAACAATTTAAATAATCATAATTTTATTTGCTGTTTTTAATTGTCTTCTAATTCCTGCATTTTATTTCACTTTATTGTATGAAATGTTATAATGTGAAGCACTTTGAGTCTGCCTTGTGTATGAAAAGTGCTATACAAATAAAATTGCCCTGCCTTGCCTTGCCTTCTTTAGTCTCCTCAGGAAGAAGAGGCGCTAATGAGCCTTCATGACCAGGGTTGAGATGTTGAGGGTCCAAGTGAGGTACTCGGAGATGTGGGCATCGAGGAACTTGAAGCTAAGAACACACTCAACCTCCGTCCCGTTGTTGGTGACAATGAGCTCCTTGGTCTTCTTGGTCTTGAGTACCAGATTGTTGTTTGCGCACCACACAGCCAAGTGCTGGACCTCTTTCCTGTAGGCCAACTCATCGTTGTTGCTGAAGAGGCCAATCACCGTCGTGTTGTCTGCAAACTTGACAATGTTGTTGGAACTATGTAGAGGTCTGCAGTATATATAGACGTATATATAAACAGAGTATATATACAATCATACATAAAATAATTATCCAAAATATCTTGATGGATCAGATCCGATTTGCTGTACTGTCTTACATCTTTCTAAAGAACATAAAGAGGAGCAGCTGTAATTTGTGATGCTGCTGAACTTTAGTGACAGGTGCATATTATTGGATGTAACAAATACATAAAACATTATTGAGGTAAACAGGGCTTAATTCAGGGCTGTAATTTTGTGCCATGTGTTACATCACATGGCACTAACTTTGTAAACATTTCATGAAGTACAGAGATGCTTTGATAGCAACAACATCAGTTCATCTTTTTTTAATGGATAAAAAATATTATTCCGCATACACACCACTGTTGTAACTCAAATTCAAACATTAAGAGGACAATAAGTGTTGTAGTCCTCGTTAAGCAAAAACACCAACATCATAATAAATTACATTTTAAATGTACCAGAACCTCATCTGTGTCTCATGCCATTTGGGTGGGAGCAGAACATCAGCTCTATCACCAAGAAGGCTCAGCAGAGGTTGTTCTTCCTGAGGCAGCTGAAGAAATTCAACCTGCCAAAGACGATGATGGTGCATCATCGAGTCCATCCTCTGCTCCTCCATCACCGTCTGGAACGCTGCAGCAACAGCCAAGGACAAGGGCAGGCTGCAGCGTGTCATCCGCTCTGCAGAGAGGGTGATCGGCTGCAATTTGCCGTCTCTCCAGGACTTGTTCGCTTCTAGGACCCTGAAGCGAGCTAAAAAGATCGTAGCCGACCCCTCTCACCCCGGACAAAACCTGTTTGTGCCCCTTCCATCTGGCAGGAGGCTGAGGTCCATCAGGACTAAGACCTCCCGCCACACCAACAGTTTCTTCCCGTCGGCAGTCGGGCTCATCAACAGAGCCCGGTCCCCCACTGACTGACTAACATTCCACCGGTCTCTCCCCTTCACACTGCACATGTCACTTTCACTTGTCACTTTCTGTTCGCTGGTGCATTTTATTTTTAAATATTTTTAACTTTAACTTTTATTCCTTTATTTTTAAACTAACCCATAGCCATACTAACCCATTGCATTATAATGTATTTTATTCCTCGTGCACTGTTGTCTTGTCGTCCAATGTCGGCTGTTGTTACGCACCAACCGCCAAGTCAAATTCCTTGTATGTCTGACATATTAGGGCAATAAATGATTCCTGATCCTGAAAATGTAATTTTTACTCCGGTGTTCCATTATACATAGGTTACAGTATTTCTATTTCAATCTAAGCAAAAGCTTGATAGTAAAAATACTTAACAGTCAAGAACTGTTTTAAATGTATCATCAAGACCGAGTGACGTGGTGATGTCATCAAGTCAGCTGCTGCTCCTATTGTGGAAATGACCGTTCTCCCGTACCCGTGTGTTTGGCCTCCCGAGAACAAAAAAATCGTCTCTCGCTGTCTTAGGGTATTGAGAAAGGGCCCTGGTCTGGCTCCTCAAACAAGGCATAAACTGAACCGAGCGGTTTCTGAAATGGGGACGTCTGCCCTATAGGGTCTTCCTGCTTGCGTCATCAATTTCCTTCCGCCGCTTCTGTTGCCTAGCAACCTGCTGTGCTTGACAGGACACCCAAAACGTATACAATTTAGATAGAAAAGGTAATCGTCTTGTTGGACAGAATCCAGCATAGACAGATACGGGATTAAGGGACATGAGGCACGCGTCGGAAAAGAAAACGATGAAGAAACCCAGGACACACACGGATAATTCCGTTAATTATGTTAAACTGTTGGAAATATTTAACTGCAAAGTAATAATGCGTGTTTGATACCATTTTTTGCAACTAATTAGCTGGCCCTACCAAAAATAAATTCCACCAGCCGCCACGATAAATATAAACCACAGCAGCAAATGCACTACTTTATTTCTTGCAATGGATACAAGCTAAAAAATATTTATGGGAGGCACCACCTCCCTTATGAATTTGTGTATTTTCCTGTTCAAATATGGGGAGGAGGCAGCAACGAGCTGACCCTCCGGATTGCGCAATCCCTCAAAAACTGGGTTGAGCTGCTGCTTTTTTTGCTCAATTTGACCACCTCCAATTAATGTCTCTGTATGTCACCAATGTAATGTTCATGCACACTTGAATTATATGTCCTCACATTCCATATTTATGTATTCCACCTATGTTTTTGACATGTTAGTGTTGCTAATGCACAACACCGCAGTGAAAAAGCAGAAAGGGAGGCAGCCAGTATCAAATGACATATTTAGCATGTTATAGCTAAAATAGTCAAGTGGTGAAAGTCAAGTGCACCACATCAGTCCTCAAGACTGAAAATATTCATCCGAATCGGACTAAGCTCACCAAATAGATTTAATGATATTCACCTGTTTAATCTCAGTTGTTGAGACAGATGCATTTAAGGCTGGTGTTTAATTCAATTGATGGTCATGGTTAATTTGAAACCATAGTTGTTTAAATCATCTATTTTCATACAACGGAAAAGTGAACATGTGTTGTTCATTAAGCAATAAATAATGAGATTCTTAATGTCTCTATTCTTTAATGAGTTTAAGAATAGGGATGTTTGATTCATTTGTTTCGGTTCATTTGTCACTCTTCAATCCTAAATCAATCTGTTCTTAGACCGAAGACGTCAAAGGGCCAGGACTGTAGTCTAGAATATTTTACATCTAGAAAATAAATTAAAAAATCTCACAAGAACAATAAAGAGATTCATTTGTTATTTTTTCTGTTACCTTTCATGTGACCCCTCAGTGTTATCTCTGAAGCTGTGGACAGATGCTCACCATCAGGCTGGAATTGGGTTGGGAACCATTCCAACAGACTACCTGCTCTCTAGCATGTTGGTAAAAACATGTCCCTCGAAATGTATGAGATTTTAGTTTAGTGATACTGGAATGTAATTTAGTAGGAGAAAGGTATGTTTGGACAGGTTGTCTCTGGTGACAGAGCGACACATTTCACTTGATACAATGTTAGTATCCTCTTTAGTTGTAAATTCGAAGTCAACGGTCACATTTGCCTGATCTTCCTCCGGGCCGCCCACCGGAGGCTCCCCGGCCGCCTCATCTTCCTCCGGCCCGCCCGCTGGAGTTCCTAGGGCTGCCCCGACCCCCTGCAGCCGGCGCCCTCGAGCCCAGCTCCCCGTGACCCAGAGCCCGGCTCCTGTCCGCCCACCGGGCCGACCCCCAGAGGTTCCCCGTCCGCCTGGCCCTCGTCCCCTGGTCCTCTCCGCCTCATCCTGTTGTCAGTTTTCAGCCGGTCCCGCCCGCCCCTGTTGTGTTGTAGGTCCGTCCCTTGAGGGGAGGGGGGGGGGGGTACTGTCACGGTGTGGGTGTCCCTGGGTGACTTGACTTCCTACCTTTTCCTGTGAGTGTCTGATTGTTTCCACCTGTGACCAGTCACCTGCTCCTTACCTGTGTATTTAAGCCTTGTGTGTCTTTTGTCCTTTGTCGCGTCATTGTTGACTGTTGTGAGTTCCAGGTCCCCGTCTGCGTTTTTGCCCCTTGGCATTTTTTGAGTTTGATTTTGACTATTAAAGTCCTTTTCTGTTTGAACTCTGCGTTTGAGTCCTGCCTCTGCCTATACCCGTCTGTGACATCTTGTGCACAGGACAATATAACAGTCAGACTGTTTGGACTTCAACGGGATACTGTGATTTGAACAACCTGCCTGCCGCTATCACAAAGCACACGTCAAATTACGCTGTAAAGCTCAGATCGACTTTGCACTTGGCGACCAAAGGAGGATGAATATACCCAGTTAGCACTAGACATCTGTTGTCTGTTGTTGAAATCTGGTTGCAATTGGGTTGGAATGAGGGCTAAACACCCAGCTTTCGTGCCAGAAAACACCATTTAGTTAATGTGTTCTGTTGTAATGTAACGTAAGGTTGAAAGACAGACAGTAGTATCATTAAGATGTTCATAATAATTGATGAACTGGTCAGAAAATCTTTGTCTATGCGAGTTAGTGGTAACTTATGTAGTTTGCAAGTTAGCATGCTAAAAAGTAAACATCCCAGCTTTGGGTGGTTGCTGTACCCATACAATATTATTGCCTTGCCCATTTCATATCAAAAATACACTTTTTCAAGCAATGGGGGCTGAATATGCATGGGCGAAGGGCTGAATTCACGGGGTGGCGAACGGTACGGGGGGGACGAATCGATATAAGAGAACAGCACGGCCTGCTGTCTGTCGGAAGCGGCCACGCATGCGTAGGGACCTACAATCTTCTGTTATTGGTCGTGCTGACAGACCCTGCTCGAGTTTGACATATGTGCTGTAGCTACTTTGAACACAATGGTGGATGAACCAGAGGAATCTTTTACACACAAGGGTTCCGAGACATCTATAAATGAGGGTTCTAACATACCTGCTGCTGTTATCATCATCATCATCATCATTATTATTATTAGTCACGTTACTATTACTGTCATCATAAACCCTAATGACCTACTTTGCTTCTTCCCTAAAGTCGTGCTTCCCCTCCTCACAGGTTTCTGTGGTGCAGTGGTTCTGCCTTACTACTCTCAATATTTGAATAATTTCTGTCGTAGGAATTGAACGTACGTTGTTTATTCTGTACACACCTAATCTTCTGCCGTTCCCCCGCAGCTTTCTCCCAGTTGAAGGTTTTTTTTTTCATTTTGGGGGAGGTTTTCCTGTGAGGGTTTTGGAACAGAGGATGTTTCCAGACTGTAGAGCTTACTGAGGCTAATTTGTGATTTTGGGCTATACAAAATAACATTTGAATTCAATTGAAATATTGACGCAGAGGAACCTCCCATATCTGCACTTGAGGGATGTCCATTCTGTCTTCCCTTCTGACATCTTGTTACAGAATCTGAAAATGAAGTTCCAAAGATTCAGAAAAATGTGCTCCAAACACAGAATTATGAATTAACTTAATTCTCTCTGAAATATATTTTATTCTTTATTCAGTCTTGATTTATAGTGTTTATTAATATCACATACAAATTAATAAAGTAATGTGTCTGTTTGTCCTTGTTAAGGGCTGTTAACATGACAACTGTGAATAAGTATGTAACTGGTAAGTTCCGGGTAAGCATTTTTCCGTTGAAAATACATTTAAAAGACGTCTATGACAGATATTGAAAAGACTTTTTTCACAGTTTCCAACGTGATTTTCCACATTGGCCGTAAAAGGCGGACGTTGTCTCTATGTAAACCTCTAAAGAAATGATGTAGCACAAAGTAGTGGATGAAACAATCAGTATTAAAAATCACTTTGAAATGTGGTCTAAACGTAGACGTTGTTTCAACATCTACAAAAAACTCTTCACTTTTGAACCAATTTTCAATGCTGGCCACGAACGTCTTTCAAATGTCTTTTCAACGGAAAGAAGCTCGCTGGCAACATCCGTTGAAAAAAACACAAAAAAATCGAATTGCCTTGTGTTTTCATAAACACACAGCATGATGGATTATTTTGGTACAACGTGCATTCAACTGAATCATTTACAATTTTACAATTTGTGTAAATTCCAAATACAATTTCACATCACAAAATACAATATTTTAGATTAATAAGCTTGTTATGTCAGAGTTTTTTTCAGCATCCTGAAAATCTAAAAAAGAAAAACAATTCCTATCTTGTCCTGTCTTTTGGAATAATGTATATGCATGTAGGTCAAAGGTGCATGTGTCATGCTTTACAGACTTGGGCGAGGCTTCTCACGGAAGGGGATTGACACGAGTTTCAAAATCCAAAGGGATTCATTCCATTAATAGTAAAAATGTGCTGCCCTCATGTGGCAGAAAATCATTACTTGTCTTCGTCCTGGAAGCGCGTTCCCAGCTCGTGTAAGAACGCGCGAGGGAGAGTACGTGCGCGGGCTTGGCACGGCGCTGCGCACTCAGTAGTAACGTTCACCCTGAGCAGTGGAGCTCTAAGCTAGACATGGCGGCGGATCCCAAGCCGGACTGGTTCTCCTGCCTTCCCTCTTCTTGGAGTAATGGGGTGACTCGGGATGGACGCATATTCTTCATCAAGTAAATATGAAGCAGACACATGGATTTACTCACACGCACTGCCTATGACTCCAACGCATTCGATCTATTCACCTTTTCCCCCCATGTTCCTCCACCAACAGCGAAGAAGCGAAGAGCACAACCTGGTTGCATCCTGTAACGGGAGAGGCTGTAATCACGGGGCACAGAAAAACTCAAGGTAAACAATCGGAAAATGTGTTGTTCTTAATCCCGTGCAAAACGCACGTACACGCGCAGCATCTGGTAAAGGTAGTCCACGCGTCACGGCGAGAAAAAGGGCGACAAGTTGCGGAGGGAACCGCTAAAGCCAATGAGGGCAGAATTGTTCTCTGCAGCAAGGCAACAGCTCCGCTCCGCTCCCCACTCGTTTTCCTCTACTGGCGGACTATGACGCCCCCCTCTCAACCTGGACACTTTTTAAAAGTTCCGTCACGTAGGCGTCAGGCAGCTTATTTCAGATAATATACGCAGTGTTTTGACGCAGAGCCCATTTTTCTAAAGCAAAGACACTTCTGCTGCAAGAAGAAAGAGGACGGCAACATGGAGATCAGCAGTGCGGTCCAACAGCTGGAGGCTGAGCAGCAGTGCACGTATTGACAGAACAATCGAGGGGGCTACAGGATCTGCTCTGCTTATTGGGTGGCGGGCGCGGATGGCGTTAAAGGGCACACTCCACACGAGCTATTTGTAGTCCAGACACTGCAATGCTGTGCGTGCATGCGCGGGTGCGCGTGTGTGTGCGTTTTGTTTGTAAACAGCTTTGCGTCCCTGCACAGCTGTAATGTTTCAATGCTTGTGTTTTCTTTCTGCCCTACCAGATTTACCAACAGGATGGGAGGAAGGATACACATTTGAGGGAGCTCGCTGCTTCATCAAGTGAGTGAGTGAGTGAGTGAGTGAGTGAGAGAGAGAGAGAGAGAGAGAGAGAGAGAGAGACCCTCAGGTCTCATGTTCGCCCACCTCTCTGCTGCTCTGCCCTGCTGGAGGAATTCATTATGATTTCTGTTTGCCCTCTGGTAGAACATACACTAACTCCCACACCATCCGTGTGAATGGATAGCCCCATATCCTTGACTATTATCCTTGCTGTTGAGGTTCACTCAAATCAGTTGTGCTCTCTGTTTTTCTCTCCCTCCCTCACTGTCTCTCTCCAAGTCCTATCACACATACACACACATGCCTACATGTACACACACATTGAAAGGGATTTGCTCAGGAACAAGTCATTGCTTTCGGTGGGATACAGGTTTGTGCTGAACATACTTGTTGGAGATCTGTCTGTCGGTGTGTGTTGTGTGTGTGTGTGTGTGTGTGTGTGTGTATGTGTGTGTGTGTGTGTGTGTGTGTGTGTGTGTGTGTGTGTGTGTGTGTGTGTGTGTGTGTGTGTGTGTGTGTGTGTTTTAACCTTTCGGATACAGCTTGGTGTACACATTTTCCTACTTGTAAATTTTGTAAACCTGTTAGGTGACAAACATGCCCAGCGGCTTCCAACCTGTCACACACACATACACTTTCTCTCTGATCTTGTGAGCAGGCACTGTAAATTGTTCTCCCACCGAGTTTTCCTGCTGTCACTTGGGCATTCTGTGGCCATTTTGAGAGCAGCAACTGACACATATGGTGAGCTGGTATAGCTGCTCTATAAATAGCCCACAACCGCTGTCCATCGGTATGTACAGTATCTATATATGTATGAATCAATCAATAACAATAGTATCAATACATGCAGAATGTGCACAGGCACACCCATGTGTATGCGTGCATGCACAGGGACATGTAAATATGCAAGAAGAGTTCCACATTTTAAGTGATTGCTTGCAAGCACAGGCAGTCACTTGAATAAGGTGCTGGCAGTAAGAGTACACAGACAGAACACATTGGGATCAGAGGATGGCCCATTTAGAGACGATTAGGGAGGCTTCCGATTGTCTACAGCAGTTGAGACTGGCATGGCAGAAATGCAAATTCTCCCATAATGCTAAATATTACAGCATAGCACCATAGCAGTCCACCTAGTGGCATAATAAGGCAGTAATAATCATATTAGTTAGCTTTACTCAACCGCTGGAAATTCCCTCAACTTTGAAATCAATGAAATAACAAAAGTGAATCACCATGCAGTTGAACGTGGAACCTGCCACACATTGACTGTCTTTACACTGATCAAAGCACAAAGCTTTATGCAACAACAAACCCTAAGCCAATCTGAATTTGAGTTAGGAATTAGGTCCTGTAGCACAATTTATAATGTTCAACAAGCAGACATTGCATCATTTTATTGTGTTGGATTCCAAAATGAAGGTCTGGCAGTTCTTGTGTAAAGTGTATCTTCTTTGACCAAATTGATGGACCTTTTCATTACCTAACCCTACTCCCTAGCTGTTCAGTGAAACAAGAAATATGTTGTTTATCTCTGAACATTGTCAAACAACAGGCCTTGTGATTGGGGGGTGACACTGGTCATAATTTCTCATTCATGACACATTTTTGTAACAGAGTCTGCATTTAGTGACAATGAGGATAGACATTGAAAGAGGACATTTGTTGCGGTCAGCCACTAGTGTTCCTCTGCGATTGGTTGGCTAACATTGGACTACAGGCTAAGGATGCATGCTGCCGCATTCTCAGTCTTTAATACAATGAGTAGCATTTGACTTTGAACAAATGGTCCCATTCTCATGCTGCCTGAACAACACTGCATCATCATCACTTCTTTGAATCCTTCGAATTCCTCCCAAATTCCTGCTCAGTCACTGTTCTATCAGCTCATCATTGAATCTTGGCCAGCTGCCTCCTCTATATTCAGGGTAAAGAAGGAAACTGCTGGCATCTGAGTAGCCATTGACAGTCAGTCACTCCTCAGGCTTCAGCTCTTCAGGATGGGGGTCAATTGACTCCCGCGTGTGATCTTCAAGTGTCCATTTTCAGTACATTCACATTGTCTGTTACATTGTAAGGCCTGTTTGGTTTCCTCTTCACACAAGTTGCCAACTTTCTGCGGTGCTATAATAATTCCCTCTCTTGAGTAAACTAATCAGAGGAAATGTTATCACTTAACAACACTTTATGCTACGTTTACACCAAACGGGACAGCTTCGGGCGAATTTGTGGTCGAACAAAAGGTGAAATATTTCAACTTTGGTGAAAAGGCAATTTATTCACTTCGCTTCATTCACTTTTTCACGTCCGCCGCGTCCCTTGCGTCCTCCGCGGTGCCCGTTGAAAATTCGCCTCCTCTGCATTTGCTTCGCTTTCGGTATGAATTCAGCAGACTAAGCATTAGGTTTGAAACCACACTGATTAAACTACTTCGGTTTTTGTTATTTTAGAATGTGTTGTTAGAGCTTTTATTTTAGTGAAATCAAAACTTGTCCACAGCACGTTAACCACCTGTCTCGCTGATTGGAGGAAAACATGAAGTAACCCATTTTGTGGGAGACATTTGGTTGTTTTTTTCGAGTGATCGGGCTATTTAGAAAGTGCTGTTATTAGTGTCACTGTACAGGCTGGGGCAGCTTTATTGAAAGATACATGTTTTTTGTCTATACTCATAGGAAATGTCTGCATATGAATAAATAAAGGTCGCCATTACGCGGTTGTCGATGTGAGGTTGAAAATGCAAAGAAGATGGGGAAGTGCAAATTTAACCACAAGTGGATGGAAGAGGATGTATTTAGCAGGTGGTTGGCGCCGATTGAAAACAACAATGAGGCAATGTGTCAACTTTACAAAAAGACCTTTTCATTAGGGACCATGGGGCTCAAAGCCGTCGAGTCGCCCATGAAAAGAGGAAAGCACCAGCGATACGTTGCAGCAGCTAGCCATAGCGGGGCCAGGTTAATCCCTGCAACGATGTTACAAGTTCAGACGCCACCTCTCAGTCGGCTGTAACAGGTTTCATTTCAACACCAGACACCCAAAAGGCAGAGGAACTGTGGGTTCTCCATACTGTGACGGGGCACAATTCATTTAAATCTAACGATGACATACGTGGCGTCTTTGCTGCCATGTTCCCCGATTCGCAATGCATTGTGTTGTTTAGTGTAATCCAAATTTATGTTGTTATGTTGGCTCTGTTCTGCATCACAAAGGAATCACTTTGATTGTTTACCTCTATATTGGCCAAACAGTGTTGGAAGGGTTATTGTCAGTTATTATACTGTCTCCTAATTTGAAAAAAAGTTTTGATTTCCATTGTAGGAGGCAATAAATTGCGTATTCCAAAGAAATTGTGACATTTTGGGGTCTTAAATTATATTTGTTGAGGTCTTAAAAAGGACTTAAAAAGCATTACATTTTACTTTTGAAATGGTGCAAGAACCCTATATGACTATTACTTCCTTTTAACTTTGGGCTGTTAGTAGCTGTATGCCACTATTTTTCACAAATGGAAGAAGAAAAAGTTGTATTGGTTTTAGATTTCACCTCAGAAGGACTTCTGAGTGTAAAGGTTTGTCAAATGGGATTTGAAAGATTATACTGGTATCAGGATGTTGACTATATTTACAAGCCCCTTTAGTTAGTCTCCATTCTGTATGAAGGCTGTCAGAGTTGTTGAATTCCTTGCTGACGTATCAAAGTATGTGGATCAGATGAAAGCTAAAAAAAATCCTTCTCATGGCAGTTTGTATGTTTTCCCCATTATATCTGGTACACATTGCTAATGCATTTTTGTATTCTGTCACATGAGTTTATAATCAGAAATCAGATAATGCAGAATTATTCTTTTCCCCATTCTATAGTTAGGCATTGTGGAGTTTAACAGATTCTATGAAGATTGGGAACTTGATACATAAACTTAAATCCATTGTTTGGATATTTTCCACTTTATTTCTCAATGTCTGTCTTATATTTGGTTGTCTTGACTTACATTCCTGTGGAATTCCGTGGCTCTGGAATTTTGTCAATTTTGATGAAATGACAGAAGTCACTTGTACCACTTGTATATTATCCTGGGAAAAGCGACTACACAAATAGGTAACTAAATATCTGCATCAGAAACTCAGAGCTTGCAGTGTGAAGAAATTAATAATACTTCTGAGCAGAAATCACGCAAGAAGAATTTCGAAAATTTGAGCCCATTGATCTCTTTAGTTTATTTAGTTTATTTTTATTGTTTTGTCGCCTGTGTGAAAAGGCCTTAAGGCACGGCCTTATTTTATCAGTCAACCATCTTATGGAATGGATTACTGGACGACTTGAGATCATTGTATGATTTATAGTTGGTTGTGTGAGGGTCACATATTCTGTGAATTGACTTTATGACATCCATTATTCCAAAAATAATCTAGAAAGACTTTGGATGTTGAGGGAAGCTGCTTGGTTGTGACATTGTTCCTAGTTCATATGACAAAACAGTTCATGTGTGAGTGAGGGAGTGTGTAGAGGCCCTGTAGGGGTCCCTTTCCTCTCAAATCCAAGGAAAAATATCTGTGCTGCTTCTCCTATAGATTCTGTCTGTCTGTCTGTCTGTCTGTCTGTGCGCGTGTGTCTCCCACGGCTGGAGCTTTTTGATGTTTGCTGCCTGCTTCAATGAGCGCTCCCTAAAGCCTTTACCAGTTCCTCACATCTGAGTGTGTGTGTGCGTGCGTATGTGTGTGTGTGCGTGTGTGTGTGGGCACTAGCACACAAACAATTTACCCTTATAAACTGAATTGTTTGTTTCTTGACACTTCAGGCCTGACCTAACCTCTCAACCTAACCGTGAGTCTGGAATGTATACCAGAAGTGTGATCTAGCTGCTCTCGCACTTTGTGTGGGTGTGTGTGAGGATGGACTCACCGATCCAGAACACCGATACATTCTGCCTGCTCACATTTCTCGACCATAAACATCCTCATTGTATGTGTGTATTTGATATGTGTGTATATGCATTGACGTTCTCATAATGTGTGGGGTTAGGAACCAATTTATAGTAGCGTAGATGCAGAAGATTGTGGGAACAGCTGATGGAGGTTAGTGTTGGTGAAATATGGCAGAAAGGGCGCAAGCTGGTCAACCGCACAGAGACCACAATGTAACCGCACACCGCCATAGACAAAGCTGACCAGCTTTTCACTGACAATACAAGAGCAAAATGGATAAACTGATTCACATGGCTGCAAGTTCTTCCTCTGTGATGCATTCAGAGTTTATCATAAAACTGATTGGAGTAGAAGAGACATAATGTGAGCAAAACTACACCCTGGACTGGGCGTCTGATCTGCAGCTGATCTTACACCTCAGGGGAAGGGAGGTGTTAAAATCTTAGCCGGCTGCAGATCACTCTGCTAACACACTGACGGATGAATAAAAAAAAAGACAGATACAGGACGGAAAGTGAAATGAAAGAAAATAATTTCAAGTGTAACCTGTAACTGACACTGTGAAGAGAAGAGGGGTAGAGGTCACGTCAGGCCACCACCGCCTCTGCCTGTTTCGCTTTGTGTCCATAGTTTCTCCTTTTCTTTTGTTTGTGTGTTTTGTGTGTGTGTTTTTGCGCTCGTTCCGCGGTTCTTACTAGCTTTGCAGCATCGGGGGTGCTGGAGGGGAGTGCCTCAGTGAGCTGTTGGCTAGGTGGGGCAGATTTACTCACAAATAGCTTGCTGTACAATCTAAACAAGCACAGACAGTGTGTATCTCAAAGCATTAGGGTGGACAGAAGGAAAACCAAGCCTTAAAGTGAAAGTTATTTCACACTAGTTGTGTTTTTTATGTTCAGTGACAAAGCAGTGAAACAATATTTTCCACAATCTCTTTAAAACCAAGTCCTTTTGTGAGTGCCCCAACTGTTGCTTTGGCTCATTGCTGTCTGCTCTGAAGCCCTTGGACACACTGAACCCACTGATGATTGTAATGTTATGGATTCCAGCATTGGAAAAGTGTGTACTTTAGCAGGAGCTGTATCAGTTGCTGGATAACCCAGTGAAACACAAACCGTGTGAGATTTCAGATGTTATTTGGTTTGCTATTAAAAATAAAGAATTGTCCCAGCAGACATACTGTGTAAGTTCAACCATCCTGGTATCAGGCTGGAAGTGGGACAAGATGTAGATCTAAGGACAGTTGTTGTGTGAATGCCAGATGAATCAAGTGTGGATTCAAGACTAAATTAAAATACGTACTGAACACTGAACACAGTGAATTCATTCGGACAAACCAGAAAACAATGTTAGTTATACAGACATACTTTCCGTGATGTTCAGCATCTAAAAAAACACCAACCTACTACTTCCACAAAGAGAAGACATTTACAGGAGGGATATCTGAATACACTGGAATGCTACCAGCTTAGTGCTGAACACTGACTGGGAGTTTCAGAAAAAGCTCAAAGGGAAACTGACTCTGGAATTGGCGGAAGAGGGGGTAAAAATACCCTAATTGTTTCCTTTACTAATTATGTTTCCTTTACTGATTATGTGATCCTATTTCCATGAGGGACCTCTGGTCTGCCACAGTTACAGCTTCTGTTAAATCTACAACATGAAAAGATCCAGGTGGCCTTTAAGAAGCTTCACCAGCTTTGAAAAGAGAAAGATAACTTTAAGTAAGAGCAGAAGAGTCAGATGAGGAGGGAGAAGATAGCAGCTCTGAGCAGGTTTGTGTACGTCAAAATACGCTGAATGGCGTTGTGTGTGTTTTGTTCAGAAGGACAAGTAGACCTTGTTAGCTATCCTCGGGTCGATAGGAGATGAACTCCGTTTCCATTACTGATGGTGGTGCTCAAACAGTCAAAGTTGATGGATTTTTCCCTGATGTTGAATTTTAAATGTGAAGATGTCATCCATATAACTCGCCCACAGAATTGTTTTATTGCGGTTGTTTACACACCTTTTGATGCAAATTCCAAATAAGATATTCAGGAATGTACAACTGATATTATTTTGTTTCGTTTGTCATGTTGTAGTTTAGCAAATGAGCTACAACGTTTTGTAGTCCTTTGCTTTGATGCATAATGACAGGGGCAGGAGATCCCGGGGAAGATGCAGGACATGCTGGAGGGATTATATCTCCTTGCTATCCCAGGAACGCCTCGGAAATGTTGAGGGAAGAAATGGTGGTAGAGAAAAGGCGGTAGAGAAATGGCGGTAGAGAAATGGCGTGTAGAGAAACGCCGGTAGAGAAATTCCCGATAACGTTTTAGCTCATTTAAAACCGTGTCTCGATTACAGAGTGTAAGAAGCCCTGGTCAATATTATCTGTGTCAATTTGTGTTACTGGTCTTGTTGCATTCAATCGCCAAATTTTTCAAAATTCACAAACACCTTTGTCATTCATACTCCTCCTGATCCATTGCAGTCTGTCCATTCCGGGAGAGGGGTCCTTCCTCTGAGGGTTCTTTTCTTTTTTTTCTTTTTTTTCCCTGTGATGATGTGAGGGTTTCGGGACAGGGTATGTCGCATGTGTATAGACTGTAAAGCCATCTGAGGAAAATTTGTAATTTGCGATCTTTGCCTACACAAAATAAAATGAATTTGAATATGTTCCATATGCTAACATACTGATTTCAAAACTGATAAAAGCACATTTAAATAGAAATGATTACAAATTTCAAACATTTCTGCAGTAATTATTTTGAAATAGAGAGGAGGGAGAGGCTGACACTTTTCAGGTGTGCAGGAAAACACATTATTTCTGATTCATTCTTGTTACATACAACTGCTTTAGTACATTTAATTTCTATTTATTCATTTATAATTTTTT